>NC_053041.3:245440194-245743224 GCF_002575655.3 Aegilops tauschii subsp. strangulata
TGGATTGACTAACGCCCCTGCCTATTTTATGAGTATGATGAATAAGGTGTTCATGGATTTCTTGCATAAGTTTGTTGTGGTGTTCATTGATGACATATTGGTGTACTCGAAGAATGAAGAAGAACACAAGGAACATTTACGCTTAGTTCTCGAGAAGCTCAGGGAACATCAGCTATACGCCAAGTTCAGCAAATGTGAGTTTTGGTTGAAAGAAGTTGGATTCTCGGACATGTTATATCAGGAGAAGGTATAGTAGTAGACCCTACCAAGGTTCAGTCGGTTACTGAGTGGTTCGCACCCACCTCAGTTGGAGAGATCCGTAGTTTTCTGGGACTCGCAAGATATTATAGGAGATTCATTGAGAATTTTTCCAAGATTGCGAAGCCCGTGACAGAGTTGTTGAAGAAGGACACCAAGTTCAAATGGACCAAGGAATGTGAGGCCAGTTTTCAGGAGTTGAAGAAACGTTTAGTTACAGCCCCAGTGCTAATTCTTCCGGATATACGCAAGGATTTCCAAGTGTATTGCGACGCTTCTCGCTTAGGACTTGGAGGTGTGCTTATGCAAGACGGAAGAGTTGTTTCATATGCCTCACGTCAGCTTCGACCTCATGAGTTGAATTATGCCACGCATGATTTGGAGTTGGCAGCCGTAGTGCATGCGCTCAAGACCAGGAGATATTTTCTTATTGGAAACCATTGTGATGTATACACGGATCATAAGAGTCTGAAGTACATTTTCACGCAGAAGGACTTGAATCTCAGGCAGAGGAGATGGTTGGAGCTCATAAAGGATTATGACATGAAGCTACACTATCATCCAGGAAAGGCCAATGTTGTAGCAGATGCTTTGAGCCGCAAGAGTTATGTGAATACTCTCGTAACTAGAGGATTACCGCAGGAGTTGGCCGACGATCTCAAGGAACTTCGTTGGAGATAGTTCTGAGACGTTTTATTGCAGCATTGGAAGTTCAGTCCACATTGTTGGGAAAGATTCGAGAAGCCCAGAAGAATGATAAGGAGATTGCGGAAATAAAGGAAAAGATGAGCAAAGGAAAGGCCAAAGGATTTCGTGAGGATGAGCACGAGACTTTATGGTTTGAGGACCGAATTTATGTGCCCAATGATTCAGAGATCAGGAAGTCAATAATTGAGGAGGCTCATGACTCGCCATACTCGATTCACCCAGGAAACACCAAGATGTATTTGGATTTGAAGGAACGTTTCTGGTGGATAGGTATGAAGAAGGATATTGCTGAGTATATAGCAGTATGTGGTGTGTGTCAGAGAGTCAAGGCATAACACCAGAAGCCAGCAGGACTACTACAGCCTATGCCGATACCCAAATGGAAGTGGGATAAACTTGGCATGGATTTTATCATCGGATTACCCAGGACAAGATCAGGATATGACTCCATCTAGGTAGTAGTAGATCGCTTGACCAAAGTGGCTCACTTTATCCCTGTGAAAACCACTTATACGAGCGCGAAGTTGGCCAAGATATATATGACCAGGATCGTATGCCTGCTTGGAGTTCCGAGGACCATCGTATCAGATAGAGGAACACAGTTTACTTCGAAGATTTGGAATCAGTTGCACCAGACTTTGGGTACCATGCTAGAGTTCAGTACAGCCTTTCATCCACAGACAGACGGACAGACCGAGAGAGTCAATCAGATTCTGGAGGGCATGTTGAGAGCTTGTGCGCTAGATTATGGATCTACTTGGGATGATAATTTGCCCTACGTAGAATTCTCATACAACAACAGCTATCAGGCTAGTTTGAAGATGGCCCCTTTTGAAGCCTTATATGGAATGTCGGAGTAAATGGCCACGGGTAGCCTAACCGGCTGCCCGTGGTTCTTCTGAAAAAATTATCAGGCCTTTGGGCCTCCGAGCATTCCGAGCATCGGGCCGTCTTCCCTGGCCGGCTACTTCTGAAGCCGGCTTCCGGAAGGCGACCCAGCCTCAGCAACCTCTCCCCAAGACAACTACCGGGCGGCCGACTCCAGGGAGTCGGCCAAGAAGAGCACCGACTCCAAGGAACCGGCCGAGACCACAACCACCCAAGCTACACCCACATAACGGTGACAAGACGAGGTGTGGCCACAGTGCGGCCCACTACCCCCGAGGCCCGAGGCAGGCGTGGCCACAGGAGGCCGTACGGGATGACCGTCTCCTATGCGGCTCGGCACTGTAGCCATGCCAGCCTCAACGTCATCCACGACCGACTCCTGTACGGCCCGCGGGCGGCGGGCCCCTTCTGCCAGAGAGAGGCGCAAAGGCGGCCCAGCCTCCCCCAGTCGGCCAGGGGTGTAGCCGGCCCCCAAAAGCCGGCTACTCCCTTCCTCGAAGCAGGAGCCCCATTAAGGAGACAAGACGAGGTAAGGCTACAGCGAGAGCCCCCGAGGCGGCCCACTGTAGCCACGCTTACCTCGACAAAGCCCTCGTCATCAGAGGCAAGGCTATAGTAAGCAGCCGCCGACAAGACCCTAGGCGGTGGGGCCGGCCTATCGACCAAGAAGACGGCAGCCGGTGGGACCCACCAGTCGGCGGGACCCAACAGCCGGCGGAGAAGCCGGCGAGTGTAGACACTGATGGCTGGGACCAGTGCCCAGCCGGATTACCATTGTACCCCCGGGGGGTAGGCCTATATAAACCCCTCGAAGCACCCATGCAAAGGGTGGGCTTCTAAGCATAGCACACACACCATAGATAGAGAGAAGCAAGAGCTAGCCTTGTTCTTCTTCTCCCTTGAACCCAACAGCTCTAGGAGCGATTGTAGCTACCTTTCCTTGATCTAGTGATCATGCGGAGACCCCGCAGAGCAGGACTAGGGGTGTTATCTCCTCGGAGAGCCCCGAACCTGGGTAAGATCCGCCAGCGTGCATGTCTTCGCCTCATCCCGTTTCCAGGCACCGACGATGTCTTATTGGCTCCCACAATGATAAGCCATCCATTGGCATATGTCGCACCCACCACCCGACATTTGGCGCCCACCGTGGGGCCAGGTGCACCGTCGTCCGGAGACCTGTTCTGGACGGGAAACCTCTTCCTCCCCCGCGAGCGCAGCCAGCCTGCTGCGCCCGATGGCGTTTGCCTCGACGCGCTGCAAGGCGTCAACGACGCCTGCACTGCGAGCTGCCTCGCCGATCTGCTCGGCGAGACTCGCATCTCCGATGAGCCTGCGTCCGACGCAGGCACGGACTACCCCGAGAGCCGCCTCGTCAGCCTCCTCGACCAGCTTCATGTCTCCAGCGAGCCCGCTGCAGATGTGGAGTCGGTCGGCTCCACCGACCCGATGCTCATCGACTCCGACGCGGCGTCGCTCGACGCCTACCCCTCCGACGTGGTGGTCTTCGACGATCCACTCCCTCGAGCTGACAGCGGCAGCAGCGCCGTCACCAAAGTGCTGGTCATCAGCCACGTCGCCAACTCGGGCGAAAACGCCCACGACGCCCTGCAAGCGGCGATGCACGACCTCTCCGTCCCCATCCCGGCCGATGCCGACGCTGAGACCCTGGAGGCACGCCGCCTCGCCCTCATCGCGGAGGGCCAGAAGATAGCCTCCATGAGGTGCCTCACCGAGGCCCACCAGCGCGAAGTCGACCGCGCCGCCTTCGGTACGCCGCCTAGCGGCCCGAGCCGAGCCGGCTTCGTCCAGAAGCGCGGCGCGGCCGTTGCCAGCATGCTGGGGGCAGATCGCCCCGTCTACGCCATCCCGCTCGAGAATCTGCGAGCCGCTCAGGCGGCCGCAGAAGAGCTCAATGAGCTGGGAGCCGATGAGCTCCCCTACATGACGAGACGGATCCAGCAGCTGCTCGACGCGGCTGCAGAACGGCACGAAGCCGGCGCTCGTGCTGATAGTCATCCCCTGCGCCGAGAGCACGCCGCAACGTCCCGCTCGCCGACTACGAGCGGCGCACGTCAGAAGAAAGACAAGGAGCCGGCTGCCAGCCGCAGCCGGACTCGCATCACCATCAAGCGCGACGCGGAGGGCCGCCCTCGAGCTGTAGAGCACCAAGGAAATCTGCCTCCTCCCCTGCCTCAAAGAGAAAGACGTCTCACCCCGCCGCCTATCACGCACCCGACTCTTGGCGACCGACTCGGCCGCCGAGAAGGAGTCGGCGAGAACGACGCCCGCCACAGGATCGACCGCCTTGCTCGATCCTTGGCATTAGAAGAAGAAGACGATGTCGGCCCGCCATGCTTTGACCCCCGCATCCGCGACGAGCCCTTCCCCAAAGGGTTCTCGCTCCCCAGAGACGCGCCCAAGTACAATGGCTCAGTGAAGCCGGAAGACTGGCTCATCGACTACTCCACGGCCGTCAGCATAGCCAACGGCAATCGGCGCGTCGCCGTGAAGTACGTCCCCCTCATGCTGCAGGGCACTGCGCGCACATGGCTCAACAGCCTCAAGCCCTACAGCATCAACAGTTGGCTGGACTTCACCGAAGTCTTCGTCCGCAACTTCACCAGCACCTACAAGCGGCCTCCCAAGCCTCGCCAACTCTCCCTCTGCGTCCAAGGGCCCAACGAGTCGACCCGCGACTACCTCACGCGATGGGCCGAGCTCCGCAACTCCTGCGAGGGGGTGCATGAGGTCCAAGCCATCGAGTACTTCACCGCCGGGTGCCGAGAGGGCACCCTCCTCAAGCACCGACTCCTCTGCGACGAGCCGGCCACCCTCGACGAGTTGCTGGTCATCGCGGACAAGTACGCCACGGCCGACTCCTCGATGAAGACCGAGTTGAGAGTAGACGCCTCTGGGAAGGTGATTGCTCCGGCTCCCAAGACGCCGGCTGGCGACCCCAATCGGCGCCCCTACCAGAACGATCACAAGCGCAAGGCCCCCATGCCGACTTCCACCAGTCGGCAGGTGGCCACAGTTGAAGACGAGCAGCCTGAAGAACGGCCCGCTCCCAAGAAGAAGGGTGGAAGGCCGGCTTGGCAGCCGTCTTTCTCCTACGAGCAAGCTCTCGACGCCCCCTGCAAGTTCCACAGCGGCGCGAAGCCGTCCAACCACACAACCCGGAGATGCCACTGGCTCACCCGCATCACCAAGGGCGAGGGAATGCTGCCGCCTCCGCCTCCCGGCCCGCCGCCTCCAGCCCCTCAGCAGCCGGCGGCTCGGCCGGCAGTCAGCGCCATCCAAGACGAATTCCCCGAAGAGCACGCCGCCTACGTCGTCTTCACCAGTCAAGCCGACGACAAGCGCTGCCGACGCCGATAGGACCAAGAAGTGAAAGCAGTCGCCACCGGCGCCCCCGAGTTCATGCACTGGTCAGAAAAGCCAATCAGCTGGAGCCAGGCCGACCACCCAGAGGTGATGCCTTCGCCTGGCTCCTATGCAATGGTCTTGGACGTCACCCTCGCAACGGAGAGGCGAGCCGCCAGATTTTCCCGCGTCCTGATAGACGGCGGAAGCAGTATCAACATACTGTACCGCGATACCATGGAGAAGCTGAACATCAAAGCAAAGCAGCTCATGCCGAGCCGCACCGTCTTCCATGGTATCGTCCCCGGCCTGTCTTGCTCCCCAATCGGCAAGATCAAAATGGATGTTCTCTTCGGAGACAAAGACCATTTCTGCCGAGAAGCAATATGGTTCGAGGTAGTGGATTTGGAGAGCCCCTATCATGCACTGCTTGGCCGACCTGCTCTGGCCAAGTTCATGGCTGTGCCCCACTACGCCTACCTAAAGATGAAGATGCCGAGCTCGAAGGGGATCATCACAGTAGCCGGCGACTACAAGAAGTCCATCGAGTGCGCCATGGCCAGTAGCCGCCTGGCCGAGTCCCTCGTGGTGGCTGAAGAGAAGAAGATGTTGGAACGGGTTGTGGCCATGGCCGACAAACAGCCTGCCTTGTCCCCCAACCCCAAAGATTGTGATGCGCAGGGCTCTTTCCAGCCTGCCAAAGAGACAAAGAAGATACCTCTGGACCCGGAGAACCCGGAGAGGTTCGCCGTCATTGGGGCGAACTTGGACAGTAAATAGGAAGGCGAGCTCGTCGACTTCCTCCGTGAGAATCGAGACATCTTTGCATGGTCCCCAAAGGACATGCCGGGTGTCCCGAAGGATTTCGCCGAGCACAAGCTACATGTCCGAGCTGATGCGAAGCCGGTCAAGCAACCCCTCCGCCGACTGTCAGAAGAGAAGCGAAGAATTGTGGGAGAAGAGATAGCCCGGCTCCTTGCCGCTGGCTTTATCATGGAAGTGTTCTTTCCAGAGTGGCTTGCCAACCCAGTTCTGGTTCTGAAGAAGAATAACAAGTGGCGTATGTGTATAGACTACACCAGTCTGAACAAGGCTTGCCCAAAGGATCCGTTCGCTCTGCCGCGGATTGACCAAGTGATAGACTCCACAGCCGGGTGCGAGCTGTTAAGTTTTTTGGATGCGTACTCAGGGTACCATCAGATCAAGTTGGACCCAGCTGACCGCCTGAAGACTGCCTTCATCACACCCTTTGAAGCTTTCTGCTACCTGACTATGACATTCGGCTTGAGAAATGCCGATGCCACTTTTCAGCGTTGCATGCAGAAATGTCTCTTGAAACAACTCGGCAGAAATGCCCACATCTACGTAGACGACATTGTGGTGAAGACAGAGAAGCGCGGTACCTTGCTGGAAGACCTGAAAGAAACATTCGCCAACTTGCGCCGATTCCAAATCAAACTCAACCCCGAGAAGTGCGTGTTCGGAGTGCCAGCCGGCCAGCTGCTAGGCTTCCTGGTCTCCGAACGCGGCATTGAGTGCAACCCCGTCAAGATCAAGGCCATCGAGAGGATGGAGATTCCCACCAAGCTGCGAGATGTGCAGAAGTTCACTGGCTGCTTAGCCTCCCTGAATCGTTTTATCAGCCGACTAGGAGAAAAGGCTCTCCCCTTGTACCGACTCATGAAGAAGTCCACTCACTTCGAGTGGAATGATCAAGCCGACCAAGCCTTCCATGAGTTGAAGAAACTGCTGACCACTCCGCCTGTCCTGGCTGCGCCGACTGAGAAGGAGCCCATGCTCCTCTACATCGCCGAGACTAGCCGAGTTGTCAGCACTGTTGTCGTGGTCCAGCGCCCGGAGGAAGGCCGAGCCCAGCTAGTCCAGAGGCCGGTGTACTATCTCAGCGAAGTGTTGTCCAGCTCAAAGCAAAACTACCCGCACTACCAGAAGATGTGCTATGGGGTGTACTTCGCTGCCAAGAAACTAAAGCCCTACTTCCAAGAGCACCCCATGACGGTCGTGTGCACTGCCCCGCTTGCCGAGATCATAGGCAGACGGGATGCATCCGGCCGGGTGGCCAAATGGGCCATTGCATTGGCGCCCTACACGATCTTCTATCAACCCCGCACCACCATCAAGTCGCAAGCATTGGCCGACTTCCTCGTCGACTGGGCTGAGACCCAGTACTTACCGCCGGCTCCCGACTCTACCCATTGGCGGATGCACTTTGACGGGTCCAAGATGCGCACCGGCTTGGGAGCCGGCATCGTGCTCACCTCTCCCAAAGGCGACAAGCTCAAGTACACGCTGCAGATCCACTTCGCCGCCTCCAACAACGTGGCCGAGTATGAGGCGCTCGTACATGGACTCCGGCTAGCTGAAGAGCTTGGCATACGCCGGATCCTGTGCTACGGCGACTCAGACTTGGTGGTCCAGCAATCGTCTGGCGACTGGGACGCCAAGGACGCGAACATGGCGAGCTATCGATTCCTCGTCCAGCAGATCAGCGGATACTTCGAAGGGTGTGAGTTCCTTCACGTGGCAAGGGCCGACAACGACCAAGCAGATGCCCTAGCACGGATCGGCTCCACCCGACAGGCCATACCAACTGGCGTCTCCCTCCAGCGCCTCCTCAAGCCGTCCATCAAGCCGTCTCCAGAGTCGGATTCCATTTTCGTACCGCCTGCGCCAGATACAGCCGGATCCGACTGGAGAAACCCCGCAGGCGCCACGGGGACTTCGACAACTGGCCCGGGGACTGCCGTAGTCGCACCCGGCCCGGGGACTTCAGAACCCGGCTCGGGGACTGCAGCAGTCGGCCCGGGGACTGCAACGACGCAAGAAGCAGTGGCCGACTCACCCAACCCACCCACCCGAGTCATGGTGGCTACATTAACAGAAGAAGAAGTCACTGCTCCCTCATGGGCCCAGCCCATCCTCAAGTTCCTAGTCAGCAGAGAGCTGTCGGCTGATGAGATCTCAGCAAGACTAGTGCAATGACGAGCCGCAGCATATACAATAATCAACAGAGAGCTTGTGAAGCGCAGCGTCACTGGAGTCTTCCAGCGTTGCGTCGAGCCAGAAAAAGGAGTGGCAATCCTCAAAGACATCCACCAAGGCGAATGCGGCCACCACGCAGCCTCAAGATCCCTTGTGGCCAAGGCTTTCCGCCATGGTTTCTTCTGGCCGACTGCCTTGGAGGATGCTAAAGAAATAGTCAAGAGCTGCAGAGGATGCCAAGTTTTTAGTTCCAAGCAACATCTGCCGGCTTCTGCACTCAAGACCATTCCCCTCACCTGGCCTTTTGCCGTCTGGGGACTGGACATGGTGGGCCCTTTCAAGACAGCCCGCGGCGGCTTGACACATTTACTTGTTGCTGTGGACAAGTTCACAAAGTGGATTGAAGCAAAGCCAATCAAGAAGCTCAACGGGCCGACTGCCGTAACATTCATCACCGACATCACTACTCGGTACGGCGTGCCGCACAGCATCATCACCGACAACGGCACGAACTTCGCCAAAGGATCACTGGCACGTTTCTGCGCGACGCAGGGCATCCGACTGGACTTAGCATCCGTTGCCCACCCGCAGTCAAACGGCCAGGTCGAGCGAGAAAATGGACTCATCCTCTCCGGCATCAAGCCCCGACTGGTTGTACCACTGGAGCGATCGGCCGGCTCCTGGCTCGAAGAGCTGCCGGCTGTCCTCTGGAGTCTGCGCACTACACCCAACAAGTCAACCGGCTTCACTCCATTTTTCCTCGTGTACGGTGCCGAGGCTATCATCCCAACAGACATCAAGTTCGACTCGCCTCGGATCACCATGTACACGGAGGAGGAGGCCAAAGAAGCAAGAGAAGACGGCGTGGACCTACTGAAAGAAGGTCGGCTGCTAGCACTCAGCCGGTCCGCCATCTACCAGCAAGGGCTGCACCGCTACTACAACCGCAAGGTCAAGCCAAGATCCTTCCAAGAAGGCGACCTTGTGCTCCGGCTGATCCAGCGAACAGCCGGCCAGCACAAGCTCTTGGCCCCTTGGGAAGGCCCCTTCGTCGTCAGCAAGGCACTCGGCGACGACTCCTACTACTTGATCGATGCGCAAAAACCAAGGGCACGCAAGAGAGACGACTCTGGCAAGGAGTCGGAGCGGCCATGGAACGCGAACCTCCTGAGAAGATTTTACAGTTGAAAGCAGTATGTATCATGCTACCCTTTTGATATTAAGCACGAACCAACAGGCCCCCCGAACAGTACTCGGGGACCGCCTTTTATTTATCTATGAATGACGAGTGTCATATCCATGAATGTATTATTACATTTGATTTTTTTGTCTGGCACCGGGTTCGACTAGTCGGCCCAGGGACTGGCCGCCTTGAGCTATATTAAAAGTTTTTCCTAAAGTCAGAAAAGTAGTGCGCCGGATCCCGAGTCCTCTCTTGTTGAAAGTCACAGCTCAAAGAACTGACTGTCCGACTAGCAAGAGGCAAGACAGAAAGGACGCCCACACGAAAAATGGCTAAGGAACAACGAACCTATATAGCAAAGAGACGGCCTCCAAACATGCCTGCCAGCTGCCAGAACAGCCGGCTGGCCGGCTTCCTAAAAAAACTTAGCTTTAGTCCAGCAAAGCTAGAGTACTTCCCCCCCCCCCCAATCGGCCAGGCACTCCTCCGGCTACAGATTGCAGAGCAACTGTTGGACTGGGGAGGCGGCAACCAAGGAAGGGCGGCAAAGGAAAAGGCAGAAGGATAAAAAGCAAAGTACAAGGAAAGGCCAAATGCATAAGTTATATATACACATAAAGCCCCCAACAGGCTGGCAACAGACATAAGTTCGAATACACCCAGTGGGTGGAATTGTGCAGACTTAACCAAACATCGTTCCAAAAGCAACTACACAGGAAAACAAAAGACGGCAGACTAAGGTGCGCTGCGGAGGTCGAGCTGGTCGGTGAAGGCGGCCTCGCCGGCTGAAGGAGTGGCCGCCTACCGGGTCTCGGCTTGATCACCACCTACGGCAGGAGACGCACTCGCGCGCGACGTTGTGCTGGAGGTGCGGTCAGGCTGAGGCTGGCCGGCTGCTCCACCAGCCGGCTCGGCGTCTTCACCCTCCTCCTCCTCTTCTTCACCCTTGTCGCTGGAGTCGATCTCCTCCGCCGAGTCTTCGCCATCCGCCGGGTTCAGACCGAACCACTCCTCCGGCTGGGCGTCACCATTGTCGTCCACCTCGGGAGCGAAGACGTTGGTGTCCGTGTAGTCGGCGATTGCCGAAGCCCGCCGGATGATGGCCGGCCGCGCCGGCTCCAGCTCTGTGTCAGCTTGCTGCCGCCAAGTAGCCAGCTGATCCAGGCTCAGGCCGGGATACCAGGCCTTGACGAACTCCAGCGCCCGCCTGGCACCGGAGCGAGCCGCCGAGGCCTTCCAAGCTTCGAAGCGGCCAACTGCCACCTCCAGCCAGTCGGCAGTCCGCCTGGGGGTGCGAGGAACCACTTGGCCGGGCCAGAGGGCGGCCAAGACTTGCGCCCCAGCACGTTGAAGACGGCGGAGCAGTCGGTGAGCAGGCTGGATGCGGGCCTGGATCGCCAAGAGCTGCTCCTCCAGCGAACGGCCGGCGGTTGGCGAGATCTCAAAGCCAGCCTGCCTTCGCGCCTGGCGGCGGGCCTCGATGGTCTGGTTGGCAGCAGTAGAATAGCCAGGGAAATATTCTGCGCAAGCAAGAAGAAGAAAGGGAGAAAAGAGCACCAAATTAGAAAAAGAACCAAAGTGGCAGATGGCAAGAAAGGACGAAGGGGTAGGCGGCTTACCGTCAACCAGATCTTCGATTTGGCCATAGCCAGAGATCAAAGTCTGCCTGGCCTCAGCCCAGCCAGCCGCCTCCGTCTCATACTCGGCCTGAAGGGCGGCTTCGCGGTCCTGCACCGCCTTCAGTGCTGCCTTGTGGCTTTCCTCCTGGTCGGCCAACTTCTTGGCCAGGCGGTCGCGTTCCTGCACCAAGGCGGCGAGCTCGGCATCCTTGGCGCGAAGGGCAGTCTGAGACTCTCCCAGCTGTGCCCTCAGACTGGCGTTGGCCGCTGCAGAGACGGCAGGAAAAGAAAGAACAGTAAGAAGAAGTCGTCAAGGAAGACCCGACCCGACTGCTCAGCAGTCGGCCCGAATCTCGGGGACTACACCCGGTGGGTGCGCTGACGCGCCCCCACATGAGATAAAGAATGAAGCACGTACCTCGGCTCTCAGTAAGATCGGCGGTCTTCTGAGTCAGCTCCCGAGCCTGGGAATTGAAGGCGGCCGCTCGAAGGTTGTGGTAGTCCTGCAAGATGGACAGAAGATCGAAATAAGAACAAGAATAGCAAAGGCAAATCCACCAAGAAGTTCCAAGCCGCCTGCTCAGCAGCCGACTCGGAACTCGGGGACTACACCCAATGGGTGCGCTGACGCGCCCCCACGGAAGAAATCAAGATCAAGAAGAAGCAAGATGAGAACACTAACCCGGATGGCCGCCCGCGTCGCGAGGAACTCGTCGGTGAACTGCCTCAGCGCCGCAGCTTGGCCCTGGAGCCGGGTGCGGACGTCCTGTGCAGCCACGTTCACCACGGCCGTCCCTCCGCCTGGCGTCCACCCCGAGGTAGCGCTGGCCGCCTCCGCATCCCGGGCCGACGAGCTGGAGCCCACGGCCGGCTGCGCTCCGACGCGGCCTTCTGTGGTTCCGACGCGGCCTTCCCCGCGCGCCGGCTCGACGGAATCCGGACTGCCATCTCAGCCCTCACGGCCGGCTCGCCCCCGGCCGACTGTGCAGGCGGCGGATCAGGCCGGCCGCCTTGGGCCGCCCCAGTTGGCGGGGTCGGCACCGGCGCCCTCTCCAAGATGATGACGTCGTCGCTTCCCCCCAGCCCTGGCTGGTCACCGCTGGCTCCCTCTGGCCAGGGCTCCATGGGCCCCGGCGCCGCAACGCGCAGAGGGGTGACCATCAAGACCTCCCCCGCTGCTTCTGCAGCTGCAGCATCTGCTTGGGCCCTGGCTGCAGCATCGGCGAGCGCCTTCGCCGCCTCCTCCTCCCGTGCCGCCTGGGCGGCGGCCGCCTTCCGTGCCTCCGCCTCCCGTCCCTCCTGCTCCTCCCGCGCCTCCCGCGCGTTCCGTTCCGTCGCCGCCTGAAGCTCGGCGCGGGGGTCCACACGGTGGGTGGTGCTCCCAGACCCCCTCGGGGACTCGACGACGGAGGCAGCAGCCGCCCGCTCAAGCGACAGCGGAGCTCTGATCATTGGAGAAGAAGACAAGGGCTCAAGAACCACCAAAGAAAAGAAAGAAAAAAGAGTATACGAAAGAAAGTGAACTTACGCCGACACGGTCTGCAGTTGCTTCACCGTCTTGCGGAAGCGAGCCGCCTTCGCGGCCGCCTCCTCCCGCCTGGTGGCTGCCGCCCCGCCCCTGGGGTTCTTCGTCCGACTACCGAACAAACCCTGGGCGGCGCGCCGCTTTTGCCCTCCGCCCCGAGCAGGCGGTGTGGCGGAGGAACCCGCGCCGCGTCCAGATGCCGGCTGGCGGCGCGGGGCGACTTCGGCCTCATCGTCGTCCGGCCAGTCGTCGAAGGTGACTCCGAGCCCGGAGCCGCCTGCTTCGCCGCCGGCTTGGCCACCACCCGGCTCAACGTTGTCGTCCATACCGGCCGCCCCCAGGTCGGGGTCCTCCAGATCGTGTTTAGTCCGGTCAGGGACGAATCGATGTTCCGCGTCTGACCCGCCGGCCGGCCGAAGCAGAGGGCTCTGTCGAAAAGCAAACCGACTGAGTTAGAGTCGGCCAAGAGGAACTCGGCAACAGAGCAAAGAGACAGAAGAAGAGCCAAGGAGAACATACCGTAGGCGGCGGATTGGCTCGGCTATATGGCTCCTTGCCGAACTGCCACTCTTCGGTGAGTTTGCAGTTCGCAAGGTAGTTCACCATATAGGCGACCTCCTCGCGCGGCATCTCCTTGGTGCACATTCGGCTCGGATCGAGCTGGCCGCTCATCTGACAGATCCCGGCGCGTGACGAACGCGGCCAGCAGGTCGGGCCCCGTCAAGCCCTCCGCCTGGGTCAGCTCCCGCACTCGGGCGACGGCGGCGGACCCGGCCGGCGTCAGAGTCACGGCCCGGAAGGACCACTGGGGCCGCCTGCCCGCTGGTGGGCCGGCTACGTAAGCCGGCAGGTTGATGTAGTCGCCCCGCGGGGCGATGTTCCGCACGTAGAAGTACGATTTTTGCCACTTCTTCACCGATTGGATCTGCGTGATGACGGGGAAGGGGTTGTCGGCGACCGACCTCCGCGACGCGATGAAGGCGCCAGTCTGAGCCGGCACGCCCTGCATACGCGTGCCCAGCTTCGACTGGAAGAACTCCCCCCAGAGCTCGAGGGTGGGGAGGACGCCGAGGTAGCCCTCGCACAGGGTGACGAAGGCGGATAGCAGCACCACCGCGTTTGGGGTGAGGTGGTGCGGCTGGAGCTGGTAGAAGTCGAGCCAGGAGCGGAAGAAGGTGCTCACTGGCAGGCCGATGCCGCGCAAGAAATGCGAGCGGAAGACCACCCGCTCGCCCTCCCGCGGCTCCGGCGTGATTTCCCTCGCCGGCGCGAGACGGCCCTCCACTTAGTCCGCGCAGGGCAGCCGCCGCGTATTGCGGAGGAACTCGACGTGGTCTCCGTGGACATTGGAGCCATCCCAATCCCCGCCATACTGCTCCGTGGCGGGAGGCATGGCAAAAAACTAGCGCGGCGGCGGAGAAATATGCGGTGGAAGAGCGCGGCGGCGAGGCGCTGTTGCAAGAAATGGCGGTCGAAGAAGATGGTGGAAGTAGGAGGAGCGTGCGAGGGCCTGCCGCCCTCCACCTCCCCCTACTTATAGCTTCGCGAGGTGAGGCCGGGGAGGCCGAACGTGGGGGGAGTCGTGGGATTAACTGCACCCACTCCCCCCACGCCCCGCGATTATTGTGCATAAAGGCAAGCCGAAACTGCCGCAATGAGACGTGCGGGCGGTTTCGGGATGCAGACGATCTGCGCCTAGGCCCGGGCGCGGACGTGGCGGGCCCCCGCCCTGCGGTGACGTCCCGTCGCGCGCGTGGGCTGGCAGGCTTTCCGGCCAAGAGGGGCCATGTGGTTCGCAGACGGTCAGTGGCCGGCCCGCGGCCCGATGCACACGCTGGCGAGCTCCCGCCCTCCGACTCCAGAAGTTTTCGACCAAGACGGCGCGCCTAACCAAAGCCGGCTCCCAGCTGCCGGCTTGCCAAGATAGGAAGCTGATCGAGCTTCTCAACCCCTACTCCACCTCGAAGCCCAATCAGCTTCGGGGACTACTGTCGGAGTAAATGGCCACGGGTAGCCTAACCGGCTGCCCGTGGTTCTTCTGAAAAAATTATCAGGCCTTTGGGCCTCCGAGCATTCCGAGCATCGGGCCGTCTTCCCTGGCCGGCTTCCGGAAGGCGACCCAGCCTCAGCAACCTCTCCCCAAGACAACTACCGGGCGGCCGACTCCAGGGAGTCGGCCAAGAAGAGCACCGACTCCAAGGAACCGGCCAAGACCACAACCACCCAAGCTACACCCACATAACGGTGACAAGACGAGGTGTGGCCACAGTGCGGCCCACTACCCCCGAGGCCCGAGGCAGGCGTGGCCACAGGAGGCCGTACGGGATGACCGTCTCCTGTGCGGCTCGGCACTGTAGCCATGCCAGCCTCAACGTCATCCATGATCGACTCCTGTACGGCCCGCGGGCGGCGGGCCCCTTCTGCCAGAGAGAGGCGCAAAGGCGGCCCGGCCTCCCCCAGTCGGCCAGGGGTGTAGCCGGCCCCCAAAAGCCGGCTACTCCCTTCCTCGAAGCAGGAGCCCCATTAAGGAGACAAGACGAGGTAAGGCTACAGCGAGAGCCCCCGAGGCGGCCCACTATAGCCACGCTTACCTCGACAAAGCCCTCGTCATCAGAGGCGAGGCTACAGTAAGCAGCCGCCGACAAGACCCTAGGCGGTGGGGCCGGCCTATCGACCAAGAAGCCGGCAGCCGGTGGGACCCACCAGTCGGCGGGACCCAACAGCCGGCGGAGAAGCCGGCGAGTGTAGACACTGATGGCTGGGACCAGTGCCTAGCCGGATTACCATTGTACCCCCGGGGGTAGGCCTATATAAACCCCCCGGAGCACCCATGCAAAGGGTGGGCTTCTAAGCATAGCACACACACCATAGATAGAGAGAAGCAAGAGCTAGCCTTGTTCTTCTTCTCCCTTGAACCCAACAGCTCTAGGAGCGATTGTAGCTACCTTTCCTTGATCTAGTGATCATGCAGAGACCCCGCAGAGCAGGACTAGGGGTGTTATCTCCTCGGAGAGCCCCGAACCTGGGTAAGATCCGCCGGCGTGCATGTCTTCGCCTCATCCCGTTTCCAGGCACCGGCGATGTCTTATTGGCTCCCACAATGATAAGCCATCCATTGGCATATGTCGCACCCACCACCCGACATGGAAGGAGGTGCAGGACACCATTGATGTGGGATGAAGTTGGAGACCGTTAGTTGTTCGGACCAGATTTAATCAAAGAGTCTGAAGAGAAGGTTAAGTTGATCCGTGATAGACTGAAGATAGCTCAGTCCAGGCAGAAGAGTTATGCCGATACGAAACGCAAGGAGGTAGCCTATGAAATCGGAGACAGAGCGTATCTTTGTGTGTCACCACTGCGAGGTGTTAAATGATTTGGAGTTAAAGGAAAGTTAGCCCCAAGATTTGTAGGACCATATCAAATTCTGGAATGTATGGGAGAAGTGGCCTACAAGTTGGAATTACCCGAGGGATTGTCAGGAGTTCATGATGTGTTTCACGTTTCCCAGTTGAAGAAGTGCCATGCAGAGATGGCCGATATTCCTCTGAGAGATACAGTGCCCCTGGAGGCAATTCAGTTGGAAAGTGACCTAACTTACAAGGAGAAACCCGTCAAGATTCTCGAGTTTGCCAGCTGAGTTACACGCAGCAAGGTTATCAAGTTTTGCAAAGATTAGTAGAGCCACCATACCGAGGAAGAAGCCACCTGGGAGCGAGAGGAAGACCTCCGGAAAGACCACCCACACCTATTCTCTAGCCTACCCGAATCTCGAGGGCGAGATTCATCTTAAGGGGGGTAGGTTTGTAACATCCCAATTTTCAATTTGGATGTTAATCATTAGGTCATCATATGCAGCCATGCTCTTTGCATTCTATATTGATTTTATTTGGACGATTTTATCCTAGAGACCTTAAGCAACTCAAGGACCATCTGAGAGAGTTGGAGGTTTTCATAAAAGGGATTTTTACATCTATGCCCCTGGTTCCCTAGCTCTACTCGTTCATCCCTGCGCTCTTAACTTTTGCTCAATTTTCCCCACTCCCTTGCCAGAAACCCTCATAACTGGGCACAACGGACGTTGCCGTCAGGTCAAAGGCTTGACCGTTAACTCTGACTAGTGGGGCCGTGCTGGACTGTGTCGTCCGTTCGACCTAAAAAGTGGGGCTGTGTTGGGTGGTGTCGTTGTTCGACCGTTGGGCCGTGGTTTCGTTGGGCCGTCCCTTGCATAAAACGTTTGCACGCGCCGCCAGGACAGTAGCCTGCTATGCATGCACCTAGCAAACCCTGCTTGCATGCGTCGATCGAGCCTGCATGCGCCGATGCCACGATCCCACGATGCGCCGACCGAGCCTGCATGCGCCGATGCGTGCGCCATGATGCACTGACCGGGCAGCTTTCTTGCACGCCAGCCACCACGGATGCAGCGACGGTCACTGCCGCTGGTTCCTCTCTTCTAGCTAGGTGGCTACATATTTGTGGCTTGTGTAAAAAAGAGAGCCACTCCCTTGCTTAGTTGTACTCGTTCATCCCTACTAACAAAGCTTGCTTGCATGCACTAGGTGGTTACTAACAAGGGAACTCTACTAACAAGCCGAGCTCTCTAAGAAAATAATCAACAAATATGTAGTCCCAATATGTAGATAGGGCCAACAAGCCCATAGCATGATCACATAGCTCAAACTAGGAAGAACTTAATAATAGAATAGATAGAAAACTTAATAATATAATTTAAGAAAAGGGCCAACAAGCCCATAGCAACTCCAACATAGTTCAATTACAACTTAACATAACATAGACTAAAAAAAGATAGAGGGTTTAGAACCCTAGCCGCTGCCTTCTCCACCTCGCTCCTCCTCCTAGCGCCCTTTTCACTGCTCCTCCGGGGCGTTGTCGATGGGGTACGGAAGAGTGTGCATGCGCGTCGCGGTGGGGAAGATGTTGTTGTACTCCATGAACCTGTTGTGGGTGGTGAAAGCGATGAACTCGAAGCCACACAAAAACACCTGGCCGAGGAGGTAGAAGGCGTCGAATATGTTGGTGAAGTGGGCAAGGAGAGCAACCACCACCAGGTTTTGGATGACCTCCTCGACGCGGAACATCGTTGGAGATCCCCTCGGGAAGTGGTGGTAGCCGGACGCGAGGAAGAACTCGGTGAAGTTCCTTGCAGTCCTCAGCCTTGATATCGCCCACACACATAGTGTGAGATCAACGTACACGCTGGTAGGGTAGAGCCTCTCCGGCACGGTGGGTGGGAAGCGGTAGGTTAGTCCGGTGTACTGCATGGCTGAGGGAGCAAAAGACGGAGAAGGGGTCGAAGAGCAAGAAGGGCAGATGGATGAGGGATGGCAGAGGCAGAGGGTGGCTTAAATAGCCGTAGTGCTACGTGTTATTTGGCCATGGCAATAATGGGGTCAAATGTGAAGTTACTAACCCGTTTTCAAACCCACCGCTGCATCGGGAGTGTACACGCGTGGGAAATGGTGGTTTGAAAAGAAGAAGAAAAAGAAGCTAATTGCACGCGTGGGAATTCGTGGTCAAACCCTATATTATATGAACAAAAATAGACAGTTTTTGAAGAGCTTGTGGCCATTTTGCATGATAAAAATAATTTTGGCCCTTAAAATTTTGGTCATTTTGCATGATAAAAAGAAATAGAGGGCTTGTGGCCATTATACAAATGCAAAATGACCCATTTTTAATAGTTTGTGGCCATTTTGCATGATAAAAATAAATTTAGCCCTTATAAATTTGGTCATTTTACATTTGTATAGAACAAAAAGAACTAAATTTTCTATGTAGTGTCAATTGTTGTGTAATTTCAAACGATGCAAAAAAAAACAGAGCCAACACATTCACAAAAATCAGAGCCAGCACGTTCACAAAAAAATGACGCGATTCGACGGCCCAACTAGAGCTTGGTTTCCTTTTCGGCCCAACACCATCTTTTTTTCCATGGAGTCATTGGTGGGCGAGCAGCCGAGCACAACCAACAGGATCGCCTCTCGCGGATCGCCCCACGATCCAACGATGCGGAGCCGTCCTTGTGATCCAACGGCCCGGAGCCTGCACGCAGCCTGCCCACCGTATTCCTTCTATAAGACCACATCTGAGGGTTGTCGCTTGGCGCCAGGGTATGATCGGACGGCTGACGTTCGGAGCTAGGGTTAGGTGAAACCCCGCGGGATTTAGAGGGGTTTTGAGCTGGTCAACGGGGTTACGAAAGCTTTGACTGAGCATAACTAATTTAAAAAAAATTGAAAAAATATGAAACCTTCGCCGTTTGTTGTTTTATAAGACACACTAACGAGGAAAAATACTAAACTTGGTCTATGGTCATTTTCATGAAAAAACCCTAGCTGGCACGATCGAGGTCAAATGAGCACCATTAACTTAAAAAAATCAAAAAAAATATGAAACCTGCGCACAATGTTGTCTTATGTGACATGTTACCAACCGAAAATCATAAACTTGGTCTATGGTCATTTTCATGAGACAACCTTCACACATATGAGCTATCACCTACAAGATTTCATAGAGTTCAAGGAGATGAGGTAGGGTTACCTTCTGTTTTTGAAAAAATTAAAAAAATAAAAAAATCACCAAAGCTTTATTTCAAAGTGAATAAGAAGGATCTGAACTTAGTTTTACATTTTCATATTTTAAACGCCTTTTTAATAGTTTTTATATTAAAGCATATTTTTCAAAAGAAAGTGTAAAAATATGAACATTAATTCAAAAAATAGTGAGACTTCGAATCTACACTATATAGTTTGAATAGGTGTTAATACAAAACATTTGGCTCATTTAGAGTAGGTCTAAAAAAACTTGATTAGAAATGGGTTGTTTACCCTAGCCTGCGACCTCATTTGGAGCATATTTCTCAAATTCAAATTTTTGTTACCTCCTCTAAATCACCTCAGATTTTGCACACATGATCTCCTACACAAACATAGATAGTTTGCCAAGGTTTTGTTTTTTTGCATTTTCTTGAATTTACACAAACATCCATAGATAATTTGCTGGTGGGAAAAAGCATGCATTTGATTTGATTAATAAACATGAGACCAATAACATGTGTGATTAGTGAAGCAACACTGAAACAACATGTGTGATCAGTGAAGCAACACTGAAACAACATGTCTGATCAGTGAAGCAACAATGAAACAACATGTGTGATCACCATAGATTCGGTTCACACCATAATTCACAACATCTAAACAGAACTAACCATACACCCACAGGCAAATATAAGGACAGAAAAATATAGATAGAATACATTACTAGCATCACCATAGATTCAGTTCACACCATAAACAGCCACATTAAGTTTCCAAAAGTAACCGGACCCTAAGTACCCAAAAGATTAAGATTCAGTTCACACCATCACAGCATCACAGCATCACATCACTTCATGCCGGAGTCAGGGCCTTCGCGAGCGCAGCATGTTGCCCCCTGATCATGTAGTCCTCCCCGCGGATCGCTACATCCTCTGCATGAGACAGAAGGTGATCGAAGCGGCCATCCTTGGGCTTTGGCTTGGTGGTGCAGTAGGGGCAGTGCCACTTCTTGAGCTTGCGGTTGTAGAAGGAAGCAACTCCCTTGGCCTTGATCTTCTCCACCTCCTTGGCTGTGAAGGACGCGACCTTGCCATTGTACACATCATCTCCAGAATCATACTGCACACATGAATGAATTGCATTAATACATTATAGATTCATGTACATCATGTCAAAGGAACTAAATGAACAAGGGATAGGCTTACCTCATATTCAGAATCGTCACTAAACGTCCCCTCGTATGGGTCGTAGTCGGCCAGCTTCCTCTCCCCCCACCAACCATCATCCTCCTGAATATACAATTACATCCATCACTAGTATCCAATTGAAAATTCAGATATGCACAGATGACACATTGATCATAGGGCTAATATACTCCCAATATCAGAAATGTTTTAGAAGTGGGGGTTTTTATTTCTGTGCCCCTTAGCTCTGCATTCAAAAACCACATCCATCACTAGTATATCAATGTATTAGATTTGTACACACATTGATCAAAAACCCCAATATGACATTCAAATAACACATTGATCATTGGTCATGCACACACATTGAAGAACAGAGCTAATATAACTACATATTATGGACAAATTTATATACTAATGAATCAAATAACTTCTTAATCAATGGATTCCATTTGGGCATATGACATTCAAAACCCCAATCTGAGTAGCATTCAAAAACAAATCTAATAGGGACCCAATCTAAGGCAACGAATCTGAGTAGCATTAAAAAACCCCAATCTGTGAGCACTAAAAACAAATATAATAAGCATCATAGCATTAAAAAAACCCCAATCTGTTCACAACATCTAGCATTTTTGCAACGAATTTATCCAAATCTAAAAACCCCAATCATTGCAGCACCTAAAATCATAGTTCACAACATAGCATTTTGCAAAGAATTTATCCAACAAACCCTAGTCCAAAAACCCCCGTCCCCCCAACCCATACCCTACAGAAAACCCCGGCCCATCCGTCAAACCAACTACTCTAACCATCTGAACTACTGTATGAATCACAATCTAACCAATGCAACTAGGGAGTAATTAACTCTACAAGCTAAGCAAGTGCAAATACCTGCTCCTCAATGGCAGGCGGCGCAACGGGGGCATCTGGATGGACTGTGCCGCTCGGCGCCTTCACCTTCTGCATCGATGAGGCGAAGCCCGCCACATCCGCAACGGTTGCGAGTTTCTCCGCACCGCCGTGGACGCCGCCGACATCCGCGGTCACCACGCCTGGACCCTGCAGCTCCACCACATCTCTGGCCGCTGCACCGGCGTCGCCACGAGCGTCAGCCATCTGACAGGGGGAGACGATGAAGGTGAGGAAGAGGATGCGGTGGGGGAGAGCGAGACGGTGCTGTGGAGGCAGTGGAGGAGAGCGAGACGACGTCGGTGGGGGAGAGGAAGACGATGCGGCAGGGAGGGGATTTGGGGGAAAATGGTAGGGGCGATGGAGGTAGTTGCCCTCTTTATATGATGGGACGTTTCGGGCCTGTCCATGGACATGTGCTACCCCACGACCGCGGTCTCGCATGCGCCCACGTATACGCGGCCCCACTCTTCAGCTAACGGTCAAAGGCATTGACCCGATGCCAATGTCCGTTATAACCTGTATGAGGGTTTCGGGCAAGGGAGTGGGGAAAAGTGAGCAAAAGTTAACAGAGTGGGGATGAATGAATAGAGCTAAGGAACCATGGGCACAGAAATAAAAATCCCTTCATAAAAATCCATTTTTGAATTCTTCAAAATTAGTAATTTGGATCAAAGTGATTTTTATTTGAAATTATTCTTTCTGATTATTTTGGAAATAAATAAAATAATGAGAGAAGATAACAAAATAGAGGAAATAATGGAAATTTAATTTTAAATAAAAATATTGTGTTATTCGAATTTTATCTGAGATTTTATTTGAGTAAATTAGGAAAAAATTGCATTTTTAAAAATTGTATTTTTAGCCCAGAAAAATGCTCATGTTGTCCTAAATATTAGTAGAGGACCGTGAAAATTGTTTTGGGGATTTTAGGATTTTTATTTTTATTTTGGATTTTTTCATTTCAGCGAAATTTAAAAACAAAAAGAACTGTGCGCGACCCAACCGGGTCGGCCCAGCTGGGCCGGGCCTTGGCCCAGCAGGCCGCCACCGCCTTCCTCGCGCCGCGCCGCCGTGACGCCGTCGGACTCCGGAGGAGTCCGAGCATGCCCCGCCCCGCGCCGCCCGACCCCTCCTCCAAGTCGGACGGGGCCGCCGCCTCGCCCCCGGCCTTTATAAGGCGCCGCCCCGGCCCCTCTCTCCTCAGCCGCGGCACCCCGCCACCCGCCGCCGCAGCCGCACACGCCGCCACCGCCTGCGATGTGCCGCCGCCCCGCCACTCCCCGCCGCCGACGCCGCCAGCCACCGCCGCCGTCCGACGCCGTTGCCGCCGCTCGCCGGAGGAAGCCACCGCAGCCACCGGTTTTCTAACCCCGAGCCGCACGCGCCGCCGCCTGCGCCGCGCCGCTGCCCCGCCACTCCCCGTCGCCGACGCCGCCCGAAGCTGCCGCCGCTCGCCGGAGGAAGCCGCCGCCGCTTTTCTCACCCCGAGCCAGTATAAAACCGAACAGCCCGCTCCGGTTTTTTTCGGTTTATTCGTTTAGATTGTTTTTTTTTTAGGGTTCGCTAATTAGCGAACGTTCACCCGTTAGTTTCTTATAACGAACGATTTCGTTCGTTTAGTCCTGATAGCGAACGTTCGTTCCATAGATTTTTCTTTTTCTGTTTATTTTCGTTCAGGGACCTATCTGTAATTACTTTTATCACAGATTAGTCCTTGATCTTCAAACCTTTGCTACTTTTTGCTCGTTTATGCAAATCCAGTGAAACCAACGCCAAAATCTTCGTCTCGATCCCCTCTGTCCAGATAATCAACTTGAACATGGTTTTGACAATTTAAAATTTGGTTTCAAGCCGATTTGAATTTGAACTTTTTTATCGTAGTTTGAGTTTCGTAACTCCGATTCAATTGATTCTTTTTGCAAATCGAAGCTCTTCACTTGAACTTTCAGTTTATATCTTTTCTCAAACATCATGTAGTGCGAGAAATTCAATGGAGGAGATCGAGTCTTGTGGGGAAAAGTGCGCAAACCTCTGCAGAGTGTACAAACTAATCATGGTTAGCCGTGTCCCCGGTTATGGACATCTTGAGTATCATTATTGTTGATCTCATCACTCTATTTAATTAATTTTTTGGGTTATTAACTTTTAATTTGGGATTGAGTTGAGGTTACCTTCTTAATGTTTTCAACCAACTTTGTAGTTAAATAAAATATATTCCTTTATTGTAGGGAAAAACTAGCTTTATGCAAAAATGATAACCATAGAGCCTCCACCAGCCATATATGCATGTAGTGATAGCTGTTATTCTGTTCATTGCTCTGTAGTGTTATTTTGCCAGCATATTCCATGTGCTGGCCTACACAGGCTGCAACGTATCATGTTGCAGAATTTTCAGATGAAGAGTAAGGTGCGCTAGGTCGTTGTGTGCACTCAGTTTTGCCGTGGAGTTGGATGGACTCATTTATCTTCGAAGTTTCCGCAGTTATCTTATTTAGATGGCCTTCAGACATATTATTGTAATAAGTTCTCTTTTTTGAGACATTCGATGTAATAAGTGTGTGATTGAACTCTGCAATAAATTCTCGAGTACTGTGTGTGTCAGCAATATCGATCCAGGGATGACACTTAAGCACAGAGAATTGACCGTCTGAGGTCGGGTCGCTACACCCGGTCAAAGCGTACGTAGCGTTGTCTGTCAGGTCGCGAATGTGTACGTACGTACTGGTCGATCGGTCTCTCTGCAAGTATGAACCGTGGCCGAGTAAATAGCGGCACGTGTCGTTGTTGAGCACCCGACATATGGGCGTACAGCCACAGGGCAAAAAATACGGCCACGTACGTACATACGGGCGGGGTCTTGAGCGCGTACTCGTGCATATATACAGACGGCCAGGGCTTGTGTACATGGAGAGGCAACTGTCAGGACCCCGATTCTAAGTCACACCGATCTAGCATGTAACACATCATATCACTTTGCGGCCTCACGCACGGTATTCCCACAGGTGCCACCTTACCTGGCCCGGGACCGTTTGCGCCTTTTGGCTCACGTATATGATAGTGTCACTAGCATCCATATGACAGAGAACCCAGGCCGACATGACTAGTCGTGAACCTAAAGTGGCGCTAACTTACGGGGACAGGCATACATGAACCAGCATCGAACGTGTCGGTCATTAGCGTGTGAATCCGGGCTGTAGCAACTGGGCTAACAGGACTCTGGGAATCCGGGCTGTAGCAGGCTAGCAGGACTCCGGAAGTCACTATGTGACATTTCCCCGAAGGGACAGACACAGGAACGAAGTGGATCACATGCCGGCCAGTCTAAGTGTTCCGGAGCAGTAGTAACTGGGCTAGCAGGACTCCGGTAAACTAGGCTGTAGCAGACTACCATGGCTTAGTGGAAGCACAAGACTACATTTCCCCATAAGAGAAGCTACCAAGGACAAACAACTAGGTTGTCGGATCCCACACATACCAAGCATTTCAATCATACACACAATATGCCCGATATGTGTAAATACAAAATGGCATCACAACAAAACTCTACAACTCAAAGTATTTATTCACCAGGCTCCAAAGAGCCAGATATTACAAACATGGGTCTCATGACCCACCATATAGAGCATACAAGCATCAAGCGGAAGCATAAACATGTCTGATTACAGACAACTACAAATGAAAAAGGCTGAGAAGCCTGACTATCTACAAGACCCTCCCAAGGGTACAAGATCATAGCTGAGGTAACAAGCTAAACGTCGAAGTCCATGCGGAACTACTAGTGAGACTGAAGTCTCTCTGCAAAACATAAATTAAGCAAACGTGAGTACAAATGTACCCAGCAAGACTTACATCAGAACTAAGTACACATGCATCAGTATCAACAAAGGGGTGGTGGAGTTTAACTGCAGCAAGCCAGCTTTGACTCGGTGGCTATCCTGTACTACGACTGCAAGTAACTCTTTTGAGGTGGCGCACACGAGTCCACATATTCACGATATCAATACACCACTATGGATCCACTCCCGTCTCCCTACGAGAACACCATCCATAGCACTCACGCTTATCTTGCGCATTTTAGAGTATCCACTTCAAGTTATCTATGAACTATACAGGTAACCCAGAAGTCCTTTATCGCGGACACGGCTATTCGAATAGATGATGTTAACCCTGCAGGGGTGTACTTCTTCACACACGCTCTCGCCACTTACCACCATGTACACGTCGTGTATCTCGGCAACCTTCAAGCGGAAGTCTGGCGAGGGAGTCGGCCACGACCTGACTAACCACACAAGTCTCTAGTCCAGGTTTATCGCCTACTCGGGTTCCATCCGCAAGGAGATCCGGCCGGGGTGTCGCTCACGGCCCCGAACGATGTGTGCAGGGTTCCCAAGCCCACCTCGACGGATGGATCTACGCTTGGTACACCGTGCCACGGTGCCTAGTCTGTCCCAAGCCCACCTATACCGGGTGCCACTTGGTAGACTACTAACACTACCTACAAACACCAGAAATTAGTTGCAATTCCTGGACAGAGATCAGGTTGATTAATAAGTCGAGAGAGCTTGGAGCGCCCGGAGCCCAATGTGTGGTAGTAACTGTTCATGGATCACAAACACAGGACTCAGTTCCTGAGGACGGCGGCAATGAGACAACCCACCATGTACTCCTACATGGCCTCTCACCGCTACCTTTACCAAATCGTGTTCACACACTTAGCTCTCAATAGTAGGACATGTTCACCACATTCTAATTCATCCCCGATGAATCAGACCTGACTCAACTCTAAGTAATAGCAGGCATGACAAAAAAGCATGAATGAGTAGGCACATCAGGGCTCAAACAACTCCTACTCATGCTAGTGGGTTTCATCTATTTACTGTGGCAATGACAGGTCATACAGAGGAAAGGGGTTCAACTACAGCAGCACGTAACAGTTGAAACGTTGTTGTCCTAATGCAGTAAAAGAGAGCAGGAGCGAGAGAGTGGGATTGTACCGGAATGAACAAGGGGGTTTTGCTTGCCTGGCACTTCTGAAGATAGCATAGCTCTTCATCAGTGTCATCGAACTCATCGTCGGAACCACGTCTACTCAAAGGGGACAAATACCGGCAAACAAGGAAGAACACAATCAATGCAATGCAAAAATTATGATGCATGATGATGACATGGCAAAATGAGTGTGTTGGGCTAATGCAGCTAGAACCAGATGGGTTTGAGCCATTTTGAACCAAAGGTTCAATCCCAAACTCAACTTATGAATTTAAATAGTGCCTTATCATGTTTTGCACTAAACAGCAAGGTTAAGTTGCTTAAAAATGCATGAAACCAGTACAGATGGATAGATTGGATTTTTCTGATCATTTTTCATATATAACTTATTTCATTTGGAGTTACGGTTGAATTTCTATGATTTCTCAAAGTTTGCAACATTTTCTGAAATTTCCAAATCATTTTTGAATTAGAAATATTCCAGAAAATGCTTACTGCGTCAGCTCTAGGTCATGCTGACGTCAGCTTGTCAACAGGGTCAGTCCTGGTCAAACCTGACCCGTGGGCCCCACATGTCATTGGCTCAGTTAGCTAACAGGTTTTAAAATAAACCTAATGTAATGATTAACATGGTTGGGCCCACTGTCAGCGTGACCTGGTTAAACTAATCGCGGGGTTAGTGGCTAAACAAATCCGCCACGTCACCTAACTGGCGATTAGCCGCCGGTGCTAAGCAGGACGCGGCGGCGCTCCTCGTCCGGCCATCTCAATGCTAAGCAAGATGCAGCGCGTCGAGGCGCATCGGGTGGTTGCCGTTGGTGGTGCCGGGACGGGCTACAGCGACGACGGCAAAGGCGACAGCGGCGGCCGGAGCACGGCTATGCGCGGGCACGGGCTACGCTTGGCTAGCAAGCTCGCTAAGAGGCTGGGCGGGCTCCTGGAGCTGCGTTGAGCACAGTGGTGTGCTTGGCTTCGAGCAATAGTGTCTCTAGCCACGACGGCGACAAGGCACGGCGGCGGCGAGCTTCGGCCGCGGTGGCCAGGGGGGCTAGAGGATGGATTCGACGGCGGGGAGAGAGGGGTTGGGAGCAGGAGCTCACAGGGAGGCAGCGCAGTAGGTCAGTGGGCTCGGGACGTCCTTGACGGCGCGAATCGACGGCGAGGGGCTCGGGTGCCCGAGGTTGAAGATGACCGCGATGATGATGAAGCAGGGCCTCCTGGCATCTCGTAACTCGATTGGGAGGACGAGGAGGTTTCGGCAGTGCTTCTGGACTCAGCGGAAGGGTGCGGGGTGCGCGATGGCCGCGGTGGTGCTCGTCGGCGCGACGGCGGCGTTCTTGGGCGGCTGTGGGGAGAGAACCAGAGAGGGAGAGAGAACCAGGGAGTGAGGGGAAAGGTCGAGGGGGTCCAGGGGGTGCTTGTCGACGTCCAGGGCGTCCAGAGGGAGAAGCGGCAAGAAGGAGGTGGCGTGCGGTGGCCGTGCGCGCGTCGGGCACGCGCTGTGCATCCGACTGACAGGAGGAAGAAGACCTCCCTGCCCCTGGTGGGCTGGGCCGGCCAGATGGGCTGCCAGGTAAGTGCTTTCTCCCTCTCTCTTTTCTATTGTTTCAGTTTTCTATTTCTTCTGTAGCTTCAGGGCTTTATTAAAAATACCTAGACATTCTCAAAAATCATGACACTACTCATGGCTACTGTTTAGAGTATATCCAACAGTAAACATTTTAGTTTACGATTATTTGGACATTTAAAATATTTTATAGCATTTAAATGCCCAAATGCAAATAGAGTATGATTTAATCCAGTGACCCAATGATGTCCTAGAAAATTGTGCACCATTTTTGTCAGAGGTTCTAGACCAAGGCAAAGATGATGAACATTTTAGAAGGGCATTTCAGGTTCATTGAAAAGGATTTTAGTAAACCCTAGTTGGTTTAAGTGGTGCTGGGGGTTTCTGTCATCCCCATTTCAAGTTTCTGAGAAATTTAAACATGACGCATGGATGCTTGTGCAACTATTTGCAATCAAATTCTAGGGTTGTGACAGCAACAGACAGCAGCAACGGCGTCCTGTTCATTGGGCAGCGAACCAGCTGGGTCGAAACGGAGAAACAACGTCATGTTCATCGGGAAGTAACCGACTGGGTCAGAATGCGTCCTGTTCAATGGGAGCCAACCGGCTTGGATGGAACAGCCGAAACGGGGTCTGGCGTACCGTAGAATGGAGGAAACAGTTCTGTTCGACCGGCCACGGTCGAAACAGGATCCTGTTCATCGGGAGGGGTCTGGCATACCGCAAAATGAAGGAAACTGACTTGTGTTCGAGTGCCTACGGTCGAAACGGGGTCCTGTTGATCGGGAGGGGTGTGGCCTACCGCAAAACGAAGGAAACGGACTTGTGTTGGAGCGCCTACGGTCGAAACGGGGTCCTGTTCATCCACCGTCTACTGCCTCGCTCCAGCCTCCACGGATACTGTTCATCCACCGTCGACCTCCTCCGGCCTCCACGGACTACTGTCCATCCATGGCTACTGTTCGTCCAGCCTCCACCGGCTGCTGTTCATAGAGCCTCCACGGGGTCCTGTTCATCCACCCCCAACCGGCTGGGGTGCGGCGGCCTCCTCGGGGTCCTCTTCATCCAGCGGCAACGGCCTACTACCACGGGGTCCTGTTTATCCAACCCCCATCGGGAACTGTTCATCCACAGCCAACCAACCCGCTCGACTCACCACGTCTCGACTCGTTCTACGTACCGCGCGCACGGTAGCAACAATCACTGTTCATCGAGAGGCAACCCAACACCGGCTGGCTACGTCTCGCACGTGGGCTCGATCGGCTTCAGTAAGCAGCAGCAATGATCGATCGCTCGGGTTCAGTTAGCAGCAACAACGAAGGAATTGCTCGGGTTCAGTCAGCAGCGAATGAATTGCTCGGGTTCAGTTAACAGCCAAGGGATCGATTGCTCGGGTTCAGTAACGTGCGATCGCTCGGGTTCAGTTAGCCAACGCCTCGCACACACGCCCGTACACGAGACAAACGCGCAAACCACAATGCATCGCTTGGCCCCGACTGTAACACCCCGAATGCTATGCTACAGTAACCCTCCGTGATTAAGCTAATCATTTTTTCAAACAGTGCTTAATCACCTTTGTTCTATATCCCATTTGAAATTCCAGTCAATTCAAATTCAAGTGAAGTTTGAAGTTGATCAAAAGTTGCTGGCAAAATGTTCATCATTTGTCTAAAATCCATAACAATTATTTGTTAAGGAACACCACATCACTTTCCTGCAGAGATGAGCTTTAGCAATAATAACAGCACCAATTCAGCATTTTTAATGCTATCCTATTTTTGAAAAATACAAATGAATTCCTCTGGTCTCCAAAATATTTATGGCACTGTCTATAATCACCAGGGATTTAATGGGACACCTCCCCAATTTTTCCTAAGTGAAATAGTTGACCAAATAATTCCCTTTCTCTCTCTGTTAAAAATAAAAGCAAAAACAGAAAAAGGAAATGGAAAAGGAGGAAAAGAAAAGGGGCAAAGTGCTCTGTGCACTTAGGCCTGCCAACAAAGTGGCCGGCCCAGCCCGCTAACCGGGTCAACACCTACCTCCTGTTCACAGGAGCACGGTGGACACCTGTGCGTCGTCCACAGCTCGGATCGGCCACGGGTCGACCATCCGGCAGCTCCGCAGCGACCTCAAGTCCCCGACGACGCCCCCCATCGAACCCTAACCCTAGACGCCCCTCAGTCCCCCCCCCTCTCTCGTTCTCCTCCCCATAGAGCGCACCCGAGCTACGCTGCCATGAACGAGCTCGCCCACGTAGCCGCCGTGCCCTTCTCGCCGTCCACCCGTGCACAGGTGGACTGCCGTCGTCCTCCGCGTCATCTACGCGCCACTGTTCGCGCTCGGGGGCTCGGGATCGCCGTTGACGGCGTCTTCCCCATCTCTCGATCGCCGACCTCCGCCGCCTCCATTCACTGCACCGAGACCTCCCCGAGCACGTTGTTGTCCCCCTACAGCCTCGCCATGAGCTTCTCCCCCTCCTCCCCCTCTCCTTTCGCTCTCGCGCGCCTCCTAGCTAGCTCGCCCGCCGTCGCCCGAGCGCGTTGCCGCCGACGAGCTCGGCGCCGTGCCCATGGTCGCCTTCACATGCGACCGAGCGCCGCATCGTGCTCCTGGGGTTCCCAGGGGCCCAATGCGCGCGTCCGCTGCTCTCGCCAAGCCCCGTAGCCCGATCCCCGCCAACGCCCGTTTCGACTGTCCGCCCCGCTCGACGCCGTCGTCGTTGCAGCCCGCCCCAGACTGAGCTAAGGCCGCAGTTGGATGCGCCGCTCCTCCCGCGTCGGAACGAGCCCGGCCGAGCTTGAAACGGCCCCCTGTGGCGCTTTTCCGGTGAAGTCCCGAGCTGCGCCGCCGCGATCTGTGTCGCGGGAGCTTCACTGCCGGCCACGCCGACGTGGCTGGCCTAGCCCCACCTCCGGGCCACTGCTAGTGGGCCCCGCGGGCCCGGTTGACTGGGTTGACCCAGTCAACATGCTGACTGGACAACCCAGTATCATTGACATACGGACCCCACAATTTTTAAGTTAATTAAAACATTTTTTAACTAAAATTAATTAGTTAATCTAATTAGTCATTGACATGTGGGGCCCAACCACTAATTAACTCTGTTTAGCTAAATTACACTGCTGTTAGCCCCACTGTCTATGACAGGTGGGACCCAGCTGCCAGGTTTGACCTGAACAGCCGTGGTTGACCTGTTGACCTCAGCTGACATCATGCTGACATCATATTCCATTTCTGTTATTTTGAATAATTCCAGCAAATACTTTAATCTTTAGAAAATCATATAAATTAATCCGTAGCTCGGATGAAAAAGTTTTATACATGAAAGTTGCTCAGAACGACGAGACGAATCCGAATACGCAGCCCGTTCGTCCGCCACACATCCCTAACCTATCGAACTCGCAACTTTCCCCCTTCGGTTCATCTGTCCGAAAACGCGAAACACCGGGAATACTTTCCCGGATGTTTCCCCCCTTCGCCAGTATCACCTACTACCGCGATTGGGCACGCCTAGCATCACGCTTTGTCATGTCATGCATCATCATGCATTTGTTTGCATTGTATTTATTGTTTCTTCCCCCTCTTCTCTCCGGTAGACTACGAGACCGACGCCGCTGCTGGTGCCCCGACCGACTACGCTGTTGACGACTCCTCCTTCTTGCCAGAGCAATCAGGCAAGCCCCCCCTTGATCACCAGATATCGCCTATTCTTCTCTATACTGCTTTCATTAGAGTAGTGTAGCATGTTACTGCTTTCCGTTAATCCTATCCTGATGCATAGCCTGTCCTTGCTACTACTATTGTTACCTTTACCTGCAATTCTACATGCTTAGTATAGGATGCTAGTTTTCCATCTTTGGCCCTACATTCTTGTCCGTCTGCTGTGCTATACTATCGGGCCGTGATCACTTGGGAGGTGATCATGGGTATATACTTATATACTTTATACATGATACATGTGGTGACTAAAGTTGGGTCGGCTCGAGGAGTACCCGCGAGTGATTCACGGATTGGGGGCTGAAAGGACCTTTGTCCCGACGGCCCTCTGGGTGGATCTTTGTGGCGGAGCGATAGGGCAGGTTGAGACTACCTAGGTGAGAGGTGGGCCTGGCCCTGGTCGGCGTCCGCGGTTACTTCAAAATAACACGCTTAACGAGTTCTTGGTTTTTGATCTGAGTCTGGCCATTTGGTCTATACGCACTAACCAACTATGTGGGAAAGATATGGGCACTCGACGTTGTGGTATCAGCCAAAGCCTTCGTGACGTCAGCGACTGAGCGGCGCGCGCCAGATTGGACCGCGTAACGTGACTTCCTTTGTAATGGAGGTTGCTAGGTCTGCTTCCGGCCGCCCACGCAACGTGCAGGTGTGCAATGGGCGATGGGCCCAGACCCCTGCGCGCTTAGGATTAGACCGGTGTGCTGACCTCTCTGTTGTGCCTAGGTAGGGCTGCGACGTGTTGATCTTCCGCGGTCGGGCATGACCCAGAAAAGTGTGTCCGGCCAAATGGGATCGAGCGTGTTGGGTTATGTTGTGCACCCCTGCAGGGAAGTTTATCTATTTGAATAGCCGTGTCCCTCGGTAAAAGGACGACCCGGAGTTGTACCTTGACCTTATGATAGCTATAACCGGATACTTAATAAAACACACCCTTCCAAGTGCCAGATATAACCCGGTGATCGCTCTCTAATAGGGCAACGAGGAGGGGACCGCCGGGTAGGTTTATGCTATGCGATGCTACTTGGTGAACTTACCATCTACTCTCTTCTACATGCTGCAAGATGGAGGTGGCCTGAAGCGTAGTCTTCGACAGGATTAGCTATTCCCCTCTTATTCTGGCATTCTGCAGTTCAGTCCACCGATATGGCCCTTTACACATATACCCATGCATATGTAGTGTAGCTCCTTGCTTGCGAGTACTTTGGATGAGTACTCACGGTTGCTGTTCTCCCTCTTTTCCCCCTTTCCCTTCTACCTAGTTGTCGCAATCCAGATGTCGCAGCCCAGGAGCCAGACGCCACCGTCGACGACGACTCCTACTACACCGGAGGTGCCTACTACTACGTGCAGCCCGCTGACGACGACCAGGAGTAGTTAGGAGGATCCCAGGCAGGAGGCCTGCGCCTCTTTCGATCTGTATCCTAGTTTGTGCTAGCCTTATTAAGGAAAACTTGTTTAACTTATGTCTGTACTCAGATATTGTTGCTTCCGCTGACTCGTCTATGATCGAGCACTTGTATTCGAGCCCTCGAGGCCCCTGGCTTGTATTATGATGCTTGTATGGCTTATTTATGTTTTAGAGTTGTGTTGTGATATCTTCCTGTGAGTGCCTGATCTTGATCGTACACGTTTGCGTACATGATTAGTGTACGATTGGTTCGGGGGCGTCACAAGTTGGTATCAGAGCCGACTGCCTGTAGGAATCCCCCTTCCACACTCCTTGGCCGAAGTCGAGTCTAGACATTGCAAAAAAATTTACTAACATGGCTGTGTGTCTTACGGGCCCACGTCGCCATTGGGTGGTACTAGGATCTTTTACTCCTCGACCTTTACTCTGGGACTCTGAACTCTCTCCTATTCGGGTTAAATGAATTTTGCTAAATCTAACATTAGGATATCATTATCACTTTCACCCGGAGAGCCCCTTATTACTGATGATCGTCTGCTGCACGTGAAGACCCTGAAGACACTCTCCGTTGTTAACCCGAGAACTTGTGTTCATCGCTTTTGCAATTCCCTTCCATCGATAAACTCCTATGGATAACCACGTATACTCGCCATTCATACAATGTTTCCCAGTTGATCTTGTTATTACAAGATACCCCGAAATTCTCTCTGTTGTTCCGAGAATCCTTTGAGCTTACTGCCTTGCTGTTCTTTGTCACCTAAATACCCCTACGGATAATTCTCGCACTTGCCGAGTATCCGCTCATCCCCAGTTGATTCAAGTATTTCACAAAAGTGTTCAAAATACCATTCGATCTTCCGAAAATCCTCAGGAGCCTTTTTGCTATTGAAATTCTTGCTTACTTGCATTATGATTAATCTTAAGTCTCGTAATCTTATTGGCATCTCTTGTCATTATCATTTTGAGTCCGTTGATTCAATTTGTTGCGAATGCTCGCAATCCTCAATCAGATCCTAGAATTCATCCTTCCGGCTCAGACGTCATTTGAAACGTGAGCTGGTTCTCGCCAATCAAATTGTCGTCGATTGTGCCCCTATGTCTATTGAACTTATCCATCCTTGATCAGAGCGTCTGTTTCTGATCCTTCGCTTTGTAAATCATAATTCCTTTGCAATTGAGCTCTAAGTTACTTAGTTGTTTCTATAATCCAAGGTCTTTGCATTGATTCTTCCTCTGGTTGTGTGCCGATACTCACATCAGATCCTTTATGGACCATCAGAACCTTGTTGGATTTTATCCGACAATGTCCTTCATATTCAATCACTTTGGAAGTTCTTTCCCTGATACATAATGCCTTTGGTAAATCCTATTCCTTGATTTGGCCAACCATGCTCTGCTTTCGAGCTGGTGATATTTACTATTGAAGCTTGTGGTATATGTTTCCACGATGCCCCGATGGGTTGAACCTATGCCTTCCATAATATGTGTGAACTCAAAAGTTTTCATGAGTCATACTCTTCTGGTATTTTTGCCAGATAAAATTTTCAACACTGCAACTTCATCAAACGCGAGAAGTGAATGAAAGGTTATGCATTGAAGAAGTGGGAGTCGACCTTGAACTTTGCGTTCATGCCCATGGACATGATGTAGATCTTATCATGGAAGCTTCTCACAAAATAGTTACCCCCTTGTTATAAGTGCTTGTATCTGTGGTTTGATCATTTACAAATGTGGTTCTGACCATATTGTTCCCCTTTGAATCAATTTCTCAGACAAGTTAAAACCACTTATCCTCTACAGATCAATGCACCAGTCCAACCTTTACTTTGATCTTTCGTCGAGTATTACACCCTGGTATCTCGAGATTATCACGGAACTGCATAACTTCTTATGAGTCCTCCATCAAGTACTATATTCTCACTGATTCCAATTTTTCACGGGCTCTGAGTCATTAAACACTCAAGAAACACCGATAACTGAATCGAGTCCGCATCGCGATTAAACAACTGTTAGTAGTCTTCTTTGCTTACGAGTTTAATACTCCATCATGTCATTCCTAGCCTGATCGCTACATCATTATCGTGCTAAATTTAACTATGCTACCTGGTTCTTCTTCTCGGAGCACAAAATTCGACGATGAGCTAATCTTATGACAATCTTTCTCGTCATATCATTTCTCCTTGAACAGCAAACTTGATTTCAAGTTTGTGTCGTACCCATGGTTCCAATAACCCTTTGCTTCATCATTCCTTTGACTTGATGTCATCGCCGACCGATTACATCTTCATGAAACCTCTTGACAAATGTGTCGTGATCATAATCAACATTCTGAGCATTTCCAGGATATATATCGAATTCATTATGGGAGATATCATCCTTGCCCCCACGATGATTGTGTTAACATCGACAACATTCTTGCATTTCCGCAACACAAAAAGGGTTCACGGTTTGTGTTGTACCTTGAGTTCCTTGCTATCCAGCATTTGTTCTTTACCTTGGAGTATTACCATCTTTTATGTCAAGAATGTTGTGAGAATTTCACCACCTCTTAAGAATTCTTGATAAAGTGATGCTTCTCGACATCACCATTCTTCTTGGTCCCCGTGTTGTTTCTAACCGGAAAACCGACAATTGAACTATGATGTGCGACTTCAAAACTTCTAGCAACCCTATTGCTTTGAAGTTAATGGTCGATATTTCATTCTTAGACCATTGGTTATCGAATCACCATTCTAACATTGATCATTCTACCTAAGCCCATATTTCGGGTGCACCTTTCAACCAATGTTTAATTGTGTATGTTTTCCTCGAGCATACCTCATTATATCATTTGATCTAACAAATGTTATCTCCTTGTTCACATAAGTGTGGAAATCCCTCTTTTTGGAAATCTCGAGGAATTGTCGCTGAGTCCATCAGCCACCCCCTCATCCTCTCCTTGGTTTAATGATGAACTCTTGTTTCGGAACTCGCTTCGATCGTTCATTTCCCGAGAATCTTACAATGTCTTCTCGACAATTTGTGTTGCACCTCTCTTCTCAGGCATCCCGAGTCTGCGGTATCCCGACGCCAATCAGATCTGGATCTTGGTCAGATATGATGGTTGGGACATATTTCGAAGAGTTATAACATTGGTCTTCACATGACCCGGTAAGGTGATGTCATGCTCGGTACACCTGGGCGGAGGACCTATCGTTATAGTTTCCTTTTCTGCAAGGTTATCCATTCTTTCATGAGGAAATTGTAAGACTTATTCTAAAATGGATCCTTTGTTTATCCAAGTCCGACCTTTGCTTGAAGACCATATCAATGCTATCTCGAAGCATGTCTGTGGTACTCCGATCTTCAATAAAAACATTTGAAGCACAATGCTAAATTTTCGTTATCAATTATTCAAACACCGTTGTTTGGGTAATGTCATGAACTTCCTCTTCCCTAACCTAAATGGTTCTCTTCTAACCATTGTCCTTGGGAAGGATATACCCCTGAAATATGTGTTTAAACACATTTTCCTTTCCATTGTTCTGTTTAATCTGATAATCATATTTTCCTTTCCATTGGTTGGTTTAACGTTTCTGGTGATCATTATGATCTAAGCAGTATTAATTCCCTGCTTGTGCAAACACCACGGTGTGCAACTTTGTTAGTAAGACCCTATTACTATTGTTGGTGACATTCCGGTAACCACCGATGGACGAGAACTTTGCCTATTGGTCCGCCTCGTTTCAACGAGCAGGAAAATGGTTCTCTTCGTCCCACACCCTTGGTACCAAACTTTGTTGCCAACATAATTGACAGGCTATTCTCTGACCTGCCTTGCTATCATGGTCGTGCAAGATGTTAGCACCTTTCTACTTTTAACTCACATGGTGGGCCCATAACCCACAGTTCCACAGGATCGAAACCTGACTCTCCTGTACATCCCTGTCTTCCAAAATTGATCCTCACGCTTGGCTTCGTATGTAAATCACGAGCCACCTTATTGTGATCTGTTCTGCTACCAGATGCAAAACTTATTCTCGATGCTCTGAACCCCTTTCACACTCTGTTTCAGACATCGAACGATAGTCCATCCGCTTGAAACTTCCTATTGTACCTTCATATTTTGCTCTCGATGTTTTCTTAAGTTTCTACTCGAGATATACTTCTGCCACATTCCCTGAATTGTTCACCAGATAATTAACCCTATAAGGGTCAGTTCTCCCGAAGTTACTCTTTACTTCCGCACTTAAATCTCGGGACGAGATTTCTTGTAGTGGAGGAGATTTGTAACACCCCCAATGCCATGCTACAGTAACCCTCCGTGATTAAGCTAATCATTTTTTTTCCAACAGTGCTTAATCACCTTTGTTCTATATCCCATTTGAAATTCCAGTCAATTCAAATTCAAGTGAAGTTTGAAGTTGATCAAAAGTTGCTGGCAAAATGTTCATCATTTGTCTAAAACCCATAACAATTATTTGTTAAGGAACACCACATCACTTTCCTGCAGAGATGAGCTTTAGCAATAATAACAGCACCAATTCAGCATTTTTAATGCTATCCTATTTTTGAAAAATACAAATGAATTCCTCTGGTCTCCCAAATATTTATGGCACTATCTATAATCACCAGGGATTTAATGGGACACCTCCCCAATTTTTCCTAAGTGAAATAGTTGACCAAATAATTCCCTTTCTCTCTCTGTTAAAAATAAAAGCAAAAACAGAAAAAGGAAATGGAAAAGGAGGAAAAGAAAAGGGGCAAAGTGCTCTGTGCACTTAGGCCTGCCAACAAAGTGGCCGGCCCAGCCCGCTAACCGGGTCATCACCTACCTCCTGTTCACAGGAGCACGGTGGACGCCTGTGTGTCGTCCACAGCTCGGATCGGCCACGGGTCGACCATCCGGCAGCTCCGCGGTGACCTCAAGTCCCCGACGACGCCCCCGATCGAACCCTCACCCTAGACGCCCCTCAGTTTCCCCCCCCCCCTCTCTCTCGTTCTCCTCCCAATAGAGCGCACCCGAGCTGCGCCGCCATGAACGAGCTCGCCCACGCAACCGCAGTGCCCTCCTCGCCGTCCACCTGTGCACAGGTGGACCGCCGTCGTCCTCCGCGTCATCTACACGCCACTATTCGCGCTCGGGGGCTCGAGATCGCCGTCGACGCCGTCTTCCCCATCTCTCGATCGCCGACCTCCGCCGCCTCGATTCACTGCACCGAGACCTCCCCGAGCACGCTGTCGTCCCCCTACAGCCTCGCCGTGAGCTTCTCCCCCTCCTCCCCCTCTCCTTTCGCTCTCGCGCGCCTCCTAGCTAGCTCGCCCGCCGTCGCCCGAGCGCGTTGCCGCCGACGAGCTCGGTGCCGTGGCCATGGTCGCCTTCACATGCGGCCGAGCGCCGCATCGTGCTCCTGGGGTTCCCAGGGGCCCAACGCGCGCGTCCGCTGCTCTCGCCAAGCCCCGTAGCCCGATCCCCGCCAACGCCCGTTTCGGCCGTCCGCCCCGCTCGACGCCGTCGTCGTTGCAGCCCGCCCCCGCCTGAGCTAAGGCCGCAGTTGGATGCGCCGCTCCTCCCGTGTTCGAACGAGCCCGGCCGAGCTCGAAACGGCCCCCTGTGGCGCTTTTCTGGCGAAGTCCCGAGCTGCGCCGCCGCGATCTGCGTCACCGGAGCTTCACTGCCGGCCACGCCGACGTGGCTGGCCTGGCCCCACCTCCGGGCCACTGCCAGTGGGCCCCGTGGGCCCAGTTGACTAGGTTGACCCAGTCAACATGCTGACTGGACAACCCAGTGTCATTGACATGCGGGCCCCACAATTTTTAAGTTAATTAAAACGTTTTTTAACTAAAATTAATTAGTTAATCTAATTAGTCATTGACATGTGGGGCCCAACCACTAATTAACTCTGTTTAGCTAAATTACACTGCTGTTAGCCCCACTGTCTATGACAGGTGGGACCTAGCTGCCAGGTTTGACCTGAACAGCCGCGGTTGACCCTTTGACCTCAACTGACATCATGCTGCGTCATATTCCATTTCTGTTATTTTGAATAATTTTAGAAAATACTTTAATCTTTAGAAAATCATATAAATTAATCCGTACCTCGGATGAAAATGTTTTATACATGAAAGTTGCTCAGAACGACGAGACGAATCCGAATACGCAGCCCGTTCGTCCGCCACACATCCCTAACCTATCGAACTCGCAACTTTCCTCCTCCGGTTCATCTGTCCGAAAACGCGAAACACCGGGAATACTTTCTCGGATGTTTCCCCCATTCGCCGGTATCACCTACTACCGCAATTGGGCACGCCTAGCATCACGCTTTGTCATGTCATGCATCGTCATGCATTTGTTTGCATTGTATTTATTGTTTCTTCCCCCTCTTCTCTCCAGTAGACTACGAGACCGACGCCGCTGCTGGTGCCCCGACCGACTACGCTGTTGACGACCCCTCCTTCTTGCCAGAGCAATCAGGCAAGCCCCCCTTGATCACCAGATATCGCCTATTCTTCTCTATACTGCTTGCATTAGAGTAGTGTAGCATGTTACTGCTTTCCGTTAATCCTATCCTGATGCATAGCCTGTCCTTGCTACTACTGTTCTTACCTTTACCTGCAATCCTACATGCTTAGTATAGGATGCTAGTTTTCCATCTGTGGCCCTACATTCTTGTCCGTCTGTTGTGCTATACTATCGGGCCGTGATCACTTGGGAGGTGATCACGGGTATATACTTATATACTTTATACATGATACATGTGGTGACTAAAGTCGGGTCGGCTCGAGGAGTACCCGCGAGTGATTCACGGATTGGGGGCTGAAAGGACCTTTGTCCCGATGGCCCTTTGGGTGGATCTTTGTGGCGGAGCGACATGGCAGGTTGAGACTACCTAGGTGAGAGGTGGGCCTGGCCCTGGTCGGCGTCCGCGGTTACTTCAAAATAACACGCTTAACGAGTTCTTGGTATTTGATCTGAGTCTGGCCATTTGGTCTATACGCACTAACCAACTACGTGGCAAAGATATGGGCACTCGACGTCGTGGTACCAGCCGAAGCCTTCGTGACGTCAGCAACTGAGCGGCGTGCGCCAGATTGGACCGCGTAACGTGACTTCCTTTGTAATGGAGGTTGCTAGGTCTGCTTCCGGCCGCCCACGCAACGTGCAGGTGTGCAATGGGCGATGGGCCCAGACCCCTGCGCGCTTAGGATTAGACCGGCGTGCTGACCTCTTTGTTGTGCCTAGGTAGGGTTGCGACGTGTTGATCTTCCGCGGTCGGGCATGACCCAGAAATGTGTGTCCGGCCAAATGGGATCGAGCGTGTTGGGTTATGTGGTGCACCCCTGCAAGGAAGTTTATCTATTCGAATAGCCGTGTCCCTCGGTAAAAGGACGACCAAGAGTTGTACCTTGACCTTATGACAACTAGAACCGGATACTTAATAAAACACACCCTTCCAAGTGCCAGATATAACCCGGTGATCGCTCTCTAACAGGGCGACGAGGAGGGGACCGCCGGGTAGGTTTATGCTATGCGATGCTACTTGGTGAACTTACCATCTACTCTCTTCTACATGCTGCAAGATGGAGGTGGCCTGAAGCGTAGTCTTCGACGGGATTAGTTATCCCCCTCTTATTCTGGCATTCTGCAGTTCAGTCCACCGATATGGCCCTTTACACATATACCCATGCATATGTAGTGTAGCTCCTTGCTTGCGAGTACTTTGGATGAGTACTCACGGTTGCTTTTCTCCCTCTTTTCTCCCTTTCCCTTCTACCTGGTTGTCGCAATCCAGATGTCGGAGCCCAGGAGCCAGACGCCACCGTCGACGACGACTCCTACTACACCGGAGGTGCCTACTACTACGTGCAGCCCGCTGACGACGACCAGGAGTAGTTAGGAGGATCCCAGGCAGGAGGCCTGCGCCTCTTTCGATCTGTATCCCAGTTTGTGCTAGCCTTCTTAAGGCAAACATGTTTAACTTATGTCTGTACTCAGATATTGTTGCTTCCGCTGACTCGTCTATGATCGAGCACTTGTATTCGAGCCCTCGAGGCCCCTGGCTAGTATTATGATGCTTGTATGACTTATTTATGTTTTAGAGTTGTGTTGTGATATCTTCATGTGAGTCCCTGATCTTGATCGTACATGTTTGCGTGCATGATTAGTGTACGATTGATTCAGGGGCGTCACACCGACCACCCACAGTAACTGGGAACTCTGTGATATTTTCCTCGCCCTCGCTTCTACCACGATTTTTTCCGTCATGGACTGCCCAAAGAATGTCATGCAGCTGCGTCTCCGGCCCACCTAGGACGAAAAGCCCATTTTCTGTCATGATTTTTAGTCATAGAATTAGGAGCCCACCACACCTATGATGATACCGGGTTTTGTCACAATTATCGTCATAGAAGTGTCATAAACATGACAGAAAAAATTCGGTCGGCCCAAAATGTCACGGATGTGTCTTTTTTTGTAGTGCTCGCACCGGCCAACATGGGATGGCCAGAAGAGCTCCTGAGACGCGGCTCTATTGAGCCCTGGGATGTTGACGCAGGGGCGCAGCTCGTTGCCCTCGCTAGGGAAGAGAGCTGCGCTGGGTGGGGTGAGGCGGCGCTCGCCCCGCATGGCTCTCGCTTCCTGAAGCTCCTCGATTGCCTTGGTGATGAACTCCTGAGCTGTTGGGGAACGTAGTAATTTCAAAAAAAATCCTACGCACACGCAAGATCATGGTGATGCATAGCAACGAGAGGGGAGAGTGTTGTCCACGTACCCTCGTAGACCGATAGCGGAAGCGTTATCACAACGCGGTTGATGTAGTCGTACGTCTTCACGATCCGACCAATCAAGTACCGAACGTACGGCACCTCCGAGTTCTACACACGTTCAGCTCGATGACGTCCCTCGAACTCCGATCCAGCCGAGTGTTGAGGGAGAGTTTCGTCAGCACGACGGCGTGGTGACGATGATGATGTTCCACCGACGCAGGGCTTCGCCTAAGCTCCGCAACGGTATTATCGAGGTGTAATATGGTGGAGGGGGGCACCGCACACGGCTAAGAGATCTCAAGGATCAATTGTTGTGTCTCTGGGGTGCCCCCTGCCCCCGTATATAAAGGAGCAAGGGGGAGGCAGCCGGCCAAGGGGAGAGGCGCGCCATAGGGGGGAGTCCTACTCCCACCGGGAGTAGGACTCCTCCTTTCCTTGTGGGAGTAGGAGAAGGGAAGGGGGAAGGAGAAAGAAGGAAGGGTGCGCCCCCTTCCCTAGTCCAATTCGGACCGGACCATGGGGAGGGGTGCGGCCACCTTTTGAGGCCTTTCTCTCCTTTCCCGTATGGCCCATTAAGGCCCAATACGAATTCCCGTAACTCTCCGGTACTCCGAAAAATACCAGAATCACTCGGAACCTTTCCCAAGTCCGAATATAGTCGTCCAATATATCGATTTTTACGTCTCGACCATTTCGAGACTCCTCGTCATATCCCCGATCTCATCCGGGACTCCGAACTCCTTCGGTACATCAAAACTCAATAAAACTGTCATCGTAACGTTAAGCGTGCGGACCCTACGGGTTCGAGAACTATGTAGACATGACCGAGACACGTCTCTGGTCAATAACCAATAGCGGGACCTGGATGCCCATATTGGCTCCCACATATTCTACGAAGATCTTTATCGGTCAGACCGCATAACAACATACGTTGTTCCCTTTGTCACCGGTATGTTACTTGCCCGAGATTTGATCGTCGGTATCTCGATACCTAGTTCAATCTCGTTACCGGCAAGTCTCTTTACTCGTTCCGTAACACATCATCCCGCAACTAACTCATTAGTCACAATGCTTGCAAGGCTTATAGTGATGTGCATTACCGAGTGGGCCCAGAGATACCTCTCCAACAATTGGAGTGACAAATCCTAATCTCGAAATACGCCAACCCAACAAGTACCTTTGGAGACACCTGTAGAGCACCTTTATAATCACCCATTTACGTTGTGACGTTTGGTAGCACACAAAATGTTCCTCCGGTAAACGGGAGTTGCATAATCTCATAGTCATAGGAACATGTATAAGTCATGAAGAAAGCAATAGCAACATACTAAACGATCGAGTGCTAAGCTAACGGAATGGGTCAAGTCAATCACGTCATTCTCCTAATGAGGTGATCTCGTTAATCAAATGACAACTTATGTCTATGGCTAGGAAACATAACCATCTTTGATTAACGAGCTAGTCAAGTAGAGGCATACTAGTGACACTCTGTTTGTCTATGTATTCACACATGTATTATGTTTCCGGTTAATACAATTCTAGCATGAATAATAAACATTTATCATGATATAAGGAAATATATAATACTTTATTATTGCCTCTAGGGCATATTTCCTTCAGTCTCCCACTTGCACTAGAGTCAATAATCTAGTTCACATCGCCATGTGATTTAACATTAATAATTCACATCACCATGTGATTAACACCCATAGTTCACATCTCTATGTGACCAACACTCAAAGGGTTTACTAGAGTCAATAATCTAGTTCACATCGCTATGTGATTAATACCCAAAGAGTACTAAGGTGTGATCATGTTTTGATTGTGAGATAATTTTAGTCCACGGGTCTGTCACATTCAGATCCGTAAGTATTTTGCAAATTTCTATGTCTACAATGCTCTGCACGGAGCTACTCTTAGCTAATTGCTCCCACTTTCAATATGTATCTAGACCGAGACTTAGAGTCATCTAGATTAGTGTCAAAACTTGTATCGACGTAACCCTTTACGACGAACCTTTTGTCACTTCCATAATCGAGAAACATATCCTTATTCCACTAAGGATAATTTTGACCGTTGTCCAGTGATCTACTCCTAGATCACTATTGTACTCCCTTGCCAAAATCAGTGTAGGGTATACAATAGATCTGGTACACAGCATGGCATACTTTATAGAACCTATGGCCAAGGCATAGGGAAATGACTTTCATTCTCTTTCTATCTTCTGCCGTGGTCGGGCTTTGAGTCTTACTCAATTTCACACCTTGTAACACAGGCAAGAACTCTTTCTTTGACTGTTCTATTTTGAACTACTTCAAAATCTTGTTAAGGTATGTACTCATTGAAAAACTTATCAAGCGTCTTCATCTATCTCTATAGATCTTGATGCTCAATATGTAAGCAGCTTCACCGAGGTCTTTCTTTGAAAAACTCCTTTCAAACACTCCTTTATGCTTTGCAGAATAATTCTACATTATTTCCGATCAACAATATGTCATTCACATATACTTATCAGAAATGCTGTAGTGCTCCCACTCACTTTCTTATAAATACAGGCTTCACCGCAAGTCTGTATAAAACTATATCCTTTGATCAACTTATCAAAGTGTATATTCCAACTCCGAGATGCTTGCACCAGTCCATAGATGGATCGCTGAAGCTTGCATATTTTGTTAGCATCTTTAGGATTGACAAAACCTCCTGGTTGCATCATATACAACTCTTCTTTAATAAATCCATTAAGAAATGCAGTTTTGTTTATCCATTTGCCATATTTTATAAAATGCGGCAATTGCTAACATGATTCAGACAGACTTAAGCATAGATACGAGTGAGAAACTCTCATCGTAGTCAACATCTTGAACTTGTCGAAAACCTTTTTGCGACAATTCTAGCTTTGTAGATAGTGATACTACTATCAGCGTCCGTCTTCCTCTTGACGATCCATTTATTCTCAATTGCTTGCCGATCATCGGGCAAGTCAACCAAAGTCCACACTTTGTTCTCATACATGGATCTCATCTCAGATTTCATGGCCTCAAGCCATTTTGCGGAATCTGGGCTCACCATCGCTTCTTCATAGTTCGTAGGTTTGTCATGGTCTAGTAACATAACCTCCAGAACAGGATTACCGCACCACTCTGGTGCGGATCTTACTCTGGTTGACCTACAAGGTTTAGTAACAACTTGATCTGAAGTTTCATGATCATCATCATTAACTTCCTCACTCATTGGTATAGACGTCACAGGAACCGTTTCTTGTGATGAACTACTTTCCAATAAGGGAGCAGGTACAGTTACCTCATCAAGTTCTACTTTCCTCCCACTCACTTCTTTCGAGAGAAACTCCTTCTCTAGAAAGGATCCATACTAAGCAACGAATGTCTTGCCTTCGGATCTGTGATAGAAGGTGTACCCAACTGTCTCCTTTGGGTATCCTATGAAGACACATTTCTCCGATTTGGGTTTGAGCTTATCAGGATGAAACTTTTCACATAAGCATCGCAACCCCAAACTTTAAGAAACGACAACTTTGGTTTCTTGCCAAACCACAGTTCATAAGGCGTCGTCTCAACGGATTTTGATGGTGCCCTATTTAACGTGAATGCAGCTGTCTCTAATGCATAACCTCAAAACGATAGTGGTAGATCGGTAAGAGACATCATATATTGCACCATATCTAATAAAGTACGATTACGACGTTCGGACACACCATTACGCTGTGGTGTTCCAGGTGGCGTGAGTAGTGAAACTATTTCACATTGTTTTAACTGAAGGCCAAACTCGTAACTCAAATACTCTTCTCTACGATCAGATCGTAGAAACTTTTATTTTTCTTGTTACGATGATTTTCCACTTCACTCTGAAATTATATGAACTTTTCAAATGTTTCAGACTTATGTTTTTATTAAGTAGATATACCCATATCTGCTCAAATCATCTGTGAAGGTGAGAAAATAACGATATCCGCCACGAGCCTCAACATTCATCGGACCACATACATCTGTATGTATGATTTCCAACAAATATGTTGCTCTCTCCATAGTTCCGGAGAACGGTGTTTTAGTCATCTTGCCCATGAGGCACGGTTCGCAAGTACCAAGTGATTCATAATCAAGTGGTTCCAAAAGTCCATCAGTATGGAGTTTCTTCATGCGCTTTACACCGATATGACCTAAACGGCAGTGCCACAAATAAGTTGCACTATCATTATCAACTCTGCATCTTTTGGCTTCAATATTATGAATATGTGTATCACTACGATCGAGATCCAACAAACCATTTTCGTTGGTGTGTATGACCATAGAAGGTTTTTATTCATGTAAACAGAACAACAATTGTTCTCTAACTTAAATGAATAACCGTATTGCAATAAACATGATCAAATCATATTCATGCTCAACGCAAACACCAAATAACACTTATTTAGTTTCAACACTAATCCCGAAAGTACAGGGAGTGTGCGATGATGATCATATCAATCTTGGAACTACTTCCAACACACATCGTCACCTCGCCTTTTACTAGTCTCTGTTTATTCTGCAACTCCCGTTTCGAGTTACTACTCTTAGCAACTGGACCAGTATCAAAATACCGAGGGGTTGCTACAAACACTAGTAAAGTACACATCAATAACATGTATATCCAATATACCTTTGTTCACTTTGCCATCCTTCTTATCCACCAAATAGTTGGGGTAGTTCCGCTTCCAGTGACCAATCCCTTTGCAGTAGAAGCACTTAGTCTCAGGCTTAGGTACAGTCTTGGGTTTTTTCACTTGAGTAGCAACTTGCTTGCCGTTCTTTTGAAGTTCCCCTTCTATCCCTTTGCCCTTTTCTTGAAACTAGTGGTCTTGTCAACCATCAACACTTGATGTTTTTCTTGATTTCTACCTTCGTCGATTTCAGCATCACGAAGAGCTCGGGAATTACTTTCGTCATCCCTTGCATACTATAGTTCATCACGAAGTTCTACTAACTTGGTGATGGTGACTAGAGAATTCTGTCAATCACTATTTTATCTGGAAGATTAATTCCCACTTGATTCAAGCGATTGTAGTATCCAGACAATCTGAGCACATGCTCACTAGTTGAGCGATTCTCCTCCATCTTTTAGCTATAGAACTTGTTGGAGACTTCATATCTCTCAACTCGGGTATTTGCTTGAAATATTAACTTCAACTCCTGGAACATCTCATATGGTCCATGACGTTCAAAACGTCTTTGAAGTCCCGATTCTAAGCCGTTAAGCATGGTGCACTAAACTATCAAGTAGTCATCATATTGAGCTAGCCAAACGTTCATAACGTCTGCATCACTCTTGCAATAGGTCTGTCACCTAGCGATGCATCAAGGGCATAATTTTTCTGTGCAACAATGAGGATAATCCTCAGATCACAGATCCAATCCGCATCTTTGCTACTAACATTTTTCAACATAATTTTCTCTAGGAACATATCAAAAATAAACACAAGGAAGCAACAACGCGAGCTATTGGTCTACAACATAATTTGTAAAAAACTATTAGGACTAAGTTCATGATAAATTTAAGTTCAATTAATCATATTACTTAAGAACTCCCACTTAGATAGACATCGCTCTAATCCTCTAAGTGATCACGTGATCCATATCAACTAAACTATGTCCGATCATCACGTGAGATGGAGTAGTTTCAATGGTGAACATCACTATGTTGATCATATCTACTATATGATTCACGCTCGACCTTTCGGTCTCCGTGTTCCGAGGCCATATCTGTTATATGCTAGGCTCGTCAAGTTTAACCTGAGTATTCCGCGTGTGCAACTGTTTTGCACCCGTTGTATTTGAACATAGAGCCTATCACACTCGATCATCACGTGGTGTCTCAGCACGAAGAACTTTCGCAACGGTGCATACTCAGGGAGAACACTTATACTTTGATAATTTAGTGAAGGATCATCTTATAATGCTACGGTCAAACAAAGCAAGATAAGATGCATAAAGGATTAACATCACATGCAATCAATATAAGTAATATGATATGGCCATCATCATCTTGTGCTTGTGATCTCCATCTCCGAAGCACCGTGCTTGTGATCTCCATCTCCGAAGCACCGTCATGATCACCATCGTCACCGGCGCGACACCTTGATCTCCATCGTAGCCTCGTTGTCGTCTCGTCAATCTTATGCTTCTACGACTATCGCTACCGCTTAGTGATAAAGTAAAACTATTACATGGCGATTGCATTGCATACAATAAAACGACAACCATATGGCTCCTGCCAGTTGCCGATAACTCGGTTACAAAACATGATCATCTCATACAACACATTATATCACATCATGTCTTGACCATATCACATCACAACATGCCCTACGAAAACAAGTTAGACGCCCTCTATTTTGTTGTTGCATGTTTTACGTGGCTGCTACGGGCTTAGCAAGAACCGTTCTTACCTACGCATCAAAACCACAACGATAGTTTGTCAAGTTGGTGCTGTTTTAACCTTCGCAAGGACCGGGCGTAGCCACACTCGGTTCAACTAAAGTGAGAGAGACAGACACCCGCCAGTCACCTTTAAGCAACGAGTGCTCCGAACGGTGAAACCAGTCTCGCGTAAGCGTACGCGTAATGTCGGTCCGGGCCGCTTCATCTCACAATACCGCTGAACCAAAGTATGACATGCTGGTAAGCAGTATGACTTATATCGCCCACAACTCACTTGTGTTCTACTCGTGCATAGCATCAACGCATAAAACCAGGCTCTGATACCACTGTTGGGGAACGTAGTAATTTCAAAAAAATTCCTACGCACACGCAAGATCATGGTGATGCATAGCAACGAGAGGGGAGAGTGTTGTCCACGTACCCTCGTAGACCGATAGCGGAAGCGTTATCACAACGCGGTTGATGTAGTCGTACGTCTTCACGATCCGACCGATCAAGTACCGAACGTACGGCACCTCCGAGTTCTACACACGTTCAGCTCGATGACGTCCCTCGAACTCCGATCCAGCCGAGTGTTGAGGGAGAGTTTCGTCAGCACGACGGCGTGGTGACGATGATGATGTTCCACCGACGCAGGGCTTCGCCTAGGCTCCGCAACGGTATTATCGAGGTGTAATATGGTGGAGGGGGGCACCGCACACGGCTAAGAGATCTCAAGGATCATGTTGTGTCTCTGGGGTGCCCCCCTGCCCCCGTATATAAAGGAGCAAGGGGGAGGCAGCCGGCCAAGGGGAGAGGCGCGCCATAGGGGGGAGTCCTACTCTCCTTTCCTTGTGGGAGTAGGAGAAGGGAAGGGGGAAGGAGAAAGAAGGAAGGGTGCGCCCCCCTTCCCTAGTCCAATTCGGACCGGACCATGGGGAGGGGTGCGGCCACCTTTTGAGGCCTTTCTCTCCTTTCCCGTATGGCCCATTAAGGCCCAATACGAATTCCCGTAACTCTCCGGTACTCCGAAAAATACCCGAATCACTCGGAACCTTTCCCAAGTCCGAATATAGTCGTCCAATATATCGATTTTTACATCTCGACCATTTCGAGACTCCTCGTCATATCCCCGATCTCATCCGGGACTCCGAACTCCTTCGGTACATCAAAACTCAATAAAACTGTCATCGTAACGTTAAGCGTGCGGACCCTACGGGTTCGAGAACTATGTAGACATGACCGAGACACGTCTCCGGTCAATAACCAATAGCGGGACCTGGATGCCCATATTGGCTCCCACATATTCTACGAAGATCTTTATCGGTCAGACCGCATAACAACATACGTTGTTCCCTTTGTCACCGGTATGTTACTTGCCCGAGATTTGATCGTCGGTATCTCGATACCTAGTTCAATCTCGTTACCGGCAAGTCTCTTTACTCGTTCCGTAACACATCATCCCGCAACTAACTCATTAGTCACAATGCTTGCAAGGCTTATAGTGATGTGCATTACCGAGTGGGCCCAGAGATACCTCTCCGACAATTGGAGTGACAAATCCTAATCTCGAAATACGCCAACCCAACAAGTACCTTTGGAGACACCTGTAGAGCACCTTTATAATCACCCATTTACGTTGTGACGTTTGGTAGCACACAAAATGTTCCTCCGGTAAACGGGAGTTGCATAATCTCATAGTCATAGGAACATGTATAAGTCATGAAGAAAGCAATAGCAACATACTAAACGATCGAGTGCTAAGCTAACGGAATGGGTCAAGTCAATCACGTCATTCTCCTAATGAGGTGATCTCGTTAATCAAATGACAACTTATGTCTATGGCTAGGAAACATAACCATCTTTGATTAATGAGCTAGTCAAGTAGAGGCATACTAGTGACACTCTGTTTGTCTATGTATTCACACATGTATTATGTTTCCGGTTAATACAATTCTAGCATGAATAATAAACATTTATCATAATATAAGGAAATATATAATACTTTATTATTGCCTCTAGGGCATATTTCCTTCATGAGCACCCGGCGCCTCACGCCCTGTGCTCCTCTCGCGGAAGCGCGAGTTGAAGCACGCCTCCACATGGTGCCCGAACGCCTCCCTCGCGACGCTGGCCAGGTCTGAGGCCCTCCAGAGAAGAGCCCCTGAGCCCAGCCTGAGAGGTGCGCCGGGCGCGCCTTCCTATGCGAGAGGGGATGGCGCCCCATCGATGGGCGCGGGGCCTAAGGCACGGTAATCGGACGCCCCATCCTCCTGAGATCCTCGGTGGAGCAACTGCTTCTTCTTGGGGATGACCTCAGGGGGTAAGACTGCGCCTTCGTCATCCAGGTTCTCGACCGCCGCAGCCTGGTAAGCGCGCTCGAGGGAGCACACTGCATCCTTTTCGTCGCAGGCGACCGTGATGATGCCTCCGCTCCCTGGCATCTTGAGGACATTGTAGCCGTGGTGAGTCAGGGCCATGAACTTGGCCAGGGCTGGATATCCAAGGATGGCGAGGCGAATGTGGGCGACGTCAAAGTCGATGAGCTCAATGTGATAGTTGTCGCGCTTGCCGGAGGTGACAGAGAGGCGGATCTGCCCTATGGGGACGGTGGAGCCGTCGGTCACTCCCGAGAAGGGCTTGGTAGGCTGAAGCTGGTCGTACGGCACCTGGAGCGTGTCGAACGTCTCGACGGAGAGGACATTAAGCCCCGCACCGCCATCGATGAGTGTCTTGGTAACGAGGACGTTGCTGATAGTGGGCGAGCAGAGCATTGGGAGCGCGCCGGCAGTGGCCGCGCACTTGAGCTGGTCAGTAGAGTCGAAGGTGATGGCGTACTTGGACCACCTGAGCGGACGCGACGCCTCGAGCTTGGGGAGGGCCGTAGAGGGGGAGCCTGGTCTTGGCGCTCGCGCACCGCCGCCTCGGGCAGCACGCGGTTTTGACGTGACGGTGCTGGGAGCGCATGCGCCTCTCCTTGGGGCCGATGCGCCACTTGGCACCTTTCTTCGTCGTGCGCCGGCGCCCTGCGCGGCGGGTCGCGCCGAGGGGCCTCACGCCTTGGCTCGAGGACAACATCTTGCCTGGGAGGTGGAGGAGGCGCACCGTGGGCCACGTCGCCCGCAAGAGGCAGCGGGGGAGGCAGCGAGCGAGACGGTGCAGGGGCCTCTCCAGCGGCGCTGACAAGCTCGGCGATGCGGTCCAGCCAGTCCTCGTAGAGGTCATCGGTTTGGTGATAGCGCAGAAGCTCGCGTGCCATGAGCAATGCAGCCTGCGCGTTCGCCGGCCCGCCACGAGGATGGGAAGACGAAGCAGCCGCCGGAGTCAGCGATGGAGTGGCGGTGCGTCCATCACGCCGCACAGAAGGTTGCAGCGACGAAGCCTGCTGCTCATGGCCGCGGGGTCGGTGGCAGCGTTTGCCGCAGGCGATGGGGAATGACGGGGGGCGCCGTCGCCCGCAGGTGCTGTCTGGGCGACGCGGGCGGCGAGGGGCGCTCAGCGCGAACTCGACGAGCGTCAGCCATGAGAACAACAGAACGGTGGCGAATCAACCGGCGGGAGAGAGGCTCCGACGCGCCCCTACCTGGCGCGCCATCTGTCGAATTCAAGGCTCCGCGGACCCAAGAAAGATTCGAACTCTGGGGTGCGTGCGAAGAACTCGATCTCCCCAACCTACCAACTCGTCGCTCTCTCAGCCTAACTCGATGAACGGGAAAGGAAAGAGACACGACAGTTTACCCAGGTTCGGACCACCTTGCGGTGTAAAACCCTACTCCTGCTTTGTGGTGGATTAGCCTCGCGGTGGGCTGAGGATGAACTAGTACCGAGAAAGAACTATCTCAGGAGGTCTGTTCTTGTGTTGGAGTGAGCTGGTGGGGTTTCGGATTGGATCTCTCCCTCCTATGGTGGTGGCTAAGCTATATGTATAGTGGCCTTGGTCCTCTTTCCCCAAAATGAAGGCGGGAAGGGATCCCACAACAGCCAAGTTTGAAGGAAGATAAATAGTATATCTTATCCTAACGAAAGGTGGTCTTCGCCTGCAAAGCTTCTGGTCGTGACGTCGTGGTGGGCTCAGCGATGACCTCCGTCCCGCCCTCCTGGCAGTCTTGGTCTTGTAGCACAGGAATTGGAACTTTTGGCTGATTCCTCGGGACTCCGCGCCTGCGCTTGCCTCTGTAGCACCAAAGAGGAAACCTGCAATACTGCGCCCGCTTGGCCTTGGTCGTCATGGCTTGCGTCACCTTAACCTCATGAGATGAGCACCTGCATAGGAATCTCCGCTCCTCAGGAGCCAACCTAGGGAGGCCGCTCCCTCTGGAGGTCTTGACGCCGTCCGCCTCGCAAGGCTTGGCCTCCCGTGAGGGACTTGCTTTGTCGATGCTGAAGATAGGTCGTACCAGGCCGTTGATGAAGCCACGTCATGGACCGCAGGCAGGCAAGTCTGGATACCCTGGTTCCCATAACTCCGACAGCGACAACCCAACAATCAGAGACTAGCTAGGGATAGAGAGGATGGGAACAAGAGACGGAGTAGTGTGGCGTATAACGGAAAAGTGGAAAAAAAATCATTACGTGCCTGATTTTGTACATGGACGTGAATATATAAGTGAACAGAGCAGTAGTATACATCCCATTGTAGGTGTGTATGTTTTCAGAAATTTTTTGAACTTGAAACTATGATTTTATAATTTTCAAATTCCAGTCTCCATGGAGCCTGAGATCCAAAAGCAATTTCCGCTCCAAGATGCCTAAGTTCCACAACAGGAGCCAGTGTTATGTTTCTTCTTAGGGAGTGCCTAGAACTCATTTAGATGAGATATAATTTGGTCTCATTCACCTTGAAAACGAAAACAAAAACAACCCACGTCAGCACACACGCATCTTATAGCATCACATCCAATGGCTATAAAAGGTGAATGAGACCAAACTATATCTCATCTAGATGAGTTCTAGCAAAACTGTTCTTCTTACGTGATTCACTTCTATGCTGGTCGTATTAAATTATATACAGTTCTAGCATGGTTACATAAGCTTGTCACAACTCACAATGTCACTTGTCCATGTCTTGCACCAATTCCTCCGATGATGGAAGATAGAATCAATTCATTCTTCTTGTCTGCTTGTTGGAAGTAATGTTAATCCTCTCATCTCGCAGCATGTTCATGCTGGGAGCCAGCAGTCTTGTGTACCGGTCAAAATAAAGAAGCTGCTTCATGAGAAGAGCGAATTCCCTAGGAAATTTCAGCCCATATGACTCGCTAACCCTTACCTGGAGATGCAACAACTAAAAAGTTAGCTTAGTTTATTTTGTTCTCCAAGAACAATATATCCTGCTCAGGATTCAAATCTGCAACTAGATACTCAATTAGTATTAAACAACATTTGCCTCTCAGAATGGCATCTTTTATCCGGCTTAAAGAGGACATTAATAAAAGGATAGAACAATATATTTCAGAAAGCCAAAAGGAAGGAGCCCATACCTACCTTAGCAGTTTTTTTTCGAGAAACCGCCAGGAGCGCTGCCTTTTCATATTAAACGAATAGAAGGGTTTTGTACAGAAATGTGATGAGATTGTGAAGGGACTCATCAGGACCCCCAAAACATGAGGAAAAGCACGTGAGTCTAACCGATACCCTCACTTGCCCTTGCGTGGCCAAATGCCATGTGACGCTGCTTTATGCCCTTGAAGACCAGCGCGGCGACCACCCGGAGGGTTAGGCGGATCCCATTATAAGTGTGATGGTTCTTTCCTTCCAGATGTTTCAAATCGTGTAGAGAGGTCTCCCACTGCGGCGCCTCTTAAACTCTTTCGGTGCAGCTTCAATCATGGTCTCCACCAATCCGAGACCCCCTGAGTTGTGCCCTGCACGGTAGTAGCCTGGATGATCTCACCATTCCAAGCTTGAACGTTGCTCCAGACAGCCTGGGAAAAGGGGCAGTCTTTGCAGAGATGCACGGCAGTCTCAGGGGCACGCGGACATAGCTTGCAGATCGGGTCGTGCGGCCACCCACGGATGGCAAGCATGTCGGCAATGAGGATTCTACCCTGAAGAACGAGACAGGAGAAGAACTTGCATTTTGGCTCAGCATGCGCCCACCAGATCTTCGTGCACAGGAACTTGGGGTGAGGTCCGTGGAATTGAACAGCATAGGCGGAGGCCGGAGAGTAGACGCCACTGGAAGTCCATTTCCAGGAGATGATATCATCCCCATCAGGGTCAAGGTTCGTGCAAGCCAACAAAGTCCAAAGGTTGACAAATTCGTATAGCTGGGACAGGGTGTGCATGCGTGCTACGGCTCGAATCCAGTTATCATCCTGAAGCCCCTTCATAACTGACCTTTGCTTCCTAGTGGCGCTTCTGTACAGCTCGGGGGCGTAAGACTTGAGCAGACCTTTGCCCCTCCAGTTGTCATGCCAGAACAGTCTTTGCGCCATTTCCAATTGTGATAGTGGCCGATGCCTATAAAAATCCATGCCTGAATCATCACATTGCAAGGTGGAGCGCACCCACAGCCGCTCGGGATTGGTCCAAACTCATGGTCTCGCGACCAACTCATAAGATCTCGCGACCAACTCATGGTTCTGGCACATGGATAGCAAGCTTCCACGCACCCCTGTCCATGGCTAGTTCTTTGGTGATACTCCAGTCCTTCATATCTCTCGTTACGGGCTCCTCCCATGTCAAATTCGGTCTACCCAACCTCTCTTGTGTCACGCCCTACTCCCCTGCTGTCTCCACAGTGGAGAAGGTGGACAGCAAGGCACCGCTGGTGCGCCTACCAGAGAAGAACGAAAGGGGCCATAGTCAGTGAGGGAAGACTAGTCTTCGTATAGGCGGGTGTGTATGGCAAGTGGGGCCTAGGCCACCGAGAGTGTTATAAATGTGTGTGCTGCCAGAGGCCAAGTCAGCGATTGTAATTGAATCTTTTGAACTCTTTCTCTCTCGTTCAACAAGTTCATCCCCTCTCCTCAACGTCTTCCCCGATCCCCTCCTTCCTCTCTGATCCCCCCCCCCCCCCCACCTCCCCTGGTCCGATCCGACGAGGGTCGTGACATCTTGACATTAGCCGCACGCTTTAGCTGTCCGCTATGCACTAGAGCTTCTAGAGGCCTGCGCTGAATATGCCCAAACCATCTCAGCCGATGTTGGGCAAGCTTCTTTTCAATTGGTGCTACCCCAACTCTATCTCGTATATCATCATTCCGGACTCGATCCTTCCTCGTGTGGCCAAACACATGCGCATCTCCGCCATACCTAACTGTTGAACATGTCGTCTTTTAGTCGGCCAACACTCAGCGCCATAAAACATAGCGGGTCGAACCGCCGTCCTATAGAACTTGCCTTTCAGCTTTTGTGGCACTCTCTTGTCACAGAAAATGCCAGAAGCTTGGCGCCACTTCATCCATCCGGCTTTGATTCGATGGTTCACATTTTCATCAGTACCCCCATCCATCTGCAGCATTAACCCCAAATATCGAAAGGTGTCCTTCTGACCACCTGCCCATCAAGGCTAACCTCTTCCTCGCGCCTAGTAGTACTGAAACTGCAACTCTGGGTTTCATCTCCATAAAAGTGGTTGAGTCTTTACGTTGACTCGCCAAGCCTATCACAACCCTCCTCCTTTACCCGGGCTTGGGACCGGTTATGTTGAGACTGTTAGAGTTATAATATAAGTCATGTATACCCCTTTGTATTTATCCCGTAGTATAAGGGGTTTCCTGCATATGTACCACACCTGTACATGTATATATATCGGCCTATGGCCTCATGGGAATACAAGTTGCTTATTCCTAACATGGTATTAGGGCTAGGTCAATTTTTTGCACGCCGCAACTCGTGCTATTGATCCGTCCTGATCGAGTCGGCCGCCGCTGCTCCCGCTCGAAGTCACCCCTCCTGCTCGAAGTCGTCGTCGACCGCGGTTGCTCCCGCTCGAAGCTCCCTCCCCGCCGACGCTCCCTCCCGCTCCCGCGGAGTCGGCCGCCGCTGCTCCCGCTCGAAGTCGCCGTCCTCCCGCTCGAAGTCGTCGTCGACTGCGGCTGCTCCCGCCCGAAGCTCCCTCCCGCTCGAAGTAGGCCGCCGCCGCAGCTCTCCCCGTGCTCGGCCACCGTGACCTGCGGGCCTTCGTGCTCTCCCTCGCGCGCCCCCGTACCAGGCCCCGCGGCCGCTGTTCGCGCGTGGTCTCCCGTGGTCTTCCGCTTGCTGTTCGGTGGTTCCTCTGATTCCGGGTCTCTTCAAAAAAAAATGTCTGCTGCATCGGGCTATGTTTCTGTCCCTCGCTGTCCGGTGATCTTTGATGGTACTAACTACACCGAGTTCGCTGGCTTCATGCGCATTCACATGCGTGGCATCCGTCTCTGGGGTGTTCTTTCTGGCGAGGTCTGCTGTCCGCCACGTCCGGTTCCTCCGGTGGCCCCTACTCTGCCGACTCCACTGGTTCTTCCTACGGATGCTAATCAGGCCGCCAAGGATGCGGCTAAGATTGCTGATGAGGCTGCTGATCGTGCCTATGATGAGCGGGCTTTGGCTTATGAGGAGGCTCTTCAGACGTATCATGGTGCTTTGTCTGTTTACACTCGGTGGCTTGATGATGATGCTCGTGCTGCAGCTGTTCTCACTGCTAGTGTTCTGCCTCAGTTTGCTTCTGAGTTTCTGGATCTTCCTACTGTCTTCCAGATGTGGACCTGTCTTCGTCAGCGCTATGAGCCCTCTGGTGATGCCTTATATCTTTCTGTGGTTCGTCAGGAGCATGCTCTTCAGCAGGGTGACTCTACTGTTGATGACTTTTATGCACAGAGTTCTGCTATCTGGCGCCAGCTTGATTCTCTCCGCAGTGCTGGTTGTCGTACTTGCCCCTGCTGCCAGGCTGTCCAGGCCGATTTGGAGTTTCATCGCGTCTATGAGTTCCTGTCTCGGCTCCGTAAGGAGTTTGAGCCCCGGCGTGCTCAGTTGTTTGCTCGTGGCCGTATTTCTCTCATGGAGGCGCTTTCAGAGATTCGTGCTGAGGAGACTCGCCTACGTGGTGCTGGTTTGCTGGAGGTTCCCTCTGTGCTCGCTACTCGGGTTTCTTCCACTCCACCTGCTGCACCGCCCCATTCTCGCTCGAGTGCTCCGCCGCTCTTGCCCACTCCTTCTGGAGGCTCAGGTCGGCCCCGTTCACATTGTGACTACTGCAACAATGATGGTCATATTGAGTCCCAGTGCTACACAAAGCGGAAACACCTGCGCAAGGCGCGATCATCCTCCTCAGGGACTTCGTCATCTCCCTCGCCAGCTTCATCCATTGCTTTGACCGAGCAGGATATTCTGAGACTTAAGCGTCTGCTCGCGGCTTCAGGTTCTTCCTCGACGGGTACTGCTGGTTCTGTGACTGATGCTTCCCGCACTGAGCACCCGCCCTCTACACAGTCAGGTACATCCCCATGGGTTCTGGATTCTGGAGCTTCTTTTCATATGTCTTCTCATTCTTCCGCTTTGTCTTCTCTTCGCTCGCTGGATTCTCCTGTTCATGTCTTCACTGCTGATGGTACTCCACTTTCTGTTGCTAGTAGAGGCCATCTTTCTACTCCTTATTCTGTTCCTGATGTTGCTCATGTTCCTCGACTTACTATGAATCTGTTTTCTGCCGGTCAACTTACTGACTCTGGTTGTCGTGTCATCCTTGATGTTGACTCTTGTTCTGTCCAGGATCGTCGCACGCACACTCTGGTTGGGGCTGGCCCTCGCCGCCGTGATTCTCAGGGTCTTTGGGAGTTAGACTGGCTTCATGTTCCTTCCGCTGCCACCACCATCGCCAGTTCCTCCGCTGCTGTCGCTTCTGTTACTGGTTCCTTCAAGCAGTGGCATCATCGACTTGGTCATCTGTGTGGTTCTCGATTATCGTCTTTAGTTCGTCGAGGTCTTCTGGGGTCTGTCTCAGGAGATGTCTCTTTAGAGTGTCAGGGTTGTCGTCTTGGCAAGCAGATTCAGCTACCATATTCTCATAGTGAGTCAGTGTCTCAGCGTCCTTTCGATTTAGTCCATTCTGATGTATGGGGTCCGGCTCCTTTCACTTCGAAAGGTGGTCATAAATACTATATTATTTTCATCGATGATTTTTCTCGTTACACATGGCTTTATTTCATGACTTCACGTAGTGAGGTGTTGTCTATTTATAAGCGTTTTGCTGCCATGGTTCATACTCAGTTCTCTTCACCCATTCGTGTTTTTCGTGCTGACTCCGCTGGTGAGTATATCTCTAAGATGTTGCGTGGTGTCCTTGCTGAGCAGGGTACTCTTGCCCAGTTCTCTTGTCCTGGTGCTCATGCTCAGAATGGTGTGTCTGAGCGCAAGCATCGTCACCTTCTTGAGACGGCTCGTGCTATGATGATCGCCGCCTCTCTTCCGCCTCATTTTTGGGCCGAGGCTATCTCCACTTCTGTCTATCTCATCAACCTTCAGCCATCTGCTGCTTTGCAGGGTGGTGTTCCTTTTGAGCGTCTGTTTGATCGCTCTCCCGATTATTCGATGCTTCGCTTGTTTGGTTGTGTTTGCTATGTTCTTCTTGCCCCTCGCGAACGCACCAAACTGACCGCTCAGTCTGTTGAGTGTGTCTTCTTAGGCTACAGTGATGAGCATAAGGGCTATCGTTGTTGGGATCCTGTCGATCGTCGGATGCGTATCTCTCGAGATGTGACTTTTGATGAGTCTCGTCCTTTTTATCCACGACCATCTTCCTCGGTCTTTTCAGTGAAGGATATCTCTTTTCTCACTTTTCCTGACTCCCCTATCACTCCCGTCGCGCCTGTGCCTATTCGTCCCACTCCCTCTGCTTCTCCACCCCTCGTCGATTCACTGCCACCATCTTCCCCGGTCTCCTCACCTAGCATGTCACCGGATTCTACACCTTCATCTCCGGTGACTTCTTCGTCGCCACCCCCTGATTCTACCTTGGTGATTCCTCCTTCTCTTGTTCCATCTCTTCCGCAGCATTACACTCGTCGTTCACGACCTGTGGATGCTTCCTTGGATGAGTCGTCCTCTTCCTCTCAGCCTACTTATGGCCTGCGTGCTCGTCCTCGTCCGCCTATTGATCGCTTTGGCTTTCCCACCGCTGGTGCTGCTGTTCTTGAGCCGACTTCTTACCGTCAGGCTGTTGTTCATCCTGAATGGCAGTTTGCGATGGCGGAGGAGATTGCTGCTCTTGAACGCACTGGTACCTGGGATCTTGTTTCTCTTCCTCCCGGAGTCCGTCCCATCACTTGTAAGTGGGTCTACAAGGTTAAGACTCGCTCCGATGGTTCTCTTGAGCGTCACAAAGCTCGTCTCGTGGCTCGTGGTTTTCAGCAGGAGCATGGTCGTGATTATGACGAGACTTTTGCTCCTGTGGCCCATATGACCACTATTCGTACACTTCTTGCCGTTGCCTCTGCACGCCACTGGTCTATATCTCAGCTTGATGTTAAGAATGCCTTTCTTAATGGTGAGCTGCGTGAGGAGGTGTACATGCAGCCACCACCTGGGTATTCTGTTCCTGATGGCATGGTGTGTCGTCTTCATCGCTCTCTCTATGGCCTTAAGCAAGCCCCTCGCGCCTGGTTTGAGCATTTTGCTTCTGTGGTCACTACTGCTGGTTTTTCAGCAAGTGCTCATGATCCCGCATTGTTTATTCACCTTTCTCCTCGTGGCCGGACTCTTCTTCTCTATGTTGATGATATGGTCATCACTGGGGATGACCCCGAGTATATTGCCTTTGTAAAGGCCCGTCTTAGTGAGCAGTTTCTTATGTCTGATCTTGGACCTCTTCGCTATTTTCTTGGGATTGAAGTCTCTTCTACCTCTGATGGCTTTTTTATATCCCAGGAAAAGTATATCCAGGATCTCCTTGCTCGTGCTGCTCTTTCTGACGAGCGCACTGTTGAGACTCCTATGGAGCTCAATGTTCACCTCCGTGCTACTGATGGTGATCCTCTCCTGACCCGACGCGTTATCGTCATCTCGTTGGCAGTCTTGTCTATCTAGCTGTCACTCGTCCGGACATCTCTTATCCGATTCATATTCTGAGTCAGTTTGTTTCTGCTCCCACATCGGTTCATTATAGTCATCTCCTTCGTGTTCTCCGATATCTTCGGGGCACGATCTCTCACCGTCTCTTCTTTCCTAGCTCCAGTTCTTTACAGCTTCAGGCCTATGCGGATGCTACGTGGGCTAGTGCTCCTTCTGATCGCCGTTCGCTTTCTGCTTACTGTGTTTTTCTTGGTGGTTCTCTCATTGCCTGGAAGACGAAGAAACAGATTGCAGTTTCCCGTTCGAGTGCTGAGGCTGAGTTGCGAGCTATGGCTCTTTTGACGGCAGAGGTGACTTGGTTACGGTGGTTACTTCAGGACTTTGGTGTTTCTGTCACTACACCGACTATGCTCTTATCTGACAGTACAGGTGTTATTAGCATTGCGCGCGATCCTGTGAAGCATGAGCTCACCAAGCATATTGGTGTTGATGCTTTCTATGTGCGCGTTGCTGTGCAGGATCAGGTTGTTGCTCTTCAGTATGTGCCTTCCGAGTTACAGTTGGCGGATTTCCTGACGAAGGCCCAGACTAGAGCACAACATGGCTTTTATCTCTCCAAACTCAGTGTTGTTCCTCCACCATGAGTTTGAGGGGGGGTGTTAGAGTTATAATATAAGTCATGTATACCCCTTTGTATTTATCCCGTAGTATAAGGGGTTTCCTGCATATGTACCACACCTGTACATGTATATATATCGGCCTATGGCCTCATGGGAATACAAGTTGCTTATTCCTAACAGAGACAACATAGACGGAGTTCTCAGCCTCAGCACCCGATCAAATTTCTCCTGACCAGCAAAGCCAAGGCGGCCAAGCGATTTCGAGCGACAGGTCGTGGGCTAGTTGACCAACCCACCCGACGTGCTGTCGATGTCATCGTGCCAGTTGAAATTGCGCCCGATCTTGTTGAGCTCGTGGTTTGGACTCAACAGTTTGGAGTGCGAAACAGAGGATCTTAACCCATTGTGAACTGCAGTCCTAAAGGTAAGAATACGCCTACTGACCGAGTTTAAAAAAAAATAGAACAAGAATACATATACAGATCTGCATATCTCCCTAACTATTGACTATAGCGGAAAATGTCTGACAATAAGGAATACTAGCAGCGGGAGGAATGGCATTTCATAAAACTATACTTGAACATTTTGTTCGTAGTTCTACATTGTGTTCTCTAGATAGGATCAGAAAATCAAGAAGCTCACCAGATCAAGAAACAGTGCATTCATCTGCCTCTCGTCTACAACAACATTAGCAGATACAGCTGTAGCATCAGAACTTCTTGCAGCTGCCACTATAATTTCAGTGTCCAGCTCCTGCTTCACAAAAAAAAAATGCATGGGTATTGTGCACCATAAAATAAACTAGTACAGTGGGATGTCAAGTACTTAAGAAATACTACAAGGCTAGCCACATTAGTTGCTTCACATAAGCTACCTAAATCCAAATTGAGCTGCCACAAGCATTCAGGCCAGGTCTGCTCTGGCATCGAGTTTTATACTTTTGGACTTCGGCAGGATGTTTCTTCATTAAAGCACACCATCCACAATCAATAAGGCTGATCAAGCCTTTCGAATATCAAATCAAGTATCCTTCTGTTGGTGATAAAAGGAAGTATCCTTGTGCCCTTCAGTAGACATTACCTGTAACGATGAGAATATCTTTTGCAAGTCCTTTGCAAAGGAGTCAACATCTATATCATTCCCTGTAGCACCCATTTCGGAAAGGGCTGATGCCATAGCATTGTAATCCTCAGTTGCGAAAGAAGCCAAAAAGATCTCCATAGCAGCCCAAGTCCTTGGGGATATTCGACCAACAATTCCTGTTAAGTATATTAACTAATATTATTATACTTTGTCGACAAGATGTTATGGCTAAATGCTAACGAGTAAGTAAAGACTCTTATCATAAATTCCAATGAGAACATAATGCCCGCAAAATGGCAATAGTAAGATCACTGTAGGAGGAACTTAAGTCTTAAACATACCAAAATCAATAAATCCAACACGTCCATCACGAAGCAACCATAGGTTTCCTGCATGCACATCCGCATGGAAGGATTCACATGAGATCAAGCTTCCAAACCTACACATTAAGTGGATCTATCAATATGCTTATACCAAGATTTGACTACTACCACATAATTATCCAAATCAATTGTTATACCAGAAGATAAACCGAGGCAGCTGGTGGAAGTGAAACATACCAGACATTGAGCGCAGTGACTAAAGTCAACTCAGGATCAGGAACAAGAGACCTTATAGAATCAAGATCGGTGAGTGGAACACCATACAATCTTTCCATAGTTAAGACACGCTTTGTGCTACAGTGGTGATATACAAATGGAGATTTGGCCTGCCTATCAAATCCCATTGCTTCGATGTATCTCTGGAAAGCCTCCATATTTACAGCCTCCTTTCTAAAATCAACTTCCTCAAGCATTGATTCCTTTATGTCCTTGATGATAGCTACCTAAGAAAAGAATATATAGAGCATCCTTTTTTTTGCAGTGCATCTCAGAATTGAGTAATATATACTTCCAGTTTGCATTATCTAACTCAACGGCATCACAAAATGTTGACCTCCAAAAATACAGGAACATGTCTAAGATGTTTTCACAAAGCTATCTGTTATTTTGACATGCTTGAACCACAAAATACTATGGTGTGTGAGTTATTTGCAGAATCAAATTCTTTCTGGACACAAATTTACTGTAACTTTCTCGGAAAAAAATAACTCATTGTAATGTTCTGATTAATGGCAGTACTCTGGATTTGTTGATGTAACGTGTATTGTTTGATATACCTAAATGCAATCACTCTATCGCAGTGACTAATTCACTCTCGTACCAATCTACATCATTGTATCTTGGCTCGGCCTTTTCAAAACAAAACGAGCATATGCTCATAGGAGCAAGTTTGTTCATTGGCAAGTTTTGCAAGCTGCATAATCAAACCAAAAACCAAATAAATATGGTACACAGGAAGCCGTAAAAAGGACATAAACTTCAGTTTTAGTGGAATTTGGTCTCTTGTGATCCAAGAACCACTTGGTTGAACGGTCATTTTGTATAAAAATAAGGTTTACCCCTCATTAAAAAAAAACAGACTGCATGCTTGTTATTTTAAAACAGAGAGAATTCAAGTTTACCAACATATTTTTATGCTACAAGAAAGTCAAGGATGTCGACGTATATGGAACTATGATTAAGAGATCTCTTACCAGTGATGTCCTCTCTAATTCAGGGCTTAGAAACTCCAAAACACGTGCAACAAGATAGATAAAATTCAGATCGGCAACCAAAGTATCTTCAATTCCAGGTTTCAGGACTTTAATTACCACATCCTTCTGAGAGCTCTTCAACCTAGCCCCATGAACCTGGATGATAATAAAGATACCTCAATACTTTGATGCTAGACTGAAGAAGGCAATTGAGATGCTCCCAACAGAAACCTGTGCTATTGAAGCAGATGCTATTGGCACGGGATCAATGTACTCATAAACACTATCCAATGGCCGCTGCAACTCCTCATGCAATATCGACTCGATCTCGCTATAAGGAACAGGTGGTGCTCGGTCAAAACAGTTCTGGAATTCTTCAACATATTCTGCAGGAAAGAAAGTTGGTGCAGACGCTATGAACTGCACAATCACTCAGTCAGTTGACTATGCAGGCCAAGTAATCAGACACAAGCATATGATTATGAACAGAACAAATACTTAGTAGGCACCCTCTCCGCACCTGCCCCAAAACACCGCCCCCAAAAAGGTCATGTGCTCTCAAATTTTCCATATGGTACCCTTCGAAACTCTAACCATCATTAGAAATTTAGATGGATGGCGTGTGAATATGAATTCTTAGTTGTACAACTTAGGCCCTATTTGGTGGGCTTCCATAGTGGCTTCCCATGAAAAAAGCTGAAACCAACAAAACACCCTTTTTCTGAGACCCGCTTCAGCCGAATTTCTTTTCTGACGCATAGGTATACATTTGAAGACATGCTATTAATTCTGGTGTAAACCTTATCTCTTGATGGTAGTATAAAGTATGAACATGCCCTTACCTGACCTAGCTTTATATAAGTTGCACCCATGCGTTCAAAAAGCCTTCTGAGATAAAGAGGGGAAAGCAAACCAAGCCGCATCTGAGCTGGAATTCCTTCTGACGTGTTAGCTGTCTGCATTTGATTGACAACACGGTAATATAAAAAAGTCTGCTGAAACAACCAAGACCACTAATAGCTGTACCAGTTAAAACTGAAAATTGTGCAAAACCAACCCAAAGCAAACAGCACCATCTTCTATAAAGAGTAGGCCTCAATACAACAATATCTTATACTCTTCCTTACAAGTTACACCTAACCCAACTCAACCCACCAGTACTTCAGCAGTTTGATGTTAAACCTATCAATGCCCTCTGTGACCCTTTGGGGGTCCTCAATATGCCTGCATACGCCTGTGCAAGCACATATGTGGGGCATGCACATGCAGAGATATTTCGTCCACTGGCTTGAATGTCAACTTGAGATGACACAGTAGACTCGACCTAAATTTTACATAGTCCAAGCAATTCATTTCGAAATCAAAACCTGCACTCAACAACCTAATACTGGTGACTGCCATTTGTTTCCAGTTCAATTTAATGTATGTAATATGGTAGAGACCCGAAAGGACAACATAAGCAGAGACAGACATGGAACTATGCTCACAGATAAGTAGAGTAACTCTTGTCAGAACAAGAGTTTCATAAATTATAATTAGTTCTTTTACAAAAAAAATTATAAGTCGGTATAGAGCAAGTAATTCATGAAAGGTTTTCAATTGATTTGGGCTATCATCAATGGTTAGTAAGTTTGATCCACAATAAGCTATTCACATGAACAAAAGAAAACATCGGAGAAAACTGGAATGTACAATGAGTATGTAATATGGTATTATTATTTTGCAACTGATTTTAGCAACAGGAATGGCATTGTGACTAGAATAAACTACAAAGGATTGAATGAATCCATGCATGCTCATCTTTCTTAGTGTTATTATCAGTTATGCTTGTATGATCAGTTACATGCCACCAAATGCATCAGAAAACAAACTATATTAATGAGTCTACACTGCGTGGGTTGTCTCCCTTTTTAAATGTACGAAGAGCATTTATATTTTCATTCATACCAAGATTTACAGAAATAACAGAAGAAGAATAAAACGAGTAACAACCTTCGAGAAGTCGTTTAGCCACTCCCCACCAACCCCAAGGAGAGCTTGGATCCCTTGCGCCATCCTAAAGGCACCTCGAGGCCCTGTGCTAATCGACGTCTGGAGAAGATCCTCGACTAATTTCGGCAATTCGCCAGCTCTATCTGCAATTGGGCGAAAATTGGAAACCTCTAAGGTAAGTTTTTCAGACAATAGCAAACTGAACTCCACACATTCAACCCATGTCCATGTATTACTCCATCACCAAATTGCCCTTAGTACCCCTTATCCACCTCAAACATAGTCACCAACATCACACCAAAACTACAACCATCCCCAGAGCCACACAACATATCTATGTCCATTTTCGTATCACTCGTATGGAAAATACCTAGCCATTTCTGCATGGAATGAAATATTCAGAGTCACAGACGCCGCGATTAGTAATCATTAAATTACCTTGGAGTCGACTGGAGAAGTCTTGTGACTGGGAGGAGTAGCGCGCGAAAACCCTAACCCCGACCCGAACCCGGACCCGTCGTCTCCAATCCCGTCCTGCCCCGAGCGCGCCCACCCTCAGCGAACCTCCCCCACCGGCTGGAACCTGCCACAGGCCAATAAACCCCCGAATTGGTTAGAGACGGACTACGCTACGCAACAGAACCCAAAACTCAATTGCGAAGGGGGGGATGGGGGGCGAGAGGTTGGGCAGCCGACCTGAGGGAGTCGGTGGTGGTGGAGGAGGAGAGGGGAGCGAGAAGCGGCGCCCCTAGCGGCGGCCGTCGCTGCCATCAGTGGATGGGTGGGTCGCCGGCGAGGGGGACGAAGCACACAGGCGTACGCGCGTGAGGTGTGAAGTGTGATGAAGCGTGGGGCACGGCGCGCGTTTGCTGGCTTTCAACGGGGTGTATGGGAGAAGGGTGAGATACGTGTAGCTGGTAGGTTCTTTAGCTCAAAAAAAATGATAGGTTCTTTTTTTTTCCCCGGGAAAATTGATAGGTTCTTTTGCGGGTCTGCTAGCCGGAGCATCTACATCTGGACCTCTCACACCCATCTCATACATCCGGGTGGGCCGCTTGGTCACTGTCCGGTCACGGTTTTTTGACCCAGACGGGCCTCTCAAACGGCCCTCAAACGCTCGGACTGACCGGCACCCCCATATCCAGCCCAAATATGGGGCGTCCGGGCACGCCAGCCACGTCGGACCCGACAGCCCGACCCCACCCCAAATTGCACCAAATCCACCAAACTCTTCCTCCTCCCGCCGTTCTCCAACCATTCCCATGCCCGGACCCTCGTCGGACTCCACCCTTGCTCCCAATCCTCACCTCTAGTCCCGATCCACCACCGGAGATGTCGTCCAACCTGACCCATACCGCCGCGACAGAGACAGTCCGCCTCGTCCTCGTCGGCGGTGACTTGCAAGGCGGAGAACGTCGCCCGCAAGTTGCGGCGATGTCGACAGCAAGAGAGAGAGGCGGCGGGGGCGCAGGAAGATTCAGACGTGGTGGAGCAGCTATCTCCTCCGTCGCGCCCGGATCCCCGCACCCCTTCCCTCCGAGCGCCTACACGGATTACGCTGTCCGACCCCCTTGGGACACAGGATGATCCGACCGCCGGCTGGGCCATTCCGGACAGCTTTCCGCCCACGCAGATGCCGGCGGTCGACGTGTGTGACTCGCTGCAGCTCGTTCGGGCGCGGATGAGCATGGGCTCCGGCAGTGCCCGGGCTGCCCTCAATATGTTCGACGAAATGACTGAACAAGAGTCGGTGCGTTTTCTTTGCTCTTGTCCGATCATATTTTAGCATGGACAACTAGTTCATTTCGCTCATGATGAATGCTTATAAATCTTAATCATGTAGGAGGCGTTCTTGTCGAACATGATCAATGACAATGAAGATCCGACCGAAATGGAGTATGAATTGGAGGCCACCACCGCATTTGAAGTTGGGACAACAACCGATCCCAACACGAGCAAGAAGAAGAAGAAGAAGAAGGCAAGAGGTCTGGCATTCTCAAGATTTTTGTGACGCCCCGATTCAATCATACACGCAAATGTGTACGATCAAGATCAGGGACTCGCGGGAAGATATCAGAGCACAACTCTAGACACAAATAAAATAATACAGGCTTTATATTACAAGCCAGGGGCCTTGAGGGCTCGAATACAGGCTTTATATTCCGGACATCTGGCTCCTGGGATCCACCATCTGGTCGCAGCAACCGGAAAGAAGGGAGAAGAAGGGGGGAAAGGGGGAAAAGGGGTAGCAAAGCGACCGTGAGTACTCATCCAAAGTACTTGCAAGTATCAGATCTATACTAAGTATGCATGAGTATCAAATGGAAGGGTTGTATCCGTGGACTGAACTGCATAATGCCAGAGAAGAAGGGAAAAAGCCTAACCTATCGAAGACTAGCATCTTCAAGCATCTTGCAGCATTCAGAAGAGTATAGAACAACATTTTAACATTTAACAAGCATGTTGTAGCATTAATGCCCAAAGATCCTTCCTTGACTCCCTGCGAGAAAGCAATCCCGGAGCCAACATATCCATCACATACCTCAAGTATCCATTTCTAGTTGTAATAGATCGGAATGCCACTCCAAGCGTTAGACACGGCTATTCGAATAGATAACTTCCCTGCAGGGGTGCACGACATTACCCAACACGCTTGATTACTCTGGCCAGACACACTTTCTTGGGTCCATTCCCGGCCTCGGAAGATCAACATGTCGCATCCCTACCTAGGCTCAGCAGAGAGGTCCCTGCCGGTTTACATCCTAAGCACTCCAGGGTCTTGGGCCCATCGCCCGTTGCACTCTGGGCCGTTGCGAGCAGGGCGGACCCAGGCTCCACCACAGTCATGGATGGTGTCGGCCTGGTCGTGCCGCAATGCTGAACTAGACGTCTGACAAAGCTTCGACTGATACTGCGACGCCGAGTGCCCATAACTGTTCCCACGTGGTGGTTAGTGCGTAAAGGCCAGTGGCCAACTCAGAACAAATACCCAAACCCTTAGCGTATTAGGAGCTCGCAGAGACTAGCAGAGACTCATGATAATGTGACCCGGTCGCCCCGTCTCGAGGAAATACGGCAAGGGCCAGGCCCAACTCTCTCTCTCTCTCTCTATAGCGGTCTACCTGCCCGGCCGTGCCTCGTAATTATCTCACGGGTGCTCTTCGGGCCCGCCCGACTTTCACATCAACTCGCGGGTACCCCTCAGGGGTGACCCAACTTCAACAATGGTCTCAAGTAAAGTCCAGGTAACCGTGTGTCCATAACATCAAGGGGGAATCCGAGGAATCACCCTCGATGGAATCCACTTGATGAAATCGTTAAGGTGAACTTAGGAGGAATCACCCTCGAGGTTCACACTTGAGGCGTTTCACGACAGAGCTGTATCGGGAGTGGTGAGGGAGGAATCACCCTCGATGACCACGACCGAATAGCTACACTACAGAGTTATCATCAGGAGTGCGTTACGAGGTATCACCCTCGGCGCTCGATAGTAGCTCTGCAGAGTCAAGCAACAAAAGGGGGGTGTGATGTGCTGTGTCGGGCCGTGGACGTCGATCAGAGTCATCGGTCAACAAGCCGAGGCAACTGGGACAAAGTGGGGGGGGGGCACTTGTGAATCACCAACCAACCTATCCTAAGCAGTTTAGGATATGCAGGTAAGGTACAAGAGTAGGTTACAAAAGCGGGCTATGCATCAGAATAGGAGCAAACAATAACAGTAGCAAAATCTAATGCAAGCATGAGAGAGAATAGAATGGGCAATATCAGAATGATCAAGGGGGGTTGCTTGCCTGGAAGCTCTGCTGAAAGGGAAGGAGGGTCGTCGGCGACGTAGACGATCACAGTGGCATCAGCAGCGGTCTCGGGGTCTACCGGAGAGAAGAGGGGGAAGAAACAATAAATACATAGCATACAAGTGCATAACACGATAACATCCAGAGCTTGGGGTGTTCTAACGCAGTGCTATACGATACCAACGAAGGGGGAAAACTGAAGGAAATATGCCCTAGAGGCAATAATAAAGTATTATATATTTCCTTATATCATGATAAATGTTTATTATTCATGCTAGAATTGTATTAACCGGAAACGTAATACATGTGTGAATACATAGACAAACAGATTGTCACTAGTATGCCTCTGCTAGACTAGCTCGTTAATCAAAGATGGTTATGTTTCCTAGCCATAGACATGAGTTGTCATTTGATTAACGGGATCACCTCATTAGGAGAATGACGTGATTGACATGACCCATTACGTTAGCTTAGCACCCGATCGTTTAGTATGTTGCTATTGCTTTCTTCATGACTTATACATGTTCCTATGACTATGAGATTATGCAACTCCCGTTTACCGGAGGAACACTTTGTGTGCTACCAAACGTCACAACGTAACTGGGTGATTATAAAGGTGCTCTACAGGTGTCTCCAAAGGTACTTGTTGGGTTGGCGTATTTCGAGATTAGGATTTGTCACTCCAATTGTCGGAGAGGTATCTCTGGGCCCACTCGGTAATGCACATCACTATAAGCCTTGCAAGCATTGTGACTAATGAGTTAGTTGCGGGATGATGTATTACGGAACGAGTAAAGAGACTTGCCGGTAACGAGATTGAACTAGGTATCGAGATACCAACGATCGAATCTCGGGCAAGTAACATACCGATGACAAAGGGAACAACGTATGTTGTTATGCGGTCTGACCGATAAAGATCTTCGTAGAATATGTGGGAGCCAATATGGGCATCCAGGTCCCGCTATTGGTTATTGACCGGAGAGGTGTCTCGGTCATGTCTACATAGTTCTCGAACCCAAAGGGTCCGCACGCTTAAAGTTACGATGACAGTTTTATTATGAGTTTATATGTTTTGATGTACCGAAGGTTGTTCGGAGTCCCGGATATGATCACGGACATGACGAGGAGTCTCGAAATGGTCGAGACGTAAAGATTGATATATTGGACGACTATATTCGGACACCGGAAGTGTTCCGGAGAAGTTTCGGATTAAACCGGAGTGCCGGAGGGTTACCGAAACCCCCCGGGGAAGTATTGGGCCTTAGTGGGCCTCGAGGGGAGAGAGAGGGCAGCAGCCAGGAGGTGGTGCGCCCCCTCCCAGGAGGAGTCCTAGTTGGACTAGGAGAGGGGGGCGCAGCCCCCTTTCCCTCTCCCTCTCCCTCTCTTTCCTTCCCCCTTCTTTTCCTAGTAGGACTAGGAAAGGGGAGTCCTACTCCTACTAGGAGGAGGACTCCCCCCCTCTCCTTGGCGCGCCCATAGGCAGCCGGCCTCCCCCTTGCTCCTTTATATACGGGGGCAGGGGGGCACCTCTATACACACTTGATATACGATATTTTAGCCGTGTGCGGTGCCCCCCTCCACCAGATTACACCTCGATAATACCGTCACGGAGCTTAGGCGAAGCCCTGCGTCGGTGGAACATCATCATTGTCACCACACCGTCGTGCTGACGAAACTCTCCCTCAACACTCGGCTGGATCGGAGTTCGAGGGACGTCATCGAGCTGAACGTGTGTAGAACTTCGGAGGTGCCGTGCGTTCGGTACTTGATCGGTCGGATCGTGAAGACGTACGACTACATCAACCGCGTTGTGATAACGCTTCCGCTGTCGGTCTACGAGGGTACGTAGACAACACTCTCCCCTCTCGTTGCTATGCATCACCATGATCTTGCGTGTGCGTAGGAAATTTTTTGAAATTACTACGTTCCCCAACAGTGGCATCCGAGCCTGGTTTTATGCGTTGATGCAATGCACGAGTAGAACACAAGTGAGTTGTGGGCGATATAAGTCATACTGCTTACCAGCATGTCATACTTTGGTTCAGCGGTATTGTGAGATGAAGCGGCCCGGACCGACATTACGCGTACGCTTACGCGAGACTGGTTTCACCGTTCGGAGCACTCGTTGCTTAAAGGTGACTGGCGGGTGTCTGTCTCTCTCACTTTAGTTGAATCGAGTGTGGCTACGCCCGGTCCTTGCGAAGGTTAAAACAGCACCAACTTGACAAACTATCGTTGTGGTTTTGATGCGTAGGTAAGAACGGTTCTTGCTAAGCCCGTAGCAGCCACGTAAAAGATGCAACAACAAAGTAGAGGACGTCTAACTTGTTTTTGCAGGGCATGTTGTGATGTGATATGGTCAAGACATGATGTGATATAATGTGTTGTATGAGATGATCATGTTTTGTAACCAAGTTATCGGCAACTGGCAGGAGCCATATGGTTGTCGCTTTATTGTATGAGATGCAATCGCCATGTAATAGTTTTACTTTATCACTAAGCGGTAGCGATAGTCGTAAAAGCAATAAGTTGGCGAGACGACAACGATACTACGATGGAGATCAAGGTGTCGAGCTGGTGACGATGGTGATCATGACGGTGCTTCGAAGATGGAGATCACAAGCACGGTGCTTCGGAGATGGAGATCACAAGCACAAGATGATGATGGCCATATCATATCACTTATATTGATTGCATGTGATGTTAATCCTTTATGCATCTTATCTTGCTTTGATTGACGGTAGCATTATAAGATGATCTCTCACTAAAATTTCAAGATAAAAGTGTTCTCCCTGAGTATGCACCGTTGCAAAAGTTCTTCGTGCTGAGACACCACGTGTTAATCGGGTGTGATAGGCTCTACGTTCAAATACAACGGGTGCAAAACAGTTGCACACGCGGAATACTCAGGTTAAACTTGACGAGCCTAGCATATGTACATATATGGCCTCGGAACACAGAGACCGAAAGGTCGAGCGTGAATCATATAGTAGATATGATCAACATAGTGATGTTCACCATTGTAACTACTCCATCTCACGTGTTAATCGGACATGGTTTAGTTGCTTTGGATCACGTAATCACTTAGATGATAAGAGAGATGTCTATCTAAGTGGGAGTTCTTCAGTAATATGATTAATTGAACTTAAATTTATCATGAACTTAGTACCTGATAGTATCTTGCTTGTCTATGTTAATTGTAGATATATGGCCCGTGCTGTTGTTCCGTTGAATTTTAATGCGTTCCTTGAGAAAGCTAAGTTGAAAGATGATGGTAGCAATTAGACGGACTGGGTCCGTAACTTGAGGATTATCCTCATTGCTGCACAGAAGAATTACGTCCTGGAAGCACCGCTAGGTGCCAGGCCTCCTGCAAGAGCTACGCCAGAAGTTATGAACGTCTGGCAAAGCAAAGCTGATGACTACTCAATAGTTCAGTGTGCCATGCTTTACGGCTTAGAACCGGGACTTCAACGACGTTTTGAACGTCATGGAGCATATGAGATGTTCCAGGAGTTGAAGTTAATATTTCAAGCAAATGCCCGGATTGAGAGATATGAAGTCTCCAATAAGTTCTATAGCTGTAAGATGGAAGAGAATAGTTCTGTCAGTGAGCATATACTCAGAATGTCTGGGTATAATAATCACTTGATTCAACTGGGAGTTCAACTTCCGGATGATTGCGTCATTGACAGAATTCTTCAATCACTGCCACCAAGCTACAAGAGCTTCGTGATGAACTATAACATGCAAGGGATGGATAAGACAATTCCCGAGCTCTTCGCAATGCTAAAGGCAGCGGAGGTAGAAATCAAAAAGGAGCATCAAGTGTTGATGGTCAGTAAAACCACTAGTTTCAAGAAAAAGGGCAAAGGAAAGAAGAAAGGGAACTTCAAGAAGAACAACAAGCAAGTTGCTGTTCAGGAGAAGAAATCCAAGTCTGGACCTAAGCCTGAAACTGAGTGCTTCTACTGTAAGCAGACTGGCCACTGGAAGCGGAACTGCCCCAAGTATTTGGCAGATAAGAAGGATGGCAAGGTTAACAAAGGTATATGTGATATACATGTTATTGATGTGTACCTTACTAATACTCGCAGTAGCACCTGGGTATTTCATACTGGTTCTGTTGCTAATATTTGCAACTCGAAACAGGGGCTACGGATTAAGCGAAGTTTGGCTAAGGACGAGGTGACGATGCGCGTGGGAAATGGTTCCAAAGTCGATGTGATCGCCGTCGGCACGCTACCTCTACATCTACCTTCGGGATTAGTTTTAGACCTAAATAATTGTTATTTGGTGCCAGCGTTGAGCATGAACATTATATCTGGATCTTGTTTAATGCGAGACGGTTATTCATTTAAATCAGAGAATAATGGTTGTTCTATTTATATGAATAATATCTTTTATGGTCATGCACCCTTGAAGAGTGGTCTATTTTTAATGAATCTCGATAGTAGTGATACACATATTCATAATGTTGAAGCCAAAAGATGCAGAGTTAATAATGACAGTGTAACTTATTTGTGGCACTGCCGTTTGGGTCATATCGGTGTAAAGCGCATGAAGAAACTCCATACTGATGGAATTTTGGAATCACTTGATTTTGAATCACTTGGTACTTGCGAACCGTGCCTTATGGGCAAGATGACCAAAACACCGTTCTCCGGAACTATGGAGAGAGCAACAGATTTGTTGGAAATCATACATACAGATGTATGTGGTCCGATGAATATTGAAGCTCGTGGCGGATATCGTTATTTTCTCACCTTCACAGATGATTTGAGCAGATATGGGTATATCTACTTAATGAAACATAAGTCTGAAACATTTGAAAAGTTCAAAGAATTTCAGAGTGAAGTTGAAAATCATCGTAACAAGAAAATAAAATTCCTACGATCTGATCGTGGAGGAGAATATTTGAGTTACGAGTTTGGTCTACATTTGAAACAATGCGGAATAGTTTTGCAACTCACGCCACCCGGAACACCACAGCGTAATGGTGTGTCTGAACGTCGTAATCGTACTTTATTAGATATGGTGCGAACTATGATGTCTCTTACTGATTTACCGCTATCGTTTTGGGGTTATGCTTTAGAGACGGCTGCATTCACTCTAAATAGGACACCATCGAAATCCGTTGAGACGACGCCTTTTGAACTATGGTTTGGCAAGAAACCAAAGTTGTCGTATCTTAAAGTTTGGGGCTGCGATGCTTATGTGAAGAAACTTCAACCTGATAAGCTCGAGCCTAAATCGAAGAAATGTGTCTTCATAGGATACCCAAAGGAGACCGTTGGGTACACCTTCTATCACAAATCCGAAGGCAAAATATTTGTTGCTAGAAATGGATCCTTTCTAGAGAAGGAGTTTCTCTCGAAAGATGTGAGTGGGAGGAAAGTAGAACTTGATGAGGTAACTGTACCTGCTCCCTTATTGGAAAGTAGATCATCGCAGAAATCAGTTTCTGCGACATCTACACCAAGTAGTGAGGAAGTTAATGATAATGATCATGAAACTTCAGATCAAGTTATTACTGAACTTCGTAGGTCAACTAGATCAAGATCCGCACCAGAGTGGTACGGTAATCCTGTTCTGGAGGTCATGTTACTAGACCATGGTGAACCTACGAACTATGAAGAAGCGATGGTGAGCCCAGATTCCGCAAAATGGCTTGAAGCCATGAAATCCGAGATGGGATCCATGTATGAGAACAAAGTATGGACTTTGGTTGACTTGCCCGATGGTCGGCAAGCCATTGAAAATAAATGGATCTTCAAGAAGAAGACTGACGCTGATGGTAATGTTACTGTCTATAAAGCTCGACTTGTTGCGAAAGGTTTTCGACAAGTTCAAGGAATTGACTACGATGAGACCTTCTCACCCGTAGCGATGCTTAAATCTGTCCGAATCATGTTAGCAATTGCCGCATTTTATGATTATGAAATTTGGCAAATGGATGTCAAAACTGCGTTCCTGAATGGATTTCTGGAAGAAGAGTTGTATATGATGCAACCGGAAGGTTTTGTCGATCCAAAGGGAGCTAACAAAGTGTGCAAGCTCCAGCGATCCATTTATGGACTGGTGCAAGCCTCTCGGAGTTGGAATAAACGCTTTGATAGTGTGATCAAAGCATTTGGTTTTATACAGACTTTTGGAGAAGCCTGTATTTACAAGAAAGTGAGTGGGAGCTCGATAGCATTTCTGATATTATATGTGGATGACATATTACTGATTGGAAATGATATAGAATTTCTGGATAGCATAAAGGGATACTTGAATAAGAGTTTTTCAATGAAAGACCTCGGTAAAGCTGCATATATATTAGGCATTAAGATCTATAGAGATAGATCAAGACGCTTAATTGGACTTTCACAAAGCACATACCTTGACAAAGTTTTGAAGAAGTTCAAAATGGATCAAGCAAAGAAAGGGTTCTTGCCTGTACTACAAGGTGTGAGATTGAGTAAGACTCAATGCCCGACCACTGCAGAAGATAGAGAGAAAATGAAAGATGTTCCCTATGCTTCAGCCATAGGCTCTATCATGTATGCAATGCTGTGTACCAGACCTGATGTGTCCCTAGCTATAAGTTTAGCAGGGAGGTACCAAAGTAATCCAGGAGTGGATCACTGGACAGCGGTCAAGAACATCCTGAAATACCTGAAAAGGACTAAGGATATGTTTCTCGTATATGGAGGTGACAAAGAGCTCATCGTAAAGGGTTACGTTGATGCAAGCTTTGACACTGATCCGGACGATTCGAAATCGCAAACCGGATACGTATTTACATTGAACGGGGGAGCTGTCAGTTGGTGCAGTTCCAAGCAAAGTGTCGTGGCGGGATCTACATGTGATGCAGAATACATAGCTGCTTCGGAAGCAGCGAATGAAGGAGTCTGGATGAAGGAGTTCATATCCGATCTAGGTGTCATACCTAGTACATCGGGACCAATGAAAATCTTTTGTGATAATACTGGTGCAATTGCCTTAGCAAAGGAATCCAGATTTCACAAGAGAACCAAGCACATCAGAAGACGCTTCAATTCCATCCGGGATTTAGTCCAGGTGGGAGACATAGAAATTTGCAAGATACATACGGATCTGAATGTAGCAGATCCGTTGACTAAGCCTCTTCCACGAGCAAAACATGATCAGCACCAAGACTCCATGGGTGTAAGAATCATTACTATGTAATCTAGATTATTGACTCTAGTGCAAGTGGGAGACTGAAGGAAATATGCCCTAGAGGCAATAATAAAGTATTATATATTTCCTTATATCATGATAAATGTTTATTATTCATGCTAGAATTGTATTAACCGGAAACATAATACATGTGTGAATACATAGACAAACAGATTGTCACTAGTATGCCTCTGCTAGACTAGCTCGTTAATCAAAGATGGTTATGTTTCCTAGCCATAGACATGAGTTGTCATTTGATTAACGGGATCACCTCATTAGGAGAATGACGTGATTGACATGACCCATTACGTTAGCTTAGCACCCGATCGTTTAGTATGTTGCTATTGCTTTCTTCATGACTTATACATGTTCCTATGACTATGAGATTATGCAACTCCCGTTTACCGGAGGAACACTTTGTGTGCTACCAAACGTCACAACGTAACTGGGTGATTATAAAGGTGCTCTACAGGTGTCTCCAAAGGTACTTGTTGGGTTGGCGTATTTCGAGATTAGGATTTTTCACTGCAATTGTCGGAGAGGTATCTCTGGGCCCACTCGGTAATGCACATCACTATAAGCCTTGCAAGCATTGTGACTAATGAGTTAGTTGCGGGATGATGTATTACGGAACGAGTAAAGAGACTTGCCGGTAACGAGATTGAACTAGGTATCGAAATACCGACGATCGAATCTCGGGCAAGTAACATACCGATGACAAAGGGAACAACGTATGTTGTTATGCGGTCTGACCGATAAAGATCTTCGTAGAATATGTGGGAGCCAATATGGGCATCCAGGTCCCGCTATTGGTTATTGACCGGAGAGGTGTCTCGGTCATGTCTACATAGTTCTCGAACCCAAAGGGTCCGCACGCTTAAAGTTACGATGACAGTTTTATTATGAGTTTATATGTTTTGATGTACCGAAGGTTGTTCGGAGTCCTGGATATGATCACGGACATGACGAGGAGTCTCGAAATGGTCGAGACGTAAAGATTGATATATTGGACGACTATATTCGGACACCGGGAGTGTTCCGGAGAAGTTTCGGATTAAACCGGAGTGCCGGAGGGTTACCGGAACCCCCGGGGAAGTATTGGGCCTTAGTGGGCCTTGAGGGGAGAGAGAGGGCAGCAGCCAGGAGGTGGTGCGCCCCCTTCCAGGAGGAGTCCTAGTTGGACTAGGAGAGGGGGGCGCAGCCCCCTTTCCCTCTCCCTCTCCCTCTCTTTCCTTCCCCCCTTCTTTTCCTAGTAGGACTAGGAAAGGGGAGTCCTACTCCTACTAGGAGGAGGACTCCCCCCTCTCCTTGGCGCGCCCATAGGCAGCCGGCCTCCCCCTTGCTCCTTTATATACGGGGGCAGGGGGGCACCTCTATACACACTTGATATACGATATTTTAGCCGTGTGCGGTGCCCCCCTCCACCAGATTACACCTCGATAATACCGTCACGGAGCTTAGGCGAAGCCCTGCGTCGGTGGAACATCATCATCGTCACCACGCCGTCGTGCTGACAAAACTCTCCCTCAACACTCGGCTAGATCGGAGTTCGAGGGACGTCATCGAGCTGAACGTGTGTAGAACTTCGGAGGTGCCATGCGTTCGGTACTTGATCGGTCGGATCGTGAAGACGTACGACTACATCAACCGCGTTGTGATAACGCTTCCGCTGTCGGTCTACGAGGGTACGTAGACAACACTCTCCCCTCTCGTTGCTATGCATCACCATGATCTTGCGTGTGCGTAGGAAATTTTTTGAAATTACTATGTTCCCTAACAAAAACATCTGGGAATGTTTTCCCAAGTTTGGCATTTTTGGACAGATGAAACGGAGGGGACGGTTCCACGTTCTCTATTCTAGGGATGTATGGCAGACGAACAGAGGACATATTCGGATTTTTCATATTTTTCTGATCCACTTTCATGTATAAAGTATTTTCATGTGAGTTACGAATTATTTTATATTAATTTTAGAAGTTTCATTGAATTTCTGGAATTATTATTATTTAAATTAATTCAAAAATAGAGTTATTGCATCAGCATGATGTCATCCTGACGTCAGCAGTCAACTAGCCAGTTGACTGGTCAAACTGATGTCTGGGCCACACATGTCATTGATAGAGGGGTAACAGAGTTAAGAACTAATCTAGTTAAACTAATTAATCTCTTGGGACCACCTGTCAGCCACTAATTAGGTTAATTAATTCATTCTAAAACACTTTTAGTTAATTTGAGGGGGTGGACCCCACCTTTCAGCGGCTGGGTGCTGCCCAGTCAGCAGGTTGACCGGGTCAACTGGTCAAGGGGCCCACGGGTCAGTGACCCAGGGGGTGGCCCCAGGTTGGCAATGGAGGTGGCTAATACGTCTCCATCGTATCTACTTTTCCAAACTATTTTGCCCTTGTTTGGGACCCTAATTTGCATGATTTGAATGGAACTAACCCGGGCTGACGTTGTTTTCAGTAGAATTGCCATGGTGTTATTTTTGTGCAGAAATAGACGTTCTCGGAATGACCTGAAAATCCACGGAGAATATTTTTGGAATATATAAAAAATATTGGCGAAAGAATCAACCGAAAGGGACCCACCAGTTGTCCACAAGGGTGGGGGTGCCCCCCTAGGGCGCGCCCCCTGCCTTGTGGGTCCCACGAAGCTCCACCGACCTCAACTCTGACTCCATATATTCACGTTCGGGGAGAAAAAAATCAGAGAGAAGGATTCATCGTGTTTTACGATATGGAGCCACCGCCACCTCCTGTTCTTCCTCGGGAGGGTAGATCTGGAGTCCGTTTTAGGCTCCCGAGAGGGGAAATCGTCGCCATCATCATCATCAACCATCCTCCGTCACCAATTTCATGATGCTCACCGCCGTGCGTGAGTAATTCCATCGTAGGCTTGCTGGACGTTGATGGGTTGGATGAGATTTACCATGTAATCGAGTTAGTTTTGTTAGGGTTTGATCCCTAGTATCCACTATGTTCTGAGATTGATGTTACTATGACTTTGCTATGCTTAATGCTTGTCACTAGGGCCCGAGTTTCATGATTTCAGATATGAACCTATTATGTTTTCATGAATATATTTGTGTTCTTGATCCTATCTTGCAAGTTATAGTCACCTACTACGTGTTATGATCCGGCAACCCCGGAGTGACAATAGTCAGGGCACTTCCGTGTGATGACCGTAGTTTGAGGAGTTCATGTATTCACTAAGTGCTAATGCTTTGGCCTGGTTCTCTATTAAAAGGAGGCCTTAATATCCCTTAGTATCCATTAGGACCCCGCTGCCACAGGAGGGTAGGATAAAAGATGTCATGCAAGTTCTTTTACATAAGCACGTATGACTATATTCGGAATACATGCCTACATTATATTGATGAATTGGAGCTAGTTCTGTGTCACCCTAGGTTATAACTGTTGCATGATGAATGCCGACATAATTATCGATCATTGATCCATTGCCTACGAGTTCGTTTCATATTGATCTTTGCTAAGTTACTTTTCTATTGCCACTGTTACGATTGCTACAAAACTGCTATTGTTACTTTCGCCACTATTACCGTTACTTCCATACTACTTTGCTACTAAATATTTTGCCACAGATATTAAGTCTTTCAGGTGTGGTTGAATTGACAACTCAGCTGCTAATACTTGAGAATATTATTTGGCTCCCCTTGTGTCGAATCAATAGATTTGGGTTGAATACTCTACCCTCGAAAATTGTTGCGATCCCTTATACTTGTGGGTTATCAAGACCTTTTTCTGGCGCCGTTGCCGGGGAGCATAGATCTATTCTCTGAGTCACTTGTGATTTATATTTTTTGATCACTATGAGGAATTTGAAAGATACTAGAACCAAGATCTATCCCTCAACTACGAGGGGAGGTAAGGAACTGCCATCTAGCTCCGCACTTGATTCACCTTCTGTTTTGAATAAACTTGCGACACCTACACATGCTATTGATTTTGATATGTCACATGTTATTGATGATGCCACTTCTCTATGAATGATGCTTATGATGATACTACTTCTTTGCTTGATAATACTATGCCACTAGGTGAATTTCTTGATGAACAACTTGCTAAGGTTAGAGAGAATGAAATTACTGAAACTGATGATATTATTGAAACTGAAAATTATGATTCACCCCCTAGATATTAATTGCCTGTTGTACCTGAAGGTTATATTATGGATGAAGAAACTGCTAGAGACTTTTTTGCTTGCAATGATAGAGAAGATCTTAAAAAACTGTTAGCTAAGCTAAAAGAAAAGTCTTTGAATGCTCGAATACAATATGATCCTAAGTTTGCTACTTCACCTATCTTTGTTACTGATAAGGATTATTAATTCTCTGTCGATCCTAAGTTAATTACTTTGGTTGAATCTGATCCTTTCTATGGTTATGAATCTGAAACTGTTGTGGCGCATCTTACTAAATTGAATGATATAGCCACCCTATTTGCTCATGAGGAAAAAATCCGCTATTACTATATTCTTAAGTTGTTTCCTTTCTCGTTAAAGGGTGATGCTAAGTCATGGTTTAATTCTCTTGCTTCTGGTTGTGTGCGTAGTCCGCAGGATATGATTTACTACTTCTCTGGAAAAAATCCCTGCTCATAAGAAATAAGCTGCTTTAAAGGAAATATTTAACTTTGTGCAAATTGAAGAAGAGAGTCTCCCACAAGCTTGGAGGGGGGGCTTCTCCAATTACTTAATGCTTTGCCTGATCATCCTCTCAAGAAAAATGAAATACTTGATATCTTTTATAATGGACTAACCGATGCTTCTAGGGACCACCTAGATAGTTGTGCTAGTTGTGTTTTCAGGGAATGAACTGTTGAGCAAGCTGAATTGCTATTGAATAATATATGGAGTAATGATAATGATTGGACACTTCCTGAACCAACTCCTGAGCCAACTCCAAAGAAAACAGGTATTCTTTTTCTCAGTCCTGAAGATATGCAAGAGGCAAAGAAATCTATGAAAGAAAAAGGTATTAAAGCTGAAGATGTTAAGAATTTACCGCCTATTGAATAAATACATGACCTTGATAACCCGACACATGTAGTAGAGTGTAAGTGCATCTAGTGCCCCTTAGTGATTTTGGTGTATTGAAGACTTATAGGTTAAGGGACTAATGTGTTTGTCAGTGTACACAGGTCTATAAGTCTATGTGGAGTTTGATATTTACAGAGAAAGTCGACCCCTAAAAATGAATGTATTCAACTGAAGACTTTGAAAGTGAAGAAATTGGTGTGATCCTGAAGACTTGATATTCGTGCGAGGAACATGAAGCGTGAAGACTTTTGTTTTCGTAATTTTGTTTTCTCTTTCTTGAGTCAGAGGAAATACCGTAGTGTTAAAGGGGGTCGAGGTAAAACTAAGGAAAAGTGTCGGGACCCCGATTCTAAGTCACACCGATCTAGCATGTAACATGTCATATCACTTTGCGGCCTCACGCACGGTATTCCCACGGGTGTCGCCTTACCTGGCCCGGGACCGTTTGCGCCTTTTGGCTCACGTATATGATAGTGTCGCTAGCATCCATATGACAGAGAACCCGGGCCGACATGACTAGTCGTGAACCCAAAGTGGCACTAACTTACGGGGACAGGCATACATGAAACAACATCGAGCATGTCGGAAATTAGCGTGTGAATCCGGGCTGTAGCAACTGGGCTAACAGGACTCCGGAAATCCGGGCTGTAGCAGGCTAGCAGGACTCCGGAAGTCACCGTGTGACATTTCCCCGAAGGGACAGACACAGGAACGATGTGAATCACATGCCGGCCAGTCTAAGTGTTCCGGAGCAGTAGTGCTGGGCTAGCAGGACTCCGGTGAACCGGGCTGTAGCGGACTACCATGGCTCAGTGGAAGCACCAGACTACATTTCCCCATAAGAGAGGCTACCAAGGATAGACAACTAGGTTGTCGGATCCCACACATAGCAATACACGTCACACGTACGCATGACATGCAAGTATGTGCTGTACAACATGGCATCACAACATAACTCAAACTCATATAGATAAAGGCCCAGAAGGGCCACATAGCATTTAATACAAACAGGGGTCTCATGACCCATCATTCAGAGCATACAAGCAACGGAAGCATTACATATCTGAGTACAGACAACTACAAAAGAAAAAGGCTGAGAAGCCTGACTATCTACAAGACCCTCCCAAGGGTCCAAGATCGTAGCTGAGGTAACAAGCTACTCGTCGAAGTCCAAGCGGAACTACTAGTGAGACAGATGTCTCATCTTCAAAACATAAATTAAGGAAACATGAGTACAAAGGTACTCAGCAAGACTTACATCAGATCCTATCATACATGCATTAGTATCAAGAAGGCAATGTGGGGTTTAGTTGCAGCAAGCCAGCTTTGACTCAGTGGCTATCCTTTTCTACGACTACGAGTAAGTTCTTTGAGGTGAGAAAGCGCACACGAGTCCACTAATCACCACATCAATACACTACTATGGATTCATTCCCGGCTCCCTACGAGAAGGCCATCCATAGCACTCACACTTGTCTTGAGCATTTTAGAGTAACCACTTCAAGTTGTCTATGTACCACGTAAGCATCCAAGAAGTCCATAACCGCGGACCCGGCTATTCGAATAGATCATGTTAACCCTGCAGGGGTGTACTTCTTCACACACGCACTCGCCACTTACCGCCATGTACACATCATGTATCTCGGCAACCTTCAAGCGGAAGCCTGGCGAGGGTGTCGGCCACGACCTGAGTAACCACGCAAGACTCTAATCCAGGTTTATCGCCTATTCGGGTTCCATCCGCAAGGAGATCCGGCCGGGGTTTCACTCACAGCCCCAAACGATGTGTGCAGGGTTCCCGAGCCCACCATCCGGGTGCCACTCGATACACCGGGCCACGTGTGCCTAGTCTGTCCCAAGTCCACCCTGCCGGGTGCCACTTGGTAGAAAAATAGCACTACCTACAAACACCAGAAACTAGTTGCAACTCCTGGACAGAGATCAAGGTGGTTAATAAGTCGAGAGAGATTGGAGTGCCCGGAGCCCAATGTGTGGTGTAGCTAGTCATTTGACAACTTACACAGAACTCAGTTCTTAAGGACGGTCCCAATGAGACAACCCACCATGTACTCCTACATGGCCTCTTACCGTACCTTTACCAAATCGTGTTCACACACTTAACTCTCAGCATCAGAACATATATAACACTCCAATCCATTCCCAATGAATCAGACCTGACATAACTCTAAGCAATAGCAGGCATGGTATGGTAGGAACACAACATGGCTCAATGAACTCCTACACATGCTAGTGGGTTTTAACTATTTACTGTGGCAATGACAGGTCATGCAGAGGAATGGGTTCAACTACCACAACATAAAGTAGCAGTTGAATCATTGTTGTCCTAATGCAATAAAAAAGAGTAGGAGCGAGAGAGTGGGATTATATCAGAATGAACAAGGGGTTTTGCTTGCCTGATAGATCAACAGAGGGGCACTGCTTCTCAGACAGGTACTCTGGAACATTCTCCGGAGCAGGACCTATCGAGAAGGAACAGTGTCGACAATCAATACACAATCATATGCAACAATATGATGCATTAACATGGCATGTAGATGTGATGTTGTTTGAGCTAATGCAGCTAGCATTCATTTGCATGAAGTCCATTTGAACCAAAGATTCAAATGCAAGTCCAAATTAAGCCTTTATAAATGCCATTCATGTGTTTTCACCTATACAGAAGGTATAAATTGGTTTTTCATGCATGAAACTTGTACAGATGGATAGATTGAATTTTTCTGATAATTTTTCATATATAAATTATTTCAATCTGAGCTACGGTTGAAATTCTATGAATTTTTGAAGTTTATATCATTTTCTGGAATTTCCTGATATATTTTAATACTAGAAAATGAATATCTGCGTCAGCGTGTTAGTGGCATGACGTCAGTGAGTCAACCGTGGCTGACCGTGTCAAACCTGACATGTGGGGTCCACACGTCAGTGTCATAGTTAATTAACAGAGTTAATTAATCCTAACTCCAAACCTAACTAAAAAGGATTAGTGGGCGCTGGGGCCCAGTGTCAGTGTCTCTAGGGGGTAATTAGTGCCTAACTAAGAAGGCCACGTCAGCCCGCCTGAGTTCTGGCCGGCGGCGACCAATACCACGGCGGCGACTCGCCGGGCTTGCGCTACGAGCGGCGGCTGGACGCGCGGAGACCACCGGGGCGTAGCCCGTCGTCGTTCGCATCCAGAGGAGCAGGTGGGAGGCTGTGGGGGCGCCGGAGCTCGCCGGAGCGGAGCTCGCCGCTACGGCTATGGCGGGGAACGAAGCTACGGCGAGCGGCAAGCCACGGGGTTAGGGGCAGGACGTGCAGGAGCTCACGTTGGTTCGGAAGGCGTGCTCAGCGGCTTGGGGGAGGCTCTGGAGTCGACGGAGCGTCGACGGCAATCTCGGGCGGCCGATGATGAAGACGATGGCGATGCAGCACGTCCTTGGTCGTGTGCGTCGTCGGAGCGGTTGGAGCCGAGCAGGCGGAGCGTCTGGGCACGAAGCGAGGGCGAGGCCGTGGCGGTGGGCGCAGCAACGGCGTGCGGCGGCGACGGGGGTGCTCGGGCGTCGCGCGAGAGAGCGAGGGAGAGGAGAGGAATGGGCACGGGAGAGTGAGAGGGGTACAAGGCGGCGCGTGGCGTCGCGCGGGGCATCCAGAGCGACGAGGGGGAGGACAGGCAGGCAGGAGGCGTGGCCGCGCGCGGCGGGCACATGCCCCTGTCCTCCTGGCGCGAGGAAGGGGACAACCGGCACGGCCAGCTGGCTGGGCCGGCCAGCTTGGCCGCACAGTGCCAGGCCTGAGGTCAGCACAGGTAAGTTTTTCCATTTCTGATTCCTTTTCTGTTTTTCTGACATTTGTTTGATTTAAAAACAATACCAAACTAATTTATCTTCTTATGCCAATTTTTTGTAGGAGCTAGTGGTATTATTCCAGAGCTCTTTATCAACTAGCATAATTTTTGGACAATATTATATATATAACAATATATATCCAAAGCAAATAATTACTGCATTAATTCCAAATGCCCAAAATAAATATCTATGAGCTCCTAAAAATATTGGTTTGAATTTTAATTCTGACCAATATTTTCAGAGAGTAACATGAACATTTTCTTGGACCTTTCTGGAGCAATTTTTATTTGGGTCATTTCCAGAAATGATTTCTAGGGGTTTCACAAATCCCCATTTCAAATTTAAATGAAATTTAAACATGATGCACACATGACTAGCTAGTCTAGGTCATACCAGAACTAGGGATGTGACAACTCGCCCCCACTTGAAAGAATCTCGTCCCGAGATTCAGGGGTCGATGGAAAGGTGGGGTACTCCAGTCAAAGACGATCTTCTCGCTCCCAAGTAGCTTCTCTCTCGGAATGATGAGACCACTGAACCTTGAGAAACTTGATGTTCTGACGTCGGGTAACATGCTCTGCTTGATCAAGAATGCGAGCCGGATACTCTCGATAAGTGAGGTTATCTTGGAGATCAAGCGTTTCGTGGTCCACTCCGCGGATGGGATCCGAGAAGCAACGCCTGAGTTGAGAGACGTGGAAGACATCGTGCACTCTGGAAAGATGTGGGGGTAGTTCCAACTGGTAGGCAACCTCTCCTTGTTTAGCGAGAATGCGAAAAGGACCAATGTAACGAGGAGCCAACTTGCCCTTGATACCGAAACGATGGGTACCCTTCAAAGGAGTAATCCGAAGGTTAGCCTTGTCGCCAACTTCATAAGCCACTTCCTTATGACGACGGTCATACTGGCTCTTTTGACGAGATTGGGCTGTTTTCAAATTCTCACGAATAATGTGAACTTGCTCTTCTGCTTCCTGGATCATGTCCGGTCCAAAGAATTGTCTTTCACCGGTTTCTGACCAGTTCAAAGGTGTTCGACATCTTCGTCCATAGAGAATCTCAAAAGGAGCTTTCTTGAGACTGGATTGGTAGCTGTTGTTATAAGCAAACTGGGCGAAAGGAAGGCAGTTCTCCCAATCCTTACCAAATGAGATAACGCAAGCTCTAAGCATGTCTTCGAGGATTTGGTTGACCCGTTCCACCTGACCACTTGACTGAGGGTGGAAAGTGGTACTGAAAGAAAGATGGGTTCCCATGGCAATCTGGAAACTCTCCCAGAAATGAGAAGTGAAAAGACTACCATGGTCTGAATTGATCTCTAGTGGAACACCACGAAGTGATACTATTCGAGAAATATATAAGTCAGCGAGCTGACTAGCAGTGATATTCTCTCGAACAGGTAGGAAGTGAGCCACTTTGGAAAGATGATCAATGACTACGAAGATCGCATTATTCCCTCTCTTGGTCCTGGGAAAGCCGGTGATGAAGTCCATACCAACTTTATCCCATTTCCACTCAGGAATAGCTAAAGGCTGAAGGGTGCCAGCAGGCCTTTGATGTTCTGCCTTAACGCGACGGCAAACGTCACAGTTAGCAATGAACTCAGCGATTTCTCTCTTCATCCTAGTCCACCAGAACCTCTGGCGTAGATCCTGATACATCTTAGTACTACAGGGATGAATCATGAGAGGAGATTCATGAGCCTCCTTAAGGATCAGTTGCCGAAGATGTTGATTCTTGGGAACTACCAAGCGGTTCTCAAAGAAAACAACACCTCGATCATCCATAGAGAAACAACCAACAACCCTCTTATTAATGTTTCTCTTGATCCGGGAAATTCCCGTATCCTACTTCTGAGCAGAGATGATCTGATCCACAAGAGTAGGTTTCTCCACCAAGGTAGAAAGGAATCCGTGAGGAACAATGTGAAGGTTAAGCTTACAGAATTCCTCATGGAGAAGTGGTTGGCCCTGCTGCAACATAAGATTGTTGCAATAGGACTTACGACTTAGCGCATCAGCCATGACATTGCCCTTGCCTGGGGTGTAGGTAATCCCTAAGTCATAATCTGAGATCAACTCCAACCAACGTCTTTGCCTAAGGTTCAAATCTATTTGGGTGAAAATATACTTGTGACTCTGGTGGTCGGTGTAAATCTCGCAACGTTTACCAAGAAGGTAATGTCGCCATGTCTTAAGTGCATAGACTACGGCTGCAAACTCTAGATCATGTGTAGGATAATTATCCTCATGTGGATGCAACTGTCGAGATGCATAGGCAATCACATGACGATCCTGCATAAGAATGCAACCTAGTCCCTGTCGTGAGGCATCACAATAGATAACAAAGTCCTTAGTGAAATCCGATGGCACAAGTATGGGAGCAGAAGTCAGGCGTCTTTTCAGTTCCTAAAAACTGTACTCACACTATGGGGACCACTCAAACTTTTTATCTTTCTTGAGAAGTTCCGTGAGAGGTTTGGCCACTTTGGAGAAATTCTCAACGAAGCGGCGACAATAACTGGCTAGACCAAGGAAACTCCTAACTTGTTCAGGTGGAGTCCAATCAAGGACGGCCTGAACTCTCTCGGGATTGACAGCAATGCCCTTACCAGAGATCACGTGGCCTAGGTAGGTCACTTCTGGCAACCAAAATTCGCACTTGGAGAACTTGGCATAAAGGCGGTGCTCTCTGAGTTTTTCTAGCACAAGTCTAAGATGTTCGGCATGCTCTTCCTCGTTCTTCGAGTAAATAAGGATATCATCGAGGTAAACCACGACGAACTTATCTAAGTACTCCATGAAGATCGAGTTCATCAAGTGGGAGAATGTGGCTGGAGCATTGGTTAGACCGAAAGACATGACGGTGTACTCGTACTGGCCATAACGAGTGACGAAAGCCGTCTTAGGAATGTCCCCGTTTCTAATCTTGATTTGGTGGTAGCCTAACCTCAAATCCATCTTGGAAAAGACTGAGGATCCAGCGAGCTGATCATACATGTCGTTGATCCTGGGGAGCGGATATTTGTTCTTTATCGTGACCAAATTAACAGGACGATAATCTACAACCATCCGATCCGTACCATCCTTCTTCTTGACGAAGAGGACAGGGAAAGCCCAAGGAGAAGAACTAGGACGGATGAAACCCTTTCGCAAGGACTCATCAAGTTGTTTCTTAAGCTCAGCTAGCTCTAAGGGTGCCATCTTGTAAGGTCTCCTAGAAATTGGGGCGGTTCCTGGGATAAGATCTATGACAAACTCTACATCTCTGTCAGGTGGAATGCCTGGCAGTTCCTCTGGAAAGACATCCAGAAAGTCACGGACTACCGGGATATCCTCAAGGTCTGGAAGAGGGCTGGCATTAAGAGAATAGAGTTGGCGCTTTGCAACTCTGGTGGAGACAGTGACTATCTTGCCAGATGGGTGTGTAAGCTGAACAGACCTAGTGTAACAGTCAATCTTGGCATGATGAGCTGCCATCCAGTCCATACCCAAGATGATGTTAATATCTTAAGACTTGAGGGCTACAAGTGATGCAAGGAATATAAGTCTGTCAACAAGGATTTCATTAGCATGGCTTATTCTGGTAGTTTGCCATCTAGACCCCGGAGTTTGGATTTCAAGCGGAGTTGGCATATCACAAAATGACATGTCGTGCAAATGAGCATAGCCTTCAGAGATGAAGGAGTGAGATGCTCCGGTATCGAATAGAACCGAAGCTGGATGGCAATTGACAAGGAGTATACCAAGGACGACATCCGGATCATCATGAGCGTCTTTAGCTGAGACGTGATGCACACGTCCACGTTCAATGGGAGCTGACTTGACACTAATCATCTTGCGTGATGGCTTACCACGGCCAACAGACTTCTCGGGCTGGGGTGGAGCATAGTTGGTTTGAGAGCAGTCACGTGCATAGTGTCCTGGCTCTCCGCATGTGAAGCAAGTCCCTGAAGTAGGACGTGGACCCGCATTGGAAGGCGGTCTACCAATAGGCCTGGGTGGAGCATACTGCTGAACTGGGTGAGGCGCCACATAAGATGGCCTCGGTGAATATCCGGGTGGAAGAGCAGAGTTCGGAACCCAAATCCGGCGCTTCTGAGAACTAGAACCGGAGGAAGAACCCAAATCACGGGTGTTCTTACAAGACTCCTCATAAGTGAGCTGTCTCTGCGTTAATGGCCTTGTTCACAAGAGCCTAGAATGTATTGCAATGGTTCAAGTGAAGATCACGACGCAACTTGGGGTTTAGACCTTTCCGGAACCTAGCCTGCTTCTTGGCGTCCGGGGACACTTCTTCTGTAGCATAGCGGGCGAGGTTCTCAAACTCTCTACTGTAAGCATCAACAACCATCTTACTCTAGGTGAAACTACAGAACTCTTCTCTCTTGCGATCGATGAGGGCTTGAGGAATGTGATGCTTGCGAAAAGCCTCAGTGAAATCTCTCCAGGTAGGTATCTGGCCAGCTGGAAGCATAGCCTCATAGTTCTGCCACCAAAGACTAGCAGGACCTTCCAGGTGATATGCAGCATAGGTGACCTTGTCACCTTCAGCTACGTTCACAGAACGCAGCTTGTGAGTGATACTACGGAGCCAGTCATCTGCATCGAGTGGCTCAACGGAATGATGGAAGGTAGGTGGTTTCATACCAATGAAATTATAGATGGTCGCTGACTCTTTGCACTGGGGTGCGGTGTTCTCCTCGATACATGCTAACAAGCGGTTAGACTCATGCTTGTTTCTCTCCATCTCTAACATGAACTCTGCCAACGAAGACTGGTCGGGAGGATCCTCATCCCTACCATCTCCGTGGTTCAGGCTACGAGCAACAGAACTTCGGTTAACCGGCAACATCCTGAAGAACGAAACCAAGGAAAACAAGGATGGATTCAGCATCAACTATAGGATGCAGAAAGTAGCACAAGAAGTTAGTATCTCTCGAACTCCTAGGACAATTCCGGCAGCATAACGGCAGTAAAATGCTCAAAATGAGACATCTTGCAAATGATGGGGTAGTACCATACTCAACATCATCACTCAAGGTTCTGTGATAGTACTAAACAGACTACACCGGAAGTACTTAAAAACTGGAATATGACTATGATCAACGAATCCTAAGAGACTACGGAGTAGTAACACGTGATCCTGATAGACGGAAGAGAAAGCCTAGTTCCTTAACCCCGTAGGAAAGATAGGATGACTCAGATCAGAAGGCATAAGGTATAAGGAGTAAAAGAGCCGTACGTTGCCTCCCACAATCAATTCCCTTATATAACTAAAGAATTTCTAGACTCAACTTCGACCATTTTGGCTTGGTAATCCTATAGGCAGTCAGGCTCTGATACCAAAGCTGTTGGGACCCCGATTCTAAGTCACACCGATCTAGCATGTAACACGTCATATCACTTTGCGACCTCACGCACGGTATTCCCACGGGTGTCGCCTTACCTGGCCCGGGACCGTTTGCGCCTTTTGGCTCACGTATATGATAGTGTCGCTAGCATCCATATGACAGAGAACCCGGGCCGACATGACTAGTCGTGAACCCAAAGTGGCACTAACTTACGGGGACAAGCATACATGAAACAACATCGAGCATGTCGGTCATCAGCGTGTGAATCCGGGCTGTAGCAACTGGGCTAACAGGACTCCGGAAATCCGGGCTGTCAGGCTAGCAGGACTCCGAAAGTCACCGCGTGACATTTCCCTGAAGGGACAGACACAGGAACGATGTGAATCACATGCCGGCCAGTCTAAGTGTTCCGGAGCAGTAGTGCTGGGCTAGCAGGACTCCGGTGAACCGGGCTGTAGCGGACTACCATGGCTCAGTGGAAGCACCAGACTACATTTCCCCATAAGAGAGGCTACCAAGGATAGACAACTAGGTTGTCGGATCCCACACATAGCAATACACGTCACACATACGCATAACATGCAAGTATGTGCTGTACAACATGGCATCACAACATAACTCAAACTCATATAGATAAAGGCCCAGAAGGGCCACATAGCATTTAATACAAACAGGGGTCTCATGACCCATCATTCAGAGCATACAAGCAACGGAAGCATTACATGTCTGAGTACAGACAACTACAAAAGAAAAAGGCTGAGAAGCCTGACTATCTACAAGACCCTCCCAAGGGTACAAGATCGTAGCTGAGGTAACAAGCTACTCGTCGAGGTCCAAGCGGAACTACTAGTGAGACAGATGTCTCATCTTCAAAACATAAATTAAGGAAACATGAGTACAAAGGTACTCAGCAAGACTTACATCAGATCCTATCATACATGCATTAGTATCAAGAAGGCAATGTGGGGTTTAGTTGCAGCAAGCCAGCTTTGACTCAGTGGCTATCCTTTTCTACGACTACGAGTAAGTTCTTTGAGGTGAGAAAGCGCACACGAGTCCACTAATCACCACATCAATACACTACTATGGATTCATTCCCGGCTCCCTACGAGAAGGCCATCCATAGCACTCACACTTGTCTTGAGCATTTTAGAGTAACCACTTCAAGTTGTCTATGTACCACGTAAGCATCCAAGAAGTCCATAACCGCGGACCCGGCTATTCGAATAGATCATGTTAACCCTGCAGGGGTGTACTTCTTCACACACGCACTCGCCACTTACCGCCATGTACACATCATGTATCTCGGCAACCTTCAAGCGGAAGCCTGGCGAGGGTGTCGGCCACGACCTGAGTAACCACGCAAGACTCTAATCCAGGTTTATCGCCTATTCGGGTTCCATCCGCAAGGAGATCCGGCCGGGGTTTCACTCACGGCCCCAAACGATGTGTGCAGGGTTCCCGAGCCCACCATCCGGGTGCCACTCGATACACCGGGCCACGTGTGCCTAGTCTGTCCCAAGTCCACCCTGCCGGGTGCCACTCGGTAGAAAAATAGCACTACCTACAAACACCAGAAACTAGTTGCAACTCCTGGACAGAGATCAAGGTGGTTAATAAGTCGAGAGAGATTGGAGTGCCCGGAGCCCAATGTGTGGTAGTAGCTAGTCATTTGACAACTTACACAGAACTCAGTTCTTAAGGACGGTCCCAATGAGACAACCCACCATGTACTCCTACATGGCCTCTTACCGTACCTTTACCAAATCATGTTCACACACTTAACTCTCAGCATCAGAACATATATAACACTCCAATCCATTCCCAATGAATCAGACCTGACATAACTCTAAGCAATAGCAGGCATGGTATGGTAGGAACACAACATGGCTCAATGAACTCCTACACATGCTAGTGGGTTTTAACTATTTACTGTGGCAATGACAGGTCATGCAGAGGAATGGGTTCAACTACCACAACATAAAGTAGCAGTTGAATCATGATGCACACATGACTAGCTAGTCTAGGTCATACCAGAACTAGGGATGTGACAAAAAGTTTCCAAGTGATGCTCATCTCAAAATCCTACACCTACCAATCCTTTGAAGTGAAGCCATTGGAAATCTCATATAGTTCAGTCAATTTTCTCAGTGACAGAGACGAAGATCTTCTAGTCTCCGAGGAATTTGTTCTGACTGAGGAGTTAGGAATTCGCCAGTGCGGATTGCCTACAAGTGCGGATAGCCCTGAGGAATTTGAAGCTCAAAACTCTGACCATTGCTGTGCTATGCGCCAGCTGTCCCAAAATATCTTATTCACCTTACGGTCATATCATTGAAGGGCATTTATGTCTTATCATGTCGGGCTGCTCCCTAGGCTATAAATAGCCGCCCCCTACAACCACTAGCTGGTTGGTTACTCCGAGAGAAACTGACACTTGTCATTGAGAGCATCCCATCTTCCGAGGACTTTGAGCGAAAATCATCAAGTGAGGAAAACCCAAACCCAAACACCTACAAACCCAAAGTGATTGAGCATCACTGAAGAGATTGTTCCTGTGTGGAACCGACACTTGTTACCTTTGAAGACTGTGCATCTTGCAGACCATTAGACATCATGGTCTAGAGCATCCAAGAGGAAATTGTGGATCGCCGAGTGACCGAGTTTGTGAAGGTTTGGAAGTCACCTGAAGAATTACCACAAGTGATTGGGCGAGGTCTGTGTGACCTTAGCTCAAGGAGAATACGGTGAGGATTGTGTGTCCGGGATTGCGTGTCCTCTGGTTTAAATACCTAGCCACTCCAACCAGACGTACGACTGTCACAGCAGTTGAAACTGGTCTACCAAATCATTGTCTTCACCGAGCTAACTGGTTCTATTTCCTCAACCCTTTCGTTTCCTCATTCTGTGTTGAAATACCTGATCATTACTGTTTGAAGACTTTGACTGAAGACTTTCTCAATTTGCTCAGTTCAATTTCTTCAGTCAGTTTGTCTTCAGCCTGCTTATCCTGTGTTTACGCTTCCTGTACTCATTGCTTGTTTTCATTTCATCATGATGACTGTGCTATTGCTCTGTTATGCTTACTTCTGAGTACTTATTCTGCTGCTAAGTTGTTCGTGACTTAGGAATTTCCTCACTGTCAAATTCCTCAATGACGAATTTGTAAAAATCGCCTATTCACCCCCTCTAGTCGAGTTAACACACTTTCAATTGGTATCAGAGCAAGGTACTCCCTTGTTCTGTGTGATTTTGGTTTAACCACCCGGAGTTTTAGTTATGTCGACTGCAGGTATGATCAAGGTCTCTGCTGGGTGTCCTACCTTCGATGGGATGGACTACCACTACTGGAAGAACAAGATGCGAATGCATCTTGAGGCAATTGATAACGATCTCTGGTATGTTGTGGAAAATGGTGCTCCCTCTGTCACTCCTACCATCAACGCTGCTGATGTGAAGAGATTCAAGCAACTCGACTCTCAAGCGAGTATCTGAGCAAAGGGCAGTATGGCAGAGTGAGTGCTTTGGAGACAACAAAGCTTATGTGGGATAGGCTGTCCAAGGTCAACGAAGGAGTCTCAACACAGCATGACTCTCGAGTTGACGTTCTTCGCAATCTCTTCAACCGCTTCAAAAGACTCGACAATGAAATTGTTCAGCAAACCTTCGATCGCCTCACTGACATTTCAAATGAGCTTCAAGCACTTGGTGCCACTGACATCACCGACCATGAGGTGGTGAAGAAATTGCTGAGATCGCTTGATTCCTCATTTGACACTCTGGCACTGATGATACAAGAACGAGGAGACTACAAGTCACTTGATCCCGCTGATATCCTCGAAAGGCTAAACACTCATGAGTTCCAACTTGCTAAGAAGAGAGATCTCTATGCATCAAGCTATGGCAGAACTCGCGCTTTGAAGGCCAAGGCAGTCTCTGAATCTGAAGGTGAGGATTCTGGTAGCAGCCTTGGTGATCCTGAAGAACCGAGCCAGGAGCTAGCAATGCTCGTGAGGAAATTCCAGAGGTTCTCAAGACATGGTCGCTTTGGCAAATCCTCAAGAAGTGATGACATTAGATCAGATTCGTCATCCCGTGACTACAAGAAGAGACTTTGCCACAAATGCAAGAAACATGGTCACTACATTCAAGATTGTCCTCTGTGGGAAAAGGAATCAAAGAAGAAATACAAGGATTACAGTTCTGATGACTCAAAGAAGAAGAAGAAATCTTCAAAGTCCTCATCATCAAAATCCTCGAAGTCCTCATCCCACAAGAAGAGCAACTCCAAAAAGGCTCGGGCATTCATTGGCAAGGAAATGGACTCTGAAGCTGAATCTGAGGAAAATGAGGAAGAGGAGGCATCTGAAGAGTCAGAATCTGGTGTGGCGAGCCTAGCCCTCGCTACTGCTTTCGTCAGCAAGTCCATCTTCAACTCTGAGGAAAATGGCTTCCCCAACAAGGCTGACGACGACGATGATGGCTACGCTCCCACCTATTGCTTCATGGCAAAGGATGCCAAGGTACTCAAATATCCCTCCTCTGAATCAAGTGAGGATGAATCTGATGAAAACCTCAAGCCTAGCTACTCTAAACTTGCTAAGATTGCTGTGAAACAACAAAAGGCTTTTGAAAAGATTCAAAACATGCTAGACAAGAGCGATGATATGTTGGGTGAAGAAATGGATCGCACTAAAACTTTGACTGAAAATCTCCAGAGACTTCAGTCTAAGTTTGACAACCTTCAAAGTCATCATAACACTCTCTTATCTGATCATGAGAAGCTTTCTTATGAATTTCTTCAAAGAAAGCAAGATCTTGAGAAGCTAAGGGTGAGTTATGAAGATCTTCAGAAGGAGCGTGATTCATTGCTTGCTCAATAGATCAGTGCCGCTCAGAAAGAATTCATTCCACCATGTTTGAAATGCATTGAACGTGAATCTGCTAATTCTTCACCTAAAAGTTCAAATGCTTCTATTGCTGCAAATTCTTCAACTGTCTCTGCTATCACTAATTCCTCATCTGAGGATGCTGCTAGTATCACTCACAATGCAGGGCTGAAGGAATTGTATGTGACAGGCATGTACAAAAGCCTCAAAGGGCATCAGGCTCCCTGTGATGTGCTTAAAAAGCAGATCCTCAACAGGAACCCTAGGAAAGAGGGTATTGCCTTTGAGAGGAAACTCAACGCTGATGGGACCTACTGGAAACCTGAGCAGTATCCCAAAACATCATGGGTTGCTGCAAAAGGACCTCCTGTAGATCCATCTACTTTATCTGGCTTTGCATGTGAATCTTCATATTCTTCTGATGAGTCATTTGACTCCAAATATAAGCTGTTCAAAAATCAGAATGGTGAAGTATTTGCTAGATATGTTGGCACTAACTGCAGGAACGCCCCCCTATGAAGAAAATCTAGGTTCCCAAAAGGTGCCTTGAAAGTCTTCAGGTGAATGTCATCATGACACCACCTTTGAAGAATAGGAACCCCAGATCAAATTCTTCATATGGACCAAAGTCTTCATATGGATCCAAGTCCTCATATGGACCACATTCCTCACATGGATCAAATTCCTCATGTGGATCAAAGTCCTCACATGAACATCATCATGCTAACACTTCTGTTTCGCAGGGAAAGACTAAGGGTTATGAATATGAGCATTATTCTTCAAATCATTATGTTCATAAGTCCTCGAAGAATTTCTCTGCTTATTCATATGCTTACCCTAATGTAACACCTCAGATGTAAATTTCCATATTTGTAACTCCAACTCTTGCCATTTTCGGCTATGTGTATGGTATTCCCTCCATGGTCGGGTTTTTATCTTTCGTTTTGCATTTTGTTCTTGTCATGCATCTCATACCATGTCATCATGTGCATTGCATTTGCATACGTGTTCGTCTCATGCATCCGAGCATTTTCCCCGTTGTCTATTTTGCAATCCGGCACTCCCACCTCCTCCGGCGCACCCCTCTGGTTTTCTTTCGTGAGTGGGTGTCAAACGTTCTCGGAATGGACCGAGGCTTGTCAAGTGGCCTTGGAATACCACCGGGAGACCACCGGTCAAGTTTCGTTCCATTTGGAGGTCGTTTGGTACTCCAACGGTTAACCGGGCATCCGCAAAGTCCGTTTGTGTGTGCAGCAAAAACCCTTCTTTAAACAGCCCAAAACCCCTCTAAGTCACTTTCATGCTCTAGGTCGTTAGATCACGATCGTGTGGGCGAAAACCGCACCTCATTTGGACTCTCCTAGCTCCCTCTACCTATATATTTGCACCCCTCCCGAAATCATTCGCAGTCCAAACCCTAAAAATCGCCCTCTCCGCGGCCGGACGCATCCGCCGCCGCCGGACGAACCACCGCCGCCGCCCGCGCCCAATCGGGACGCACCACGTCATCGCCTCCGGCCTCCAGCGCCGTCGGCCTGCCTGGGCCCGAGGCTGGCCCCCGCAGCCCATCGCCTCCCGCCGCCGCCTCTCGCAGGGCTCCGCCGGGCGCCGCCGCCGTGGCACGCCGCCGCGCCCGAGCCCCGGCGCGCCCCGCCCGTCCGCCTCCGCCCGTCCGCCGGCGCCATCTCCGGCGAGTAGCCGGCCGGACCCGACCGGCCCGACCCCCGGCGACCTCCCCCTCCACTCCGGCCTCCGTACTCCGGCGATCCCCGAGCCCGAGCCGGCCCGTGCCTCGATCCGATCGGATCTGGAAGAAACGTGCGTTGACTTTTTCTCTCCCCCCCGAAACTTCCAAGTCTTTTATTTTCACAGTATATGCCCATGTTCATCGCATCATAACTCTCTACATATAGCTCCGTTTCGCACGTGTAATATATCGAAATGTTCGCCTCGTGATTCTCTTCATTGTGTTCCATTGCACCATGTTCATTTGAGTCCATCTTGATGCCCAAATCTCTGGTGCAAGAGTGCTAGTTGCTGTTGTCTGCTGTTACTTAGCAGAACTTGAGGATTTGTTATTTTTGTTGCATTTAATCTGTGCATCTTATGGGCATGAGCTCTACATGTGTTTTGTTGTATGCCAAGCCACATTTCCAGGCGTGTATGCCATGTATTTTTTTGATCTCTGTGGTGACTAGGACAAGCATGCAAACTAGGCTCCGTAATGTTTCTGATTTCAGTGACTTAGTGATTTCTCTAAGTCTTTGTCTGCTGTTATTTTGTTGCCATGTAAAATTGATGCTACCGAGAGATCCATGCATATTTTGGAGATTTTCAGTAAGGATGTTTTGTACATATTGTTGTAATTGATCCATTCCTGCCCTTTTTTGCAATTATGGAGTGCCATAGCATGACTCAATCTTGCTCTACTGTTGCTATAAAATATTTCTGGCAGATTATTTACATGTTATTCAATTTTGCCAAGCTTGTTGTAGTTATTTTATACATGCTATGTATTTTTTCTTGCCATGGATAGCTTCATAAACATCCATCTTGCTGAAGGTATGCTTGTTTTGTCATGCATTCGTTTGTGGTGAGTGCATCAAGCTCACCAAGATGCCTTCATATTATTGTTTCTGCCATGCTCTGTTTTCTGCGAAGTCTGAAACCTGTTAACGGAACTTGCTATGTTTACATGGTTGTCATCATATCTTCTGGTCCTTTTTGGATTATGGTCAGTAAGGGACGTTTGTCATATGCATTTAGTATAATACTTTAATGCCTTGTGTTGCCATGTTAATTTCATGTAGCATGTTGATTTCATGCTCTGAACATTGCTACCTGATGCTGTTTCAGTCATGTCCAGTAATTTCACAAAGTCTGTGAACCTGTTATCTTTTGCACTTTTGCCATGCTTGTTTGAACATGTTATGTTGTGATCTAGCCATAGCTCAGTGTTCATCTTTTGTCAAGCATCTCTTGTAGACTACTGCCATATGCTTTGTTCCTATGTTGGAGTGATGTAGCATTGTTGCTTGTTGCATTTTAAGTGCTATCATGCTGTTAATCGCAGATTCGTGTCATTCTTGTTTTGCTTGCCATTTGCAAACCGTGCATCCGTTTCCGGTGATCTTTATATCGATTTCGACCGAAATCATCTCATCTTTCCAGTGGCATGCTTGGTTTGCCAAGTTACTGCCTTGTTCATCATTTTTCTTCCGGAGCACGCATATGCGTCGCATGCATATCTTGCATATCATTCATGTATTGCATCATGTTGCTTGTGCATTTCCCGTGACTGATTGTGGTTCCTTTGCTTGTGTTCTTGTCTTGGGTAGAGCCGGGAGACGAGTTCGTGAATGAGGAACTTGTTGAGTACGCTTACGAGGATTAAGCTTTCGACAACTCTGAGAACCTTGCAGGCAAGATGACCACCCCTCGAAATCACTTCTATCTTTGCTTTGCTAGTTGTTCGCTCTATTGCCATGCTGTGCTACCTACCATTTGCTATATCATGCCTCCCATATTGCCATGTCAAGCCGCTAACCATCTTTTCCTAGCAAACCGTTGTTTGGCTAAGTTATCGCTTTTGCTCAGCCCTTCTTATAGCGTTGCTAGTTGCAGGTGAAGTTGAAGTTGGATCCATGTTGGAACATGGATATGTTGGAATATCACAATATCTCTTATTTAATTAATGCATCTATATATTTGGTAAAGGGTGGAAGGCTCGGCCTTATGCCTGGTGTTTTGTTCCACTCTTGCCGCCCTAGTTTCTGTCATACCGGTATTATGTTCCTTGAGTTTGCGTTCCTTACGCGGTTGGGTGATTTATGGGACCCCCTTGACAGTTCGCCTTGAATAAAACTCCTCCAGCAAGGCCCAACTTTGGTTTTACCATTTGCCACCTAAGCATTTCCCCCCGGGTTTTCGCGAGCCCGAGGGTCATCTTTATTTAATCCCCCGGGCCAGTGCTCCTCTGAGTATTGGTCCAACCTGTCAGTCGCCGGTGGCCACCAGGGGCAACTCTGGACTCGCCTATCGGAAGCTTGGACAATCCGGTGTGCCCTGAGAACGAGATATGTGCAGCTCCTATCGGGATTTGTCGGCACATTCGGGTGGTCTTGTTTTACCATTGTCGAAATGTCTTGTAAACCGGGATTCCGAGACTGATCGGGTCTTTTCGGGAGAAGGTTTATCCTTCGTTGACCGTGCGAGCTTATGATGGGCTAAGTTGGGACACCCCTGCAGGGTATTATCTTTCGAAAGCCATGCCCGCGGTTATGATGCAGATGGGAATTTGTTAATGTCCGGTTGTAGAGAACTTGTCACTTGACTTAATTAAAATACATCAACCGCGTGTGTAGCCGTGATGGTTTCTTCTCGGCGGAGTCCGGGAAGTGAACACGGTTTGAGTTATGAATGACGTAAGTAGGAGTTCAGGATCACTTCTTGGTCATTACTAGTTGACGACCGTTCCATTGCTTCTCTTCTCGCTCTCTTTCGCGTATGTTAGCCACCATATATGCTTAGTGCCTGCTGCAGCTCCACCTCATTACACCATCCTTCCCTATAAGCTTAAATAGTCTTGATCTCGCGGGTGTGAGATTGCTGAGTCCTCGTGACTCACAGATTCTACCAAAACAGTTGCAGGTGCCGACGATGCCAGTGCAGTTGATGAGATCGACCTCAAGTGGGAGTTCGACGAGGAACGTGGTCGTTACTATGTGTCTTTTCCTGATGATCAGTAGTGGAGCCCAGTTGGGACGATCGGGGATCTAGCATTTGGGGTTATCTTATTTTCATTTGGATCTTGACCGTAGTCGGTCTATGTGTGTATTTTGGATGATGTATGGATTATATTTATGTATTGTGTGAAGTGGCGATTGTAAGCCAACTCTTTATCCCATTCTTGTTCATTACATGGGATTGTGTGAAGATGACCCTTCTTGCGACTAAACCACAATGCGGTTATGCCTCTAAGTCGTGCCTCGACACGTGGGAGATATAGCCGCATCGTGGGCGTTACAAGTTGGTAAGCAGAGCCATCCCCGACTTAGGAGCCCCCTGCTTGATCGAATCGCTGGCGTTGTTGAGTCTAGAGCAAAAATGTTTTGAGTCTTAGGATTATATATATCGGAGAGTAGGATTCTTTTTACTCCTCAGTCCCTTCGTCGCTCTGGTGAGGCCTCCTAACGTAGAAGTTTTGACTCTTCTCTCCTCAAATTTCACTAAATTTTTTTGAGGATCACGCGGGTATCTTAGAATCGTTCCGATGGTTTTGTGACGAGAACATTATTCTTGGTAACTCCTGACATTTAGGGGTTGTGGCAGTGTCCCTGGAAGTTGAGCTCCGAGGTGTTGTCGTCACAATTTTATCGTTGCAGTTCTGGAATACCTGAGTTTCGCCGACATTGAAATCTCTTTTATGCAGTTGTTGGTGAGATCACCTCGACGCCACCCAGTACTGGGGCGGGAGTTCGGGAGTATTGCCATAACTTGTATAATGGATGTTTTTCGAAGGTTGAGGTACACGATTTCCTAAGGTTTCTTGGTTATGTGTTGACGGATGGATACAGCTGGATCTAGGGATTGCTAGTTTGGGTGATATATTTTGTGTCCCCTGTATCCCCAACACCAGATTGCATAACCAGAAAGTTTCGGGATTTATAAGTGGGAATGCAAGTAGCTCTTAGGATATCTTTCCGACAGACGCATGATATGAGATTGGGGTTCGACGTCTAGTGGTCCGCCTTTCCACGGTTGGTTTTACAGTGGTCTCGTAGTGTCTTAAAGAGTCCTTGGCTATGCCGATTCGAGGACGCTTCGTATGTCATGTGCACTGCCTTGTACATGATGGTGCTGTACGATCGAGCCCGTGTGGGCCCCACCACGAAAACTTCGGACGAAATCTCTATCATATGTTTGTTCCGGCTTATTCTGCAAGCCAATACTTTGTTTTGTTTCGAATTGTGGTATTCGAGTTGCTTCTAAGTCAAATGTTGATTCCATATCTTTTTCTAAGTGGCTTCTCAACTTATGGAAGTGCGATGATTTACTATGGAATTCATTCGTTCATCCTCGTTCGAATGTTTATTGTGAAGACTATATGTTGCAATTTCTATCCGTTGATTCTACTTGTCTATTTGTCTATCAAGATGCTAACGGATGTCACCCTCTTCAGGATGGCTCCGCCAACGCGTCAGAATCCGGATCGCAATGAAGGGAGTCAGGCGAACCCTCCGCCACCACCTCCGCCTCCGAAGGCATGGCAAGCTATCATGGTAGCCACGAACGCCAATGCTCAGATGATTCTGCAACTCTTGCAAGAACGCACCCAAGGGCAAGGCAATCAAGGAAATCAAGGTCAAGGCAACAATCAGTCTCACTTCGCTACCCTCAACCAGTTTCTCGCAAATCAGCCCAAGTCTTTCAGCTACTGTGCCGAGGCCACGGATGCCGATGATTGGCTCGTGGACATCAACAAGCATTTTGAATGTAGCAATGTTAGGCCTCAGGATTTTGTCAAGTGCGCTTCTTTTCAGCTCAAGGACCAAGCTGCTGATTGGTATCAACAATACAAAGATTCCAGAGGAGGTCGTGTGATCACTTGGACTGACTTATTTCTGGACTTCAAAGCGCACCACATTCCACAAAGTGTTGTTGAGAGCAAGCGTGAGGAGTTCCGCAATCTCAAGCAAGGCAGCATGTCTGTGTATCAATTCAACATCCAGTTTCAGAAACTTGCTCGCTTCGCTAAACAAGACGTTCCTGATGAAAAGAGCATGATCTATCACTTCAGAGGTGGCCTTAGAGAGGATCTGCAGTTAGCTCTCATTCTTGTTGAGCCTACTCGGTTTGATCAATTCTACAATATGGCACTGAAGCAAGAGGCTGCTCAGCTCAAGTGTGAGGCTTCTAAGAAGAGAGTCAGGGACGCAGTTCAGTCTTCTTCTTCCTCACTTGTGGCTGCTAAGCAACAGAAGTTCTGGTTGCCTCCTCCTCCTCCGTTTCGTCAGCCTTACCAGCAGAAGAACAAAGGTGGTCATGGATCTTCCCACTCTTCCAACTCTGGATATCATAACAAGTCTCAGAATCAAGCTCCAAAGTCGAATGCTCCTTATCATCGTCCACTCTCAGAGGTGACTTGCAACAAGTGTTAGCAGAAAGGTCAGTATGCTAACAAGTGCTTCAACCAAAGGCGCCTTCCGCCTCCTCCTCCTGTCAGATCTTCCAGCAATGCAGTGGTCAAGCATAATTCCAAGTTTGCAAAGGTGAACATGATGAATGCAGCTCAAGCGGAGGAATCTACTGATGTGATAATGGGTAATCTTCCTGTTAATGATATTCCGGCAAAAGTTCTTTTTGATACTGGTGCATCGCTTTCTTTCATATCAAGACCATTTGCATCCAAGCATGAGTTGGTTTTTCAAGGTTTGCCTAGACCGTTAGCAGTTGTCTCTCCGGGCAAATGCATGAATGCAAGCTACATGGTTCCGGATGTTTCCATCAAGATGGGGAACTATAAATTTCTATCTTCTCCAGTTGTTCTTGGTGACTCGGATATTGATCTTATTCTCGGGATGGACTGGCTTTCTAAGCACAAGGCTCAACTTGATTGTGCTGCCAGGGAAATTCAATTGACACACTCTTCTGAGGATGTGATTATTTATGCCGCTCGTGATGAAACCATTCGGTTATTTTCTCTCAATGAGAAGGGCGAATTGAATGCCATCTCTCAAATTCCAGTCGTTTTTGACTACCAAGATGTCTTTCCAGAAGAGCTTTCGGGTATGCCTCCTCACCGGCCAGTTGAGTTCGTTATCGATCTTGAGCCGGGCACTGAACCTGTTTGCAAGCGTCCTTACAAGCTTGGACCCAAGGAGCTGAAGGAATAGAAGAAACAGCTCGATGAACAAGAGCGTCTGGGTTTGATCAGACCGAGTTCATCTCCATGGGGTTGTGGTGTTCTTTTTGTCCAGAAGAAGGATGGCACGGACCGACTTTGTGTCGACTACCGTCCATTGAACAAGAGGACTATCAAGAACAGGTATCCATTCCCAACATCAATTAGCTATTCGAGCAACTCAAAGGTGCTAAAGTATTCTCCAAGCTTGACCTTCGTATGGGTTATCATCAGATTCGCATTCGTGAAGAAGATATTCCCAAGACAGCATTCAGAACAAGCTTTGGTTCTTATGAATATACTGTCATGTCTTTCGGTCTTGTCAATGCTCCTCCAACATTCTCTCGGATGATGAATTTCATCTTCAACCCCTATACCAATGAAGTCGTCCTGTTGTATCTCGATGATATATTGGTCTTCTCCAAGAATAAGAAGGATCATGCCAAACATTTGCGATTTGTGCTCGACAAGCTCAGAGAGTATCAATTCTATGCGAAGTTCTCCAAATGTGAGTTTTGGCTTGATGAAGTTCTTTACCTTGGTCACATCATCTCTGCCAAGGGCATCGCTGTTAACCCCGAGAAGGTGTCTGCAATTGTGAATTGGGAACCTCCTCAGAATGTCAAGCAGCTCCGCAGTTTTCTTGGTCTTGCAAGCTATTGCCGAAGATTCGTTGAGAATTTCTCTAAGATTGCAAAGCCTCTTTCCAACCTCCTCCAGAAGCATGTGAAATATGTCTGGTCTCCTGAGTGTGACGTTGCTTTCAACACTCTCAAAGAGAAACTAGTCACAGCTCCTGTCTTGACTCCTCTTGATGAATCCAAGCCATTTGAAGTTTTCTATGATGCTTCTCTCCAAGGTCTCGGTGCTGTGTTAATGCAAGAGAAGAAAGTTGTGGCTTATACCTCTCGTCAGTTGAAACCCAATGAAAAGAACTACCCCACTCACGATCTTGAGTTGGCGGCAGTTGTCCATGCATTGATAACATGGAGACATCTCTTGTTGGGAAGACAAGTGGACATATTCACCGATCACAAGAGTCTCAAGTACATCTTCACTCAGCCCAACCTCAACCTCAGGCAGACTCGATGGGTCGAAATGATTCAAGAGTACAATCCGAGTATTGAATATACTCCAGGCAAGGCAAATGTCATTGCAGATGCTTTGAGCAGGAAGGCTTATTGCAACAGCTTAATTCTCAAGCCATTCCAACCAGATCTTTGTGAAGCTTTCCGCAAGCTGAATCTCCAAGTTGTTCCTCAAGGCTTTCTTGACAACCTCATAGTCTCTCCTACTTTGTAAGATCAAATTCGTGAGGCACAACTCCTGGATACCATGGTGAAGAAGGTGAAACGTGGTATCGACAAGGGTCTTTCCAAATACAAGTGCTATCGCATTGATGACAGAGACACTTTATTCTTCGAGGACCGGATTGTGGTTCCTAAAGGTGATCTAAGGAAAGTCATTATGAACGAGGCACACAATTCTCTCCTTTCCATTCATCCTGGAAGTACGAAGATGTACCATGACCTCAAGCAGTCGTATTGGTGGACTCGAATGAAGCGAGAAATCACTCAATTCGTGAATGAATGTGATGTTTGTCGAAGAGTGAAAGCAGAACACCAATGACCAGCTGGTCTCCTCCAACCTCTTGCTATCCCGGAGTGGAAGTTTGGTCATATCGAAATGGACTTCATGACTGGATTTCCAAAGTCCAAGCGTGGAAATGATGCTATCTTCGTTGTCATCGACAAGCTTTCTAAAGTGGCTCATTTCCTTCCTATCAAAGAATCCATCACAGCAGCTCAGTTGGCAGAGCTATACACCTCCAGAATTGGCTCCTTGCACGGCATTCCACAATTGATTTCTTCAGATCGTGGAAGCATCTTCACTTCTAAGTTCTGGGACTCCTTCCAGAAGGCCATGGGCACCAACATTCGCTTCAGCACAGCTTTCCATCCTCAAACTAGTGGCCAAGTCGAGCGAGTCAATCAAATTCTTGAAGATATGCTCAGGGCTTGTGTCATTTCCTTTGGCATGAAATGGGAAGATTGTCTTCCATATGCCGAATTCTCCTACAACAACAGCTTCCAAGCGAGTTCGGGCAAGGCCCCATTCGAGATTCTCTATGGCAGAAAGTGCCGTACTCCTCTCAATCGGTCAGAGACTGGTGAACGCCAACTTATTGGCAATGACTTAATCACTGAAGCTGAGGAAATGTGTAAAGTCATCCGTGAAAATTTCAAAGCCGCGCAATCGCGCCAGAAGAGTTACTATGATAGTAAGCACCGTGATTTGGCTTTCAAGATCGGAGACCATGTCTACCTCCGCGTCTCTCCAATGAAAGGCACTCGTCGCTTCGGTATCAAAGGGAAGCTTGCCCCTAGATACGTGGGTCCTTTCAAGATCATTGGCAAAAGAGGCGACCTCGCCTATCAACTTGAGCTTCCTTCCAACTTCGCGAACGTGCACGATGTGTTCCATGTGTCACAGCTTCGCAAGTGCTTCAAGACGCCTGAGCGCACCATCAACTTCGAAGAGATTGACCTTCAAGAAGATCTGTCTTATCATGAGCATCCCGTTGCTATTCTTGAAGAAACTGAGTGCAAGACTCGCAACAAGTCAATCAAACTCCTGAAAGTGAAGTGGTCGCACCATTCCGACTGAGAAGCCACCTGGGAACGCGAGGACCATCTCCGTTCCGAATATCCGGAGTTCTTTCAGTCCTAGATCTCGGGACGAGATTCTCTCGTAGTGGTGGAGTGTTGTAACACCCCGGATGTAACTTTCCATATTTGTAACTCCAACTCTTGCCAGTTTTGGCTATGTGTATGATATTCCCTCCGTGGTCGGGTTTTTGTCTTTCGTTTTGCATTTTGTTCTTGTCATGCATCTCATACCATGTCATCATGTGCATTGCATTTGCATACGTGTTCGTCTCATGCATCCGAGCATTTTCCCCGTTGTCCGTTTTGCAATCCGGCACTCCCACCTCCTCCGGCGCACCCCTCTGGTTTTCTTTCGTGAGTGGGTGTCAAACGTTCTCGGAATGGACCGAGGCTTGTCAAGTGGCCTTGGTATACCACCGGGAGACCACCAGTTAAGTTTCGTTCCATTTGGATGCCGTTTGGTACTCCAACGGTTAACCGGGCATCCGCAAAGTCCGTTTGTGTGTGCAGCAAAAACCCTTCTCTAAACAGCCCAAAACCCATCTAAGTCACTTCCATGCTCTAGGTCGTTCGATCACGATCGTGTGGGCGAAAACCGCACCTCATTTGGACTCTCCTAGCTACCTCTACCTATATATTTGCACCCCTCCCGAAATCATTCGCAGTCCAAACCCTAAAAATCGCCCTCTCCACGGCCGGACGCGTCCGCCGCCGCCGGACGAACCACCGCCGCCGCCCGCGCCCAATCGGGACGCGCCACATCATCGCCTCTGGCCTCCCGCGCCGCCGGCCCGCCTGGGCCCGAGGCTGGCCCCCGCGGCCCATCGCCTCCCGCCGCCGCCTCTCGCAGGGCTCCGCCGGGCGCCGCCGCCGCTCGCCGGTCCCCGCCGGCCATCGCCGCCGCCGCGGCACGCCGCCGCGCCCGAGCCCGGCGCGCCCTGCCCGTCCGCCTCCGCCCGTCCGCCGCCGTCCGCCGGCGCCATCTCCGGCGAGTAGCCGGCCGGACCCGACCGGCCCGACCCCCGGCGACCTCCCCCTCCACTCCGGCCTCCGTACTCCGGCGATCCCCGAGCCCGAGCCGGCCCGTGCCTCGATCCGATCGGATCTGGAAGAAACGTGCGTTGACTTTTTCTCTCCCCCCCGAAACTTCCAAGTCTTTTATTTTCACAGTATATGCCCATGTTCATCGCATCATAACTCTCTACATATAGCTCCGTTTCGCACGTGTAATATATCGAAATGTTCGCCTCGTGATTCTCTTCATTGTGTTCCATTGCACCATGTTCATTTGAGTCCATCTTGATGCCCAAATATCTGGTGCAAGAGTGCTAGTTGCTGTTGTCTGCTGTTACTTAGCAGAACTTGAGGATTTGTTATTTTTGTTGCATTTAATCTGTGCATCTTATGGGCATGAGCTCTACATGTGTTTTGTTGTATGCCAAGCCACATTTCCAGGCGTGTATGCCATGTATTTTTTTGATCTCTGTGGTGACTAGGACAAGCATGCAAACTAGGCTCCGTAATGTTTCTGATTTCAGTGACAGTGATTTCTCTAAGTCTTTGTCTGCTGTTATTTTGTTGCCATGTAAAATTGATGCTACCGAGAGATCCATGCATATTTCGGAGATTTTCAGTAAGGATGTTTTGTACATATTGTTGTAATTGATCCATTCCTGCCCTTTTTTGCAATTATGGAGTGCCATAGCATGACTCAATCTTGCTCTACTGTTGCTATAAAATATTTCTGGCAGATTATTTACATGTTATTCAATTTTGCCAAGCTTGTTGTAGTTATTTTATACATGCTATGTATTTTTTCTTGCCATGGATAGCTTCATAAACATCCATCTTGCTGAAGGTATGCTTGTTTTGTCATGCATTCGTTTGTGGTGAGTGCATCAAGCTCACCAAGATGCCTTCATATTATTGTTTCTGCCATGCTCTGTTTTCTGCAAAGTCTGAAACCTGTTAACGGAACTTGCTATGTTTACATGGTTGTCATCATATCTTCTGGTCCTTTTTGGATTATGGTCAGTAAGGGACGTTTGTCATATGCATTTAGTATAATACTTTAATGCCTTGTGTTGCCATGTTAATTTCATGTAGCATGTTGATTTCATGCTCTGAACATTGCTACCTGATGCTGTTTCAGTCATGTCCAGTAATTTCACAAAGTCTGTGAACCTGTTATCTTTTGCACTTTTGCCATGCTTGTTTGAACATGTTATGTTGTGATCTAGCCATAGCTCAGTGTTCATCTTTTGTCAAGCATCTCTTGTAGACTACTGCCATATGCTTTGTTCCTATGTTGGAGTGATGTAGCATTGTTGCTTGTTGCATTTTAAGTGCTATCATGCTGTTAATCGCAGATTCGTGTCATTCTTGTTTTGCTTGCCATTTGCAAACCGTGCATCCGTTTCCGGTGATCTTTATATCGATTTCGACCGAAATCATCTCATCTTTCCAGTGGCATGCTTGGTTTGCCAAGTTACTGCCTTGTTCATCATTTTTCTTCCGGAGCACGCATATGCGTCGCATGCATATCTTGCATATCATTCATGTATTGCATCATGTTGCTTGTGCATTTCCCGTGATTGATTGTGGTTCCTTTGCTTGTGTTATTGTCTTGGGTAGAGCCGGGAGACGAGTTCGTGAACGAGGAACCTGTTGAGTACGCTTACGAGGATCAAGCTTTCGACAACTCTGAGAACCTTGCAGGCAAGATGACCACCCCTCGAAATCACTTCTATCTTTGCTTTGCTAGTTGTTCGCTCTATTGCCATGCTGCGCTACCTACCATTTGCTATATCATGCCTTCCATATTGTCATGTCAAGCCTCTAACCATCTTTTCCTAGCAAACCGTTGTTTGGCTAAGTTACCGCTTTTGCTCAGCCCTTCTTATAGCGTTGCTAGTTGCAGGTGAAGTTGAAGTTGGTTCCATGTTGGAACATGGATATGTTGGAATATCACAATATCTCTTATTTAATTAATGCATCTATATATTTGGTAAAGGGTGGAAGGCTCGGCCTTATGCCTGGTGTTTTGTTCCACTCTTGCCGCCCTAGTTTCTGTCATACCGGTATTATGTTCCTTGAGTTTGCGTTCCTTACGCGGTTGGGTGATTTATGGGACCCCCTTGATAGTTTGCCTTGAATAAAACTCCTCCCGCAAGGCCCAACTTTGGTTTTACAATTTGCCACCTAAGCCTTTTCCCCCGGGTTTTGGCGAGCCCGAGGGTCATCTTTATTTAATCCCCCGGGCCAGTGCTCCTCTGAGTATTGGTCCAACCTGTCAGTCGCCGGTGGCCACCAGGGGCAACTCTGGACTCGCCTATCGGAAGCTTGGACAATCCGGTGTGCCCTGAGAATGAGATATGTGCAGCTCCTATCGGGATTTGTCGGCACATTCGGGTGGTCTTGTTTTACCATTGTCGAAATGTCTTGTAAACCGGGATTCCGAGACTGATCGGGTCTTTTCGGGAGAAGGTTTATCCTTCGTTGACCGTGCGAGCTTATGATGGGCTAAGTTGGGACACCCCTGCAGGGTATTATCTTTCGAAAGCCATGCCCGCGGTTATGATGCAGATGGGAATTTGTTAATGTCCGGTTGTAGAGAACTTGTCACTTGACTTAATTAAAATACATCAACCGCGTGTGTAGCCGTGATGGTCTCTTCTCGGCGGAGTCCGGGAAGTGAACACGGTTTGAGTTATGAATGACGTAAGTAGGAGTTCAGGATCACTTCTTGGTCATTACTAGTTGACGACCGTTCCGTTGCTTCTCTTCTCGCTCTCTTTCGCATATGTTAGCCACCATATATGCTTAGTGCCTGCTGCAGCTCCACCTCATTACACCATCCTTCCCTATAAGCTTAAATAGTCTTGATCTCGCGGGTGTGAGATTGCTGAGTCCTCGTGACTCACAGATTCTACCAAAACAGTTGCAGGTGCCGACGATGCCAGTGCAGATGATGGGATCGACCTCAAGTGGGAGTTCGACGAGGAACGTGGTCGTTACTATGTGTCTTTTCCTGATGATCAGTAGTGGAGCCCAGTTGGGACGATCGGGGATCTAGCATTTGGGGTTATCTTATTTTCATTTGGATCTTGACCGTAGTCGGTCTATGTGTGTATTTTGGACGATGTATGGATTATATTTATGTATTGTGTGAAGTGGCGATTGTAAGCCAACTCTTTATCCCATTCTTGTTCATTACATGGGATTGTGTGAAGATGACCCTTCTTGCGACTAAACCACAATGCGGTTATGCCTCTAAGTCGTGCCTCGACACGTGGGAGATATAGCCGCATCATGGGCATTACACCTAACCCCTCTTATGTGACACGAAGTGGACTGACATCTATCACTGGTACAACGATGTCCTAAACAAACGGTTTAAAACCCCTTTCCGCGATGGCATTTGGAACCATCGCCAAGTGAGTGTGTGCGATAGGGTGTCCTTCCGACATGACCCAGAAATCGTCGGGGATAGGCCCTCCTGGGACCCAGGCTGGGGCCGTTTGCGATCGGGCGAGGCATCGAAACCCAATCATTTCCGTAGGTATGTACATCCCACACGGTGAATCCCAGAAATCATTTCCGTAGGTATGTACATCCCACACGGTGAATCCCAGAAATCATTTCCGTAGGTATGTACATCCCACACGGTGAATCCCATAAAATCATTTCCGTAGGTATGTACATCCCAGACAGTTCTTTGTGTGGAAACGTGTAACACCCCGCATGTAACTTTCCATATTTGTAACTCCGACTCTTGCCATTTTCGGCTATGTGTTATGATATTCCCTTCGTGGTCGGGTTTTGTTTGTCGTTTTGTATTTTGTTCATGTCATGCATTTCATATCATGTCATCATGTGCATTGCATTTTCATACGTGTTCATCTCTTGCATCCGAGCATTTTCCCCGTTGTCCGTTTTGCAATCCGGCGCTCCCATCTCCTCCGGCGCACCCCTCTTGTTTACTTTCGTGTGCGGGTGTCAAACATTCTTGGAATGGACCGAGGCTTGTCAAGTGGCCTTAGTATACCACCCGGAGACCACCGGTCAAGTTTCGTTCCATTTGGAGGTCGTTTGGTACTCCAACGGTTAACCGGGCATCCGCAAAGTCCATTTGCGTGTTGCAGCAAAACCCCCTCTCTAAACAGCCCAAAACCCACCAAACTCTCTTCCATGCTGTAGGTCGTTCGATCACGATCGTGTGGGCAAAAACCGCACCTTATTTGGACTCTCCTAGCTCCCTCTACCTATTTATATGTGACCCTCCCAAAAAAACGAACGCAGACGAAACCCTAACCCGGTCCTCGCGCCGCGCCGGACACGTCCGCCGCCGGCCGGACGCACCGGCATCAGCCAGTCCGCCGCCGCCACGTTTCTCCGCCGCCCGCGCCCATACGCCGCGGCCCGCCAGGCCCGCCGCGGGCCCGCGAGCCCGAGCCGCCGGCGCCCGTCTCCGCCCGCGCCCGCGAGTCGCCGCCGCCTGCGCGCCTCCCTCCGCCGCTCCCGCGCCTCCACCGCGCGCCGGCCGGCCCGCCGCCTCGCCGTCGCCGCCCCGCCGCCGCCGCGCCGCTGCTCCCCGCCGCCGTCACCGCCTCCTCGTCGCCGGCTCCTCCCCGCCGCGGCCCTGCCGTACCCGGTCGACGCCGCCCCTCCGGCGCCCTCCTCCGTCGCCGGCCGCCGCCTCCACTCCGTCTCCGGCGGCCGAGCCCGTGCCCGAGCCGAGCAACCTCTGGCCAGATCCGATCTGGGTCAACGCACAAGGTTGACCCGAGACCCCCCCCGAATTTGCCAAGTCTTTGATATTTCATAGAATATACCCCTGTTCAACTTTGCATAACTCACTGTGCATGGCTCCGTTTCGTGCGTGTAATATATCGAATTGTTCGCCTCGTGATGCTCTACATTTTGTTCAATTGCACCATGTCCATTAGAGGCCATCTTGATGCCCAAATCTCTGTTGCAAGAGTGCTAGTTGCTGTTATCTGCTGGTTCTTATCAGAACTTGGAGATTTGTCATTTTTGTATCATTTAATCTGTGCGTTTTATGGGCAGGATCTGTACATGTGTTTTGTTGTATGCCATGCCATCTTTCTGGTGGTGTATGCCATGTATTTGTGTGATCTCTGTGGTGACTAGCACAAGCATGCAAACTAGGCCCCGTAATGTTTCTGATTTCAGGGACAGTGATTTCTCTTAAGTCTTTGTCTGCTGTTATTTTGTTGCCATGTAAACTTGATGCTACAGAGAGATCCATGCATATTTTGGAGATGTTCAGTAAGGATGATTGGAAGGTATAGTTGTAATTGATCCATTCCTGCACTTTTTTGTGATTATGGAGTGCCATAGCATGAGTCAATCTTGCTCTACTTTTGCTATAAAATATTTCTGGCAGATTATTTACGTGTTATTCAATTTTGCCAAGCTTGTTGTAGTTATTTTATACATGCTATGTATTTTTTCTTGCTATGGATAGCTTCATAAACATGCCATCTTGCTGAAGGTATGCTTGTTTTGTCATGCATTCGTTTGTGGTAAGTGCATCAAGCTCACCAAGATGCCTTCATATTATTGTTTCTGCCATACTCTGTTTTTTGCAAAGTCTGAAACCTGTTAACGAAACTTGCTATGTTTACATGGTTGTCATCATATCTTCTGGTCCTTTTTGGATTATGGTCAGTAAGGGATGTTTGTCATATGCATTTAGTATAATACTTTAATGCCTTGTGTTGTCATGTTAATTTCATGTAGCATGTTGATTTCGTGCTCTGAACATTGCTACCTGATGCTGTTTCAGTCATGTCCAGTAATTTCACAGTGTCTGTGAACCTGTTATCTTTTGCACTTTTGCCATGCTTGTTTGAACATGTTATGTTGTGATCTAGCCATAGCTCAGTGTTCATCTTTTGTCAAGCATCTCTTTAGACTACTTCCATATGCTTTGTTCCGATGTTGGAGCGCTGTAGCATTGTTGCTTGTTGCATTTTAAGTGCTATCATGCTGTTAATCGCAGATTCGTGTCATTCTTGTTTTGCTTGCCATTTGCAAACCGTGCATTCGTTTCCGGTGATCTTTATATCAATTTCGACCGAAATCATCTCAACTTTCCAGTGGCATGCTTGGTTTGCCAAGTTACTGCCTTTTTCATCATTTTCCTTCCGGAGCACGCATATGCATCGCATATCAAATCTCGCATATCATACATGTTTTGCATCATGTTGCTTGTGCATTTCTCGTGGTTGATTGTGGTTCCGTTTGTTTGTGTTCTTGACTTGGGTAGAGCCGGGAGACGAGTTCGTAAATGATGAACCTGTTGAGTACGCTTACGAGGATCAAGCTTTCGACAACTTTGAGAACCTTGCAGGCAAGATGACCACCCCTCGAAATCACTTATATCTTTGCTTTGCTAGTTGTTCGTTCTATTGCCATGCTGCGCTACCTATCACTTGCTATATCATGTCTCCCATATTGCCATGTAAGCCCCTAACCATCCTTTCCTAGGAAACCGTTGTTTGGCTATGTTACCGCTTTTGCTCAGCCCCTCTTATAGCGTTGCTAGCTGCAGGTGAAGTTGAAGTTCGTTCCATGTCGGAACATGGATATGTTGGGATATCACAATATCTCTTATTATATTAATGCATCTATATATTTGGAAAAGGGTGGAAGGCTCGGCCTTATGCCTGGTGTTCTGTTCCACTCTTGCCGCCCTAGTTTCTGTTATACCGAGATTATGTTCCTTGAGTTTGCGTTCCTTACGCGGTCGGGTGATTTATGGGACCCCCTTGATAGTTCGACTTGAATAAAACTCCTCCAGCAAGGCCTAACCTTGGTTCTACCATTTGCCACCTAAGCCTTTTTCCCCCGGGTTTTCTAGAGCCCGAGGGTCATCTTATTTTAACGCCCGGGCTAGTGTTCCTCTGAGTGCTGGTCCAAACTAGAGCCCTTTGCAGCGCCACCTTAGGGAAACTCGAGGATTGGTTTTAGTTGTACGAACTGCTCATCCGGTGTGCCCTGAGAACGAGATATGTGCAGCTCCTATCGGGATTTGTCGGCACATTCGGGCGGCTTTGCTGGTCTTGTTTTACCATTGTTGAAATGTCTTGTAAACCGGGATTCCGAGACTGATCGGGCCTTTCCGGGAGAAGGTTTATCCTTCGTTGACCGTGAGAGCTTATGATGGGCTAAGTTGGGACACCCCTGCAGGGTATTATCTTTTGAAAGCCGTGCCCGCGGTTATGAGGCAGATGGGAATTTGTTAATGTCCGGTTGTAGAAAACTTGTCACTTGACCCAATTAAAATACATCAAATGCGTGTGTAGCCGTGATGGTCTCTTCTCGGCGGAGTCCGGGAAGTGAACACGGTTTGAGTTATGAATGACGTAAGTAGGAGTTCAGGATCACTTCTTGGTCATTGCTAGATGACGACCGTTCCGTTGCTTCTCTACTCGCTCTCTTTTGCGTATGTTAGCCACCATATATGCTTATTGCCGCTGCAGCTCCACCTCATTATACCTTCCTTTCCTATAAGCTTAAATAGTCTTGATCTCGCGTGAGATTGTTGAGTCCTCGTGACTCACAGATTCTACCAAAACAGTTGCAGGTGCCGACGATGTCAGTGCAGATGATGGGGTCGATCTCAAGTGGGAGTTCGACGAGGAACGTGGTCGTTACTATGTGTCTTTTCCTGATGATCAGTAGTGGAGCCCAGTTGGGACGATCGGGGATCTAGCATTTGGGGTTATCTTATTTTCTTCTGGATTTTGACCGTAGTCGGTCTATATGTGTGTATTTTGGATGATTTATGGATTATATTTATGTATTGTGTGAAGTGGCGATTGAAAGCCAACTCTTTATCCCATTCTTGTTCATTACATGGGATTGTGTGAAGATGACCCTTCTTGCGACAAAACCACTATGCGGTTATGCCTCTAAGACGTGCCTCGACACGTGGGAGATAGAGCCGCATTGTGGGCGTTACAAGTTGGTAATCAGAGCCATCCCCGACTTAGGAGCCCTCTGCTTGATCGAATCGCTGGCGTTGTTGAGTCTAGAACAAAAATGTTTTGAGTCTTAGGATTATATATATCGGAGAGTAGGATTCTTTTTACTCCTTAGTCCCTTCGTCGCTCTGGTGAGGTCTCCTGACGTAGAAGTTTTGACTCTTCTCTCCCCAAATTTCACTAAATTTTTTTTAGGATCACGCGGGTATCTTGGAATCGTTCCGATGGTTTTGTGACGAGAACATTGTTCTTGGTGCCTCCTGACATTTAGGGGTTGTGGCAGTGTCCCGGGGAGTTGAGCTCCGAGGTGTTGTCGTCACAATTTTATCGTTGCAGTTCTGGAATACCTGAGTTTCGCCGACATCGAAATCTCTTTTATGAAGTTGTTGGTGAGATCACCTCGACGCCACCCAGTACTGGGGCGGGAGTTCGGGAGTATTGCCATAACTTGTATAACGAATGCTTTTCGAAGGTTGAGGTAAACGATTTCCGAAGGTTTCTCGGTTATGTGTTGACGGATGGATACAGCTGGATCTAGGGATTGCTAGTTTGGGTGATATATTTTGTGTCCCCTGTATCCCCAACACCAGATTGCATAACCAGAAAGTTTCGGGAGTTTATAAGTGGGAATTCTAGTAGCCTTAGGATATCTTTCCAACAGACGCATGATATGAGATTGGGGTTCGACGTCTAGTGGTCCGCCTGTACACGGTTGGTTTTACAGTGGTCTCGTAGTGTCTTAAAGAGTCATTGGCTATGCCGACTCGGGGACGCTTCGTATGTCATGTGCACAGCCTTGTACATGATGGTGCTGTACGATTGAGCCCGTGTGGGCCCCACCACGAAAACTTCGGACGAAATCTCTATCATATGTTTGTTCTGGCTTATTCTGCAAGCCAATACTTTGTTTTGTTTTGAATTGTGATATGCGAGTTGATTCGAAGTCATATGTTGATTCCATACCTTTTTCTAAGTGGCTTCTCAACTTATGGAAGTGTGATGATTTACTACGGAATTCATTCGTTCATCCTCGTTCGAATGTTTATTGTGAAGACTATATGTTGCAATTTCTATCCGTTGATTCTACTTATCTATTTGTCTATCAAGATGCTAACGGATGTCACCCTCTTCAGGATGGCTCCGCCAACGCGTCAGAATCTGGATCGCAATGAAGGGAGTCAAGCGAACCCTCCGCCTCCGGAGGCATGGCAAGCTATCATGGCAGCCACCAACGCCAATGCTCAGATGATTCTGCAACTCTTGCAAGAACGCACCCAAGGGCAAGGCAATCAAGGAAATCAAGGTCAAGGCAACAATCAGCCTCACTTCGCTACACTCAACCAGTTTCTCGCAAATCAGCCCAAGTCTTTCAGCTACTGTGCCGAGGCCACGGATGCCGATGATTGGCTCGTGGACATCAACAAGCATTTTGAATGTAGCAATGTCAGGCCTGAGGACTATGTCAAGTTCACTTCTTTCCAGCTCAAGGACTAAGCTGCTGATTGGTTTCAGCAATACAAAGATTCCAGAGGAGGTCGTGTGATCACTTGCACTGACTTCTGTTGGGATTTCAAAGCGCACCACATTCCACAAAGTGTTGTTGAGAGCAAGCGTGAGGAGTTCCGCAATCTCAAGCAAGGCAACATGTCTGTGTATCAATACAACATTCAGTTTCAGAAACTTGCTCGCTTCGCTAAACAAGACGTTCCTGATGAAAAGAGCATGATCTATCACTTCAGAGGTGGCCTTAGAGAGGATCTGCAGTTAGCTCTCGTTCTTGTTGAGCCTACTCAGTTTGATCAATTCTACAATATGGCACTGAAGCAAGAGGCTGCTCAGGTCAAGTGTGAGGCTTCTAAGAAGAGAGTTAGAGACGCAGTTCAGTCTTCTTCTTCCTCACTTGTGACAGCTAAGCAACAGAAGTTCTGGTTGCCTCCTTGTCGGGGATATACCCCGTGGTATGACCCGGCCGGAAGTATGACCCAGCCGGACTTGGCATTTCGCTGATGACCCGGCGGAGGACTAGCGACTCATGGGTCTGGCGGCTCATTGGTCAGACAGCTCATGAACCAGACGACTCATGGATGGCCCCGACGGCGGGTCAGATAGAATACAAGGCCCAAGGTCCAGAAGGCCGGCTCACATTTATGATTGGCCGGCTTAAGAAGAAAGGGATGACGAATATTTCCTTTACGAGGAAGCAAGACCTGGACTTGTAATTAACTTGTAAGAGAAGATAGACTAGTCCTAGTCCTACTAGGACTCCACATGTGACCCGCCCCTCTAACTTATATAAGGAGGGGCAGGGCACCCCAAAGGGGGAGAGGGCAACAAGAAACAATCTCTATGGCTAAACACTGAGAGCCGGAGCCGGCGTCTCTCCCGTGATCACAATGAGACCTAGCCTCAACAGCACGTAGGGTTGTTACCGGATGATGTTTCCCAGGGCCCGAAGCTGTCTAAACCCTTGTCTTGTGCGTTGATCCGCCCTGCGTCTCTCATCCCAATCAACCCCTCTCAAGCTACTACATAGATGCGCTGGCCTCACGACTAAGTCCTCACGCTAAGGACATCTGCCGTGACAATTCCACGACAGTTGGCGCCCACCGTGGGGCTCGCGCACGGTGGTGTTGAGTTCTTGGAGTGTTCGCTCCCAGGGATTGAGAAGTTTGCAACTGTCCAGTATGAGTTTTGAGTTCAAGGGAATTTAGGGTTTGGCGTTCCTGTGCGTATCGCCGATGAAAGGCCATCCGTCAAATCCGGATAGAAGATCAATTTTTTGAGGCCGACAGGAATTGTGCTCCAGCTGCCGTACACCACGTCAGATCAATCTACCTCGACAGGCGCGTGTGGGCAAGAGTCAAAATACGAGGTGCTTTCATAAATTGATCTGCCAAAGACTATTGCTACTGTTGCTCGGAGTAGTACTACTTCCAATAAACAATTATGCTACTGTTGCTTGAAGGCAAGACTATACGTTGTTACGGATTGCATAAAGTGATTTTGAGGAGGCAACCTGCCCTGCTTCACGTGAGCATGCATGTTTGGACAAGGATTGCAACACCGGGTCAAGCTGGCAACAGGTCCAATCACCAGCGCCATACGTCAACGACGGCTCGTTGGAGAAAGTTGACGGGCGTGAGATTCCTCGGACGTGCATCGTTGCCGCGCCAAGCCGGCCCCACTGTTCCTCAGCTCCGACTCGACCTCGTACTGGCGCGCTGTCGGGCCGCCCCGGTTTTGTTTTCCCTCTCGCCGAAGTGGCCCTGTCTTCGATTTCCGCCGCTGCTATTTTTCACTGGGTACGAGTCCAGCCTCCCCGGGCGCGCGTCCTCACACGCGGCCTTGCCTCCCGCTACTGTTCTGCTGCGATCAACGGCCGCACCCCGGGCCGCCATTTCGTCAACTCACCTCACAGGATTGTCGGGTCGTCTCCACTTTGAGCCGCCCTCGCGCAAGCTCACGCCCGTGGCCGTGAGTCGCCCGTAGCGAATAAGCCGCCGACGCAAGGGTTTGGAGTTCTGCTGTGCGCCGCCGATGCAAAATGATCCGTTGAATCCGATCAATCAACAAACGCGTGTGCGGGCGAGGGTCAACCCCCGAGTGGTCCATCCATTGGTCGGTCAACCCCCGAGTGTGTGCATTGTTCTGGACTTGTTTAAAGAGAAAGGGGGAAGGTCACGTAGAGACCTCAGGAACTTGAAGACAAGAGAACCAATCAATTCTTTTGTCAAAAACAAAAGCAACACTATGCATTATCCAGTGTCCGTGTTCATCCGGCAAAAAATACCAGGTGTTATTTTCCAATGTATTTTATCAGTACATGTTAATTCATCCGACAACAGTTACTCTGGCCTGTAATATTTTTATGCAGGACGGCTACTAAAAGAAAAAGGGGTGGTATTATACCGCGGAGGCACGTTCGGCTATGCCGCGCAGCTTCATGGATATGCGTATCGCGGTCCGGTTTACATCAACGCGCCGGCCGACTCGCCCGTCCGCACCGCCTTACAACACCACGGATGTCTCGCCCGTCCGCCTTCGCGGCCGGTTCACACGTCCGCGCCGGTTTACAATGCGGAGGACAACTTGCTCGTCCGCACCGGCTTACAACGCCGGGCCGACTCATCTGTCTGCTCCCGTGGCCGACTCACCCGTGAGTGATTTCAGTTTCACCTAGTGATCATCAACTTCGTGGCTGATTATTTCCGGCTAAAACGAATCAGGTGCTATCCATCTAAGGTCTATTTTATTGGCACATATTATTTTTGTCAAAGAGCAGTTTATCTTTGCCTTGGTCTGCAATATTGTTGATGCAGGACAATTGTTCACTACATCAAAACGACGTGGTTGACTCGTCCGAACCAGTTTACAACACCGCGGCCGGTTCATCTATCTGAGCCGCCTCTGATGCCGAGGTCGTCTTTTCCGTCCACCTCTCGCGGCCTGGTCTACATCAACACACCGAGCCGCACCTGTCTGCATGAGCTGTGTATTGAGTATGAGCAGGTCACTACTTGGGAAGCCCGGTTTCTTCCAACAAATTGGAGGCAAATTATCATATGTTATCAGCCACCGTCTGCACTGGATGGTTCAATGGGCAGGCGCACAAATCGCCGCCACTATAGTTCGGTTAACTTCAAACAGCCAGTTGGAAGGAACCATTGGGCGAGTTGCTGACACGGCTCATACGGGATCATTTATAACCCGCCACAGTCACTTTCAACCTTCTGTGGATTCACATTGCGCTATCAACGCCAATGTTTCAGCAGGCTCAAGTACTCCGGGTTATTGGAGGGAAAAATAACCCGGCCCTAGAGATTACTGCTCTATCGATGCAAATTTAAAGGCCGTCAGAAAAATATCCGGCTTAAAATAAAGATTCCGGTTTAAAATCCGGGTCAAGAGACATCTCTCTCCCACAAAGTTTTGAAGCTCTCAAATCCGATTCAAAATCCGGTTCAAGGTAAATTTGTCTCTTACAAAGCTTTTAAGCTCTTAAATATCCAGTTTAAAATCCGGTTCAAGGGAAATTTATCTGCCACAAAGTTTTGAAGCTCTCAAATCCGGTTCAAGGTAAATTTGTTTATCACAAAGCTTTGAAGCTCTCAATATCCGGCTTACAAATTTCCGGTTCAAAAAGGGGTTATCTCTCGCAAAGTTCGAGTTCTCAGGAAAAATTAAGGGGACCAAAGAGAGTCTGTTACAAAGCACAACTCAAGTATAGGTACCCTGCTTTAATGACCATTGGGAGCTGATCGTATTCGAATTTAGCTTAACCCTTTGGGTGTGACCTTGATCGTATTCGAATCAGAGTCGTTAAATATTCTCATGATCACTAGGGGGCTTCCTGTTCAAACATAGGTCGTATTCGAACCAAAGAGAACATAGCTGTCTGTACCCTCTTGATCGGCACACTGCCGAGCTCACTAGGGGGCTTCTTGATCGTATTCGAATCATAGCTCAACCCCTTTTGGGAACCGACGTTGTCGTGGAATTGTCACGGCAGATGTCCTCGAGCTAGGACTTAGTCGTGGAGCCATCGCAACTAGGAAGCTTAAAGGGGTTAAGCGGGACAAGGAACACGAGGGTTATACTGGTTCGGCCCCTTACGGTGAAGGTAAAAGCCTACGTCCAGTTGAGGTGGTATTGATTAGGGTTTCGATGAGCAGGGAGCTTGATTGCTATGCCTGGCTCTCGATGAGATCTTTCTTGTTCTTAACCGCCGCCGGGTCGTCCCTTTATATAGAGAGGTTGACGCCCGGCGGCTCTCAGAGTCCCGGCCGGCTCATAAGAGTGTCCGGCTCGGACTCTCAACTATTCTTGTCTTACACTACAAGTTCTACCATAATGGCGGTTGTAACTACGGGCCTTAAGCCATCTCCGGGTCTTAAGCCCATCTTTGGCCCGCCGTCTTCAAGCTTGGCGCCGGGCTTCACGCGATGACCATTATGAGTAACCCGGCCCCTCCGGGCGGGTGACTCTAAGGTTTATATCCTCAACATTAGGCCCCAGATTGATTTGAACCGGTTCATGTCAATCTTCAATTCTTCTGAGAGAAAAAATCTTCCGGCTTATGGCCGTGTGAAGGTTATAACCCGCCGTGACGTCATCTTCTGGATTCTTGGTGACCCGCCGTGACGTCATCCTCCATTAAGTCCATTTTTTACTCCACCATATCCGCAACGGATCTTATCCTTAATTGCCGTCCCGAAAATCGAGGCGTTTTTATGGCGAGATAACCACGCCGTGGCCTGCTCGTTTCTCGCGCCCACTTATGAGCTTCCCCTTATAAGTAGCCCGGCCCATGAGCCTCGTGCCACTCATCGCCTCCATCTTCTTCTTCCTCTTGCCACTGTGCTGCCGCCCGAGCTCCGTCGCCGCCGCCGCCGCGGGTTTCTTCATCTTCACCAACTCAGGCCGTTGCATCACCCTGATGTGACCAGAGAAACGCGACGGATTTCCGCCGTAACTCCGCGCCTGTAAGTCTCTACACCTCTCCACCGTAGATCCACATTAGGGTTCCACTGTTCTTCGCCGTTCTTCGCTGTTCTTCGTAAGTTCTCTGTAGTTCTGCCACTATGACCGTGTTTCGATCCAAGATTAGCACAGAACTCCTGCGGTAGTTGTAGCTCATCCATTTTAACACTAGTAGATCCCCTTTGTTTGAAAGAAGATCCCATTCTGAATCCATGGACTTCTTCTGCGTCAGTTCTAGGTCTAGAATTTTTTTCTCTTTATCCAACCGTTTGATCCAAAATATTTACTGCAATCTGTGAAACTTGTTTTCACCAGACTTAGTCAAAAATTGCCTCTGCTGAGCTATGGCGGCTTATGTTTCCGGCTCAAAGAAGCCATGCGCCGTAAATTTTTCCGGCTCATGTATGATAAAGCCGTAGACAATTTGAATTACTCACGATACTTGCAGCGGCTTAGATAACCCGATGCACTTAACCATATGTCATTAGGCCCCTCTCATAAGCCGCCATCTGAGTATTTAAACTGTAAACATCTGCCGGTTTATAATTGAACCAGACATTTTCCTTTTGTTATAGGCTTCATCTTTCACAATGCCTCCCAAAGCTCCCAAAGCACCCATTACGTGCAACTGGATGAGGTCCAACGTCACCAACGACACCTTAGCTGAATTCGTAAAGACGGGTTACCTGCCCAAGAAGGATGTCATGTCTTACCGTGCCCCTGACCCGTCAGAGGAGAGACCGCAACCAAGGGAGGGTGAGGTAGTGATTTTTGCTGATCACATGAGCCGGGGCTTCGCACTGCCCGGCTCAAAATTCTTTAGAGACATGCTGAGTTTCTTTGATCTGCGGCCATAAGACATAGGACCCAACTCTGTGTCAAATATTTGCAACTTCCAAGTGTTCTGCGAAGTCTACCTTGGAGAAGAGCCCAGCCTTCTGCTCTTTAGAGAGCTATTCTATTTGAACCGCCAGAATGAGTGCGCCAACGGACCGAGCCTGGAACTTTGTGGAATCTCCATTCAACGCCGGAGAGACTGCCTCTTTCCTTACGCTGAGCCGCCCAGCCATCCAAAGGACTGGAACCAGACGTGGTTTTACTGCCAGGACACGTCTCCGGCTGACGAGAGCCCTCTGCCCGGCTTTCGTGCCGTGCGTCTGGAACCAAACCACCCTCTGCCCGACAAACTATCTCAGGCGGAGCGTCAACCTCTGATCCCCACCATCAACAAGATCAAGGCTCTCCTGGGCAACGGCCTCAATGGCATTGATCTGGTCCGGGTTTGGATCTCCTGGCGGGTGATCCCCTTGAGCCGCCGCCCCGGCTTAATGTGTGATTACACGGGCCGGAAAGATGACCCCCTGCGACATAGCCGCAACGATCTTCCTGAAGACGTTGTTGAAGATATGACCAAGGCCCTCTTGAATGAGAGCTTGGCAGACTGCGGGAGGACCGGCTTAAGCCCCTTCTGCAAGACCAACCCGGCCCCAGCAGTAAGCCGCTGATCTGAACATCATATTTTCTCCTTTAGATAGTTGTCATCTGAACCTTAAGAAATCTTCATTGTATTTTTCAGGCTGATGATAAATTCTGGAAGGTCAAGTATGACCATGAGGCGGCCAAGAAGGCCAAGAAGGCTAAGAAAGCCACCAGGAGAGCCGCTCCCCGCAAGAAGGGAAGCAGGCCTACTGCCTCAGAGCTGCTTCAACTAAGTGACAGCTCCGAGTCAGAGGTAACCCCTGAACCTGTAAGCTCTTGTTGTATTTCTTGTTTATTCCTGCCCACCTTATTAACACTGATCATCAGCAGGATGACACCGGAGCAAGTAACCCGGTGACTGAAGAGGTAATGACACTTTCCTCCGACTCGGAGCCCTTGCCAAGGCTGAAAGTCCGAAGAGTAACCCGGAAAGTAAGATTTTCACATCCTTTAGCTTATCAAGATCCTCAATTTCTTTTGAAGCAACAGATTCATGAGAGCCGGCGGCACACCCGGACCAACAAGGATGCTGACCTCTCCTCCGGTTTACCTGAGGCGTCAAGGAAGCGCCGGACCGAGGTTATCTCCAACTTATATCCTTTTCATCCTTTGGCGGGTGTTAAACGTCAACCACTCAATTCTTCTGATTCGAATTATCAGGAAACTTCACCCTCCTCTGGTGACTCTATGCAATCGAACCTGCCGGCTTTCAAGACCGTACCCGGGTAATGATGATCATCTCTTGTTGTGCTTATCTTTACTCATACTTTTGTACTAACCTTGTGTCCTTTCAGTGCTCAAGCAAAGCTTAGTAAAAGAGCAAAGAAGAATAAGCCGGTCGAAGAACCGGTCTTGCCTGAGCTGGAGGTTTTAGCTCAAGAGCCACCTGCTACCTCTGCTCCTGAAGCCACCACTCCAACTGATGAGCCAGCCATGGAAACTTCCACCAACCCGGATATCTCCAGCCTGGCTCAGCCGACCGATGACCCGGACGTGGTAATCACCCGGACGGAGTTTGTCGAGCCGGGGAGACCCACTGCGCTGGCTAAGTGCTCTGCGAAGGACGAGTTGCTAGAGCCCCACCGGGCCAAGCTGGACATCACCAACTACGCCAACCTGAGCATTGGAGAGATCACCTCCGGCTATGTCAATCAAGTGCATAGCAGCCGGGACTTGGAGATTGACATGGTGAAGCAGATACAGCAGAAGTCTGAGGTACCACTCTATTGCTTACTGCATAATCATCTTTACCATACTAGCCCCCAAGTCTACGACTTATGATAGAATATGTTGTAGACTTAATTTCCGGCTTACTTCCATGAACCGGTAATTTGTAGATAGAAACTTTCGACATGCATTAGCCCCCAAGTGCCAAGTGTCTTTGCTTGGAAAGTGCTTGGGACTTTAAAATCGCATAATAATTGTTCATACTATAACCCGGAAATTGTGCAGGCTGCTTGCAAAAAATTTGAAGCTGATATCTCTGAGCTGAAGAGCCGCCTGAAGACTCAGGAAACTGAAACCCGGAAGGCCAACGCCAAATTTGAATCCAGCATTGCTGCTCAAGAGAAGCTGAAGAAGAAGTTTGAAGCTGAGAGGAAAACTTGGGCCGAAGAAAAGGCTGCTCTTGTAAGACGGGCCGAACAGGCGGAGAAGGCTCTGACAGAGAGAACCGCCGAACTCTCCGGCTTAAAACGCCATGTGTCACAAATGGTCGCCGCAATCTTCGGTAAGTCCTTCTGCAGGCTTTGAACAAGTTTACAGTCTTTGTCTCATAACTCCCATCATTGAGAACGGCTTATCTTACTTTGTTAAACAGGTCCCAGAAGCGCCAACCTCAATCAGAACGTGCTGACCAAGCTGAAGGCCGTGTACACCTTGGTGGAGCAACTCTACACCGGGTCACAGCGTGCTTTGGCCACGGTGGCCCTATCCAATGAGGTTCCGACTCACCTGGCGGAAGTACTTCGCCGGCTTGCCGTTCTTCCTCAGCGTGTCCAAGAGCTGCAACGGGCCTCTGCAAGAGCCGGAGCCATAGCTGCTCTGAGCCGGGCCAAGGCTTTCCTTCCAGAGCTAGACCCGACTGACATTGCACTTGGTTACCCCAGTTTGAAGGAAGACGGCACCCCCTTCGACCAAAAGGACTGTGCTGCCTGTGTAAAGATCGTGCGCCCGGTGGCCACCCTGATTGGGAATGACACCGATCTGACCAAGTACCAGCCGGGCTACGACACAGAGAATCAGAGGATCCCCACGCCGCGTTATGAAGCCATCAGCTTGGTCCCGCCGACTCGTAAGCACACCTTTGCCCCGGAAATTGACCCGGCCGGGTTAATTGACGAGGAAGCTCAATTTGAAGCTTTGAGCGGCATTGACTGGAAATCGTCAACCTTCCAGGTCTTGGGAACAGCCGGAGGAGCGGAGAGGGATGAACCGGAAGTGTCGACCCGGCAAGCATCTTGACTCTTTATGCGGCTTGTTAAACAATGCTTCACCCTTTTGGACTCTGAGAGTCTTGTAATAGAGTAGGACCAACATTTTAACTTTGTCGTGCCATCGTGCACGTGTTGAATGCTTAACTCCATTGAAGTTGCTTCCTTATATTCTTCCGGGTCATAATTGATCATTCATTTTCCTTAAGCTCAAATAGCTGTCTTTAACTATCCTGCATAGAAAAACAAATCACAAGTCTCTAGGCGGCTTACCGCACTGAGAATCATAGTCTCATACATATAACCCGGAATATGAATCTAAGTCACGAAAGACTGGTCCTCAATTATGTCCTTGATATAACCGTAATAACACACTTACAGGCCTTCAAGTACACTTGCGGTTTATATAACCCAGATAATAAGGTTGGTACCTCAACTCCGGTTTACCAGTCTTGATAATGCTGATTGTATGCGACTAGCATTGTGAATCAAAGTTAAGCCGGCGGAACAAGAACCACCGTGTACACTGTTGATACAACCAGAAGAACGTGTTGTAAGTCAGAAAATCAAAAACTCAGGGGCTTCCGGTTCGAATACGACCAGAGACCCGTCCCAAAGGGGTTAAGCTAAGATTCGAATGCGATCATATAGCCCCCAGTGGGTTTGGCGATGCCGATCAAGAGGGTACCGACAGCTATGTTCTCTTTGGTTCGAATACGACCCATGTTTGAACGGGAAGCCCCCAAATGACCTTAAGAGTTGTTTAACGACGCTGATTCGAATACGATCCACGTCGGTTCCCAAAGGGGGTTGAGCTATGATTCAAATATGATCAAAGAAAACTCCCCAATGAGCTTGGCACTTTGCCAATCAAGTGGGTATCGACAGCTATGTTCTCTTTGGTTCGAATACGACCTATGTTTGAACAGGAAGCCCCCAAGTGATTATATTGCGTACGGCTAGATTCGAATACGATCATAAGCCGGATCCACCCCTAAGTTACCATGTGATCTTGTAATGGAAACAACACATTTACCTTTGGAGGAGGAAAAAGGGCAGAGGTCCTACTTTATTGCTTATCATAATATATCCATGGCTGTAGAAATATGTACATCATGAGAGCCGGTGGCTCAAGTGTAATAAGGCCGAAGCTGAGCTATGTTCCACGGCCGACGGGTCTCTTCCTCCGACTTACGTGAATCTTTATGCTCTCGAACGTCAATAAGGTAGTATGACCCGTTGTGCAAGTTCTTGCTGACCACAAAGGGCCCTTCCCAAGGCGGGGATAACTTGTGCGCATCTGTTTGATCTTGGATGAGCCGGAGCACCAGATCACCTTCCTGGAAGACCCGGGACTTAACCCGGCGACTGTGATAACGACGCAGGTCTTGTTGGTAAATCGCTGAGCGAGCTGCTGCCACATCACGCTGTTCGTCCAACAAGTCAAGAGCATCTTGGCGCGCCTGTTCATTATCCGCCTCAACATAAGCCGCCACTCGAGGCGAGTCATGACGGATGTCACTGGGGAGTACTGCTTCCGCTCCATAAACCATGAAGAAAGGCGTGTAACCCGTAGACCTGTTAGGAGTAGTATTGATGCTCCATAACACGGAGGGTAACTCCTCCACCCAACAACCCTGCGTCCGTTGCAAAGGGACCAAAAGCCGGGGCTTGATGCCTTTCAGAATCTCCTGATTAGCTCTCTCAGCTTGACCATTGGATTGAGGGTGAGCCACTGATGAAACATCAAGTCGAATATGCTCTTGTTGACAAAACTCCTCCATGGCGCCTTTGGAAAGATTGGTACCATTGTCAGTTATAATGCTGTGTGGAAAGCCAAAGCGAAAGATCACCCTTTTCATGAACTGAACCGCCGTGGCTGCGTCACACTTGCTAACTGGCTCTGCTTCGACCCACTTTGTGAATTTGTCAACTGCCACCAAGAGGTGGGTCTTCTTGTCCTTGGACCTTTTAAAAGGCCCAACCATATCAAGCCCCCAGACTGCAAATGGCCAAGTGATTGGTATCATCCTCAGCTCCTGAGCCGGCACATGAGCCCGTCGCGAGAACCTCTGGCAGCCATCACATTTACTGACCAAGTCCTCCGCATCAGCATGAGCCTTCAGCCAATAAAAACCATGACGAAAAGCCTTGGCCACAAGGGATTTTGAGCCGGCATGATGGCCACAATCCCCTTCGTGGATCTCACGCAGGATTTCTTGACCTTCCTCAGGGGAGACACAACGTTGGAACGCTCCCGTAACACTGCGGTGATGCAGGTCACCATTGATAACAACCATTGACTTAGACCGCCGGGTTATCTGTCTGGCCAAAGTTTCATCCTCAGGCAAATCTCCCCGGGTCATGTAAGCCAGATAGGGCACTGTCCAGTCCGGGATGATGTGGAGAGCCGCCACCAATTGTGCCTCCGGGTCAGGGACAACCAAGTCTTCCTCTGTAGGCAACTTAACATAAGGGTTATGCAAGACGTCCAGGAAAGTATTAGGCGGCACCAGTTTTCGCTGAGAGCCTAGCCGGCTTAAAGCATCAGCCGCCTCGTTCTTCCTGCGATCGATGTGATCTACTTGGTAACCCTGATAGTGTCCAGCAATGGCATCAACTTCACGGCGATAAGCCGCCATGAGAGGGTCCTTGGAATCCCACTTGCCTGATACTTGTTGAGCCACTAAGTCTGAGTCGCCGAAGCACCTTACCCGGCTCAAGCTCATCTCCTTAGCCATCCGAAGACCATGGAGCAAGGCCTCGTACTCAGCCGCATTGTTAGTGCAAGGAAACATCAACTGTAGCACATAATGGAACTTGTCACCTTTAGGGGAAGCCAATACAACTCCAGCCCCCGAGCCCTCCAATTGCCTGGACCCATCGAAGTGAATAGTCCAATATGTGTTATCCGGCTTTTCTTCGGGCACTTGTAGCTCTGTCCAATCATTGATGAAATCCACCAAAGCTTGAGATTTTACAGCAGTGCGTGGTACGTATTTTAGACCATGAGGCCCGAGCTCTATAGCCCACTTAGCCACTCTCCCTGTGGCTTCTCTGTTTTGGATGATATCTCCAAGGGGAGCAGAACTAACCACAGTGATAGGTTGACCCTGGAAATAATGCTTAAGCTTCCGGCTTGCCATGAACACACCATAAACAAGCTTCTGCCAATGTGGATACCGCTGTTTGGACTCGATGAGCACTTCGCTGACATAATAAAACGGCCGCTGAACCGGATGCTCCTTACCCTCTTCCTTGCGCTCCACCACCACAGCCACACTGACGACCCGTGTGTTAGCAGCTACATACAGCAATAAAGGCTCCTTGTCAACCGGAGCAGCAAGGACTGGGGCCTCTGCCAGCTGTCTCTTCAAATCCTCAAAAGTAGTATTAGCAGCATCATTCCAGACAAAGTCATTAGTTTTCTTCATCAACTGGTACAATGGCATGGCCTTCTCACCCAATCGGCTTATAAACCGGCTTAAAGCAGCAATACGACCCGCCAGGCGCTGGACGTCGTTTACACATGCCGGCTTAGCCAGAGAGGTGATTGCCTTGATCTTCTCCGGGTTAGCTTCAATGCCTCGGTTAGAAACCAGAAAACCCAAGAGCTTGCCTGCAGGAACACCAAAAACACACTTGGCCGGGTTAAGCATCATCTTGTAGACCCGGAGATTATCGAAGGTTTCCCTCAGGTCATCTATCAAGGTTTCCTTCTCCCTGGACTTAACCACAATATCATCCAGATAGGCATGAACATTGCGCCCAATCTGGTTATGAAGACAGTTCTGCACGCAACGCTGATAAGTCGCCTGTGCACTCTTGAGTCCAAAAGGCATAGACACATAGCAGAAGGCTCCAAAGGGAGTGATGAACGCCGTCTTCTCCTGGTCCTTAACTGCCATTTTAATCTGATGGTATCCAGAATAAGCATCCAAGAAACTTAAGCGCTCGCAACCCGCCGTAGCATCAATGATTTGATCAATAAGGGGAAGAGCAAAAGGATCAGCCGGACATGCCTTATTTAAGTCCGTGTAGTCCACACACATCCGCCAGGTGCCATTCTTCTTGAGCACGAGCACCGGGTTAGCTAACCACTCTGGGTGAAGGACTTCAACAATAAACCCGGCCGCCAAGAGCCGGGCCACCTCTTCACCAATGGCTTTCCGCCTCTCTTCATTAAACCGCCGAAGGAATTGCCTGACCGGCTTAAATTTCGGATCAACATTGAGAGTGTGCTCAGCAATTTCTCTAGGTACACCTGGCATGTCAGAAGGTTTCCATGCAAAAATGTCCCTATTCTCACGGATGAACTCGATGAGCGCGCTTTCCTATTTTGGATCCAGATTAGCACTGATGCTAAACTGCTGAGATGAATCACCTGGAACGAAATCAACAAGTTTAGTCTCATCAGCCGACTTAAATTTCATTGCCAGCTCATGCTCCGTAGTTGGCTTTTTCAGAGGGGTCATATCTGTTGGGTCAACATTGTCCTTGTAAAACTTCAACTCCTCTGTTGCACAAACAGATTCTGCATAAGCCGCATCACCTTCCTCACTCTCCAAGGCCACCTTCCGGCTGCCATGAACCGTAATGGTCCCATTGTGACCCAGCATCTTGAGCTGCAAATACACGTAACACGGCCATGCCATGAACTTGGCGTAAGCCGGCCGCCCAAATATGGCGTGATACGGACTTCTTATCTTGACCACCTCAAAGGTTAATTTTTCCACCCTGTAGTTGTACTCGTCTCCAAAGGCCACTTCCAACTCGATCTTACCAACTGGATAAGCCGACTTACCAGGCACCACACCATGGAAAATAGTATTGGACTGGCTGAGGTTCTTATCAATCAACCCCATACGACGGAAGGTCTCATAATAGAGGATGTTGATGCTGCTGCCTCCATCCATGAGCACCTTAGTGAACTTATATCCTCCCACCTGCGGAGCCACCACCAGGGCCAAATGACCCAGATTATCAACCCGGGGAGGGTGATCCTCCCTACTCCACACAATAGGCTGCTCAGACCATCTTAAATAGCGTGGAACCGCCGGCTCAACAGCATTCACAGCCCTCTTATGAAGCTTCTGATCTCACTTACACAGACTGGTGGTAAATACATGATACCGTCCACCGTTAAGCTGCTTTGGATTGGTCTGATAACCCCCCTGCTGCTGTTGATGACCCTGGCCAGACTGCTGATTAAAGCCCCCTTGACCGTTCTGAGGATTAGAATTTGAGCCGCCGCCCGGGCCATGAAAACCGCCAGCGCCTGAGCCGCCGCCTGGGCCATGGTTGCCATTAAAGGCATTGGAATTCTTAAAGGCTTTCATGATTGCGCAATCCTTCCATAGATGAGTAGCTGGCTTCTCCCTAGAGCCATGCCTTGGACAAGGCTCATTCAACAGCTGCTCCAGCGTCGGGCCTGACCCGCCGGCTCGGGAAGGTGGCCTCCCCTTGCGTCGCTGGTTATTCCCCTGTGAGCTGGCGTTGGCCACGAACTCTAGGCTGCCGTCGGCCTTACGCTTGCCACCTCCTTGGTTCCCTGGGTTATGCTGAGGACCCTTGCCATTGCCGTTCTTCTTTCCCTTCCCTGTCCTTTCATCATCTGAAGCGGGGTCCTTGGTACTATCAGAGTCGGCGTACTTGACGAGAGCCGCCATCAGCGTACCCATATCATTGCAGTCGTGCTTAAGCCGCCCGAGTTTCATCTTCAAGGGCAGGAAACGACAATTCTGTTCCAACATTAAGACTGCAGAGCCGGCATCCATCTTATCAGATGAATGCATTATCTCTTTGACCCGGCGAACCCAATGTGTCGTAGACTCACCCTCCTGCTGTTTACAGTTAGTCAAATCCACAATTGACATAGACTGCCTACAGGTATCTTTAAAGTTTTGGATGAACCGGGCTTTCAACTCAGCCCAAGACCCGATGGAATTCGGTGGTAGCCCTTTCAACCAAGTGCGGACAGTCCCATCTAGCATCATGGTGAAGTACTTGGCCATCGCCGCTTCACTGACCTCCAGCAATTCCATGGCCATCTCGTAACTCTCGATCCAGGCTCCGGGTTGTAAATCAGCCGTGTAATTAGGCACCTTCCTAGGCCCTTTGAAGTCCTTGGGTAGACGTTCAATCCGGAGAGCCGGCACTAAACAAGGGACACCTCCAGTCCTTGTAGGGATACCCACGTCGACGGAAGTCGTCGGATAAGCCGGGGGTGTCTGGTAAGCCGACAACTGAGGCACCTGCTCTGCCTCTTGCCGCACTCTGTCTTGGTCTGTTGCGTGAAAGGCTCCGTTATGAGCCGGGCCATGGCCAGGGGGCAAGTCATGGCGTCGGACGTTACTTGAGCCAGTCGCTGAAACCATGTGTCTGCTATAACTCGGGCTCCGGCCTGGATGAGGGGTTGAATGGATCCTGTCCCGGCTATAAGAGTACGCCTCTTGCTGCGCCAGTGCTGTCTGAAGGAGTTCTCTGACCCGGCGGGTTTCAATAGCCGTTGGAGATTCGCCATCAATTGGGAGAGCCGCCAGCCGTGCTGCCGCGGCGACCATGTTTTCCAGCGGGTTAGCATAATGACCCGGTGGTATTGGCACATACTGAGGCAGGGCAGGGTTCACCCGGGGAGGTCCCATCACTTGTGGCTGAATAGGTGTCCCAGCCCCGGGCGCCATAATCTCCGGCGGGTTACTAGACCCTACACCTGGCGTGTTGAAGAGGTTTCGAGGATCATAGACCGGAGGGAGTCGAGATTGGGCCTTTTGATGCCTCCTTCTCATGACCTCATTGGACGCGTTCTGATCCATCGTGAGCCGGAAGGACTGCGCCTGCATCAACTGAGTCTGGGCGTCGAGAGCCGCCCTCTCCGCAGCCATCCGGATCCCTTCTGCCGCCAGATCCTCCTTGGCTTTCACTAGATCCAACTTTAACTGCGCCACCTCCGCGTCGTGCTGAGATTGATCCGCCGGGTCAACCGTGGCGGTCAACGGGGCCGTCATCTTGTCCATGAGATCCATCAGCGCCTGAGCCGGCGAAGGTACCGGGTTTCCTGACCCCGCGGCAGTGTTCTGAACAGGCTGTGCACCGGCCATGAAGAATCCAACCCGGCTCGGCGGCTCAAAAGGGTCCGGAATACTGTCACTATCAGAACAACCCCTGAGCCTGCCATCTTGAATTTGATACAATGAGTTTGACTCATCTGTGGACGACTCGCCGTCAGAGCCGGCGGCCGTCTCGTCACCAGATCCAGATCCAACAGAGAGCCCTCCTTGGACACATCCCACAAAAAGCATGCTTCAAGGCAGGTAAGGCCCGGGCGGGTCATGCACGCTGAGCCGTCTCAATGAGGTCGGCGCAGAGATCCGGTTCAGGGCCCGGCTCACCAACCTTGCCAATGAAGACATGAATTCCGCCAAAGGGGACCCGGTACCCGTACTCAATCGAGCCGGCGTCGGGGCTCCAATTTGCATCATCGATGTAGAGCTTGCCGCAACGACTCTTGGTCATCCGGCCCACCGCGTATCCCTTGAGCCCTTCGAAGCTGCCCTTTCAGAACTCAAATCCACCGTGCGCCAGCCCCACGGTGGGCGCCAACTGTCGTGGAATTGTCACGATAGATGTCCTCGAGCTAGGACTTAGTCGTGGAGCCATCACAACTAGGAAGCTTAAAGGGGTTAAGCGGGACAAGGAACACGAGGGTTATACTAGTTCGGCCCCTTACGGTGAAGGTAAAAGCCTACGTCTAGTTGAGGTGGTATTGATTAGGGTTTCGATGAGCAGGGAGCTTGATTGCTATGCCTGGCTCTCGATGAGATCTTTCTTGTTCTTAACCGCCGCCGTGTCGTCCCTTTATATAGAGAGGTTGACGCCCGGCGGCCCTCAGAGTCCCGGCCGGCTCATAAGAGTGTCCGGCTCGGACTCTCAACTATTCTTGTCTTACACTACAAGTTCTACCATAATGGCGGTTGTAACTACGGGCCTTAAGCCATCTCCGGGTCTTAAGCCCATCTTTGGCCCGTCGTCTTCAAGCTTGGCGCCGGGCTTCACGCGATGACCATTATGAGTAACCCGGCCCCTCCGGGCGGGTGACTCTAAGGTTTATATCCTCAACAGACGTGGATCGTATTCGAATCAGCGTCGTTAAACAACTCTCAAGGTCATTTGGGGGCTTCCTGTTCAAACATAGGTCGTATTCGAACCAAAGAGAACATAGCTGTCGGTACCCTCTTGATCAGCAACGCCAAAGCCACTGGGGGCTATATGATCGTATTCGAATCTTAGCTTAACCCCTTTGGGACGGTTTTCTAATCGTATTCGAATCAGAAGCCTCAAAATTTTTGAAGTCTCTTTTTGCAAATAATTTTTGGGATTTTATTTGAAAGCTCTTTTGAACACATCTAAAGTGTATATGAGCGGTTTCTATTTAAACCCGGCTTGATTTTCGATGATAAGTCGCCGGCTTATGACAATCATCATCTATGTGGAAGCATTGGCTTCTAAGGATTGGGTTATCACACTTACTGCACAGGTATCATAAGCCGGCAGTACAATTCAATATCACAGGTATGATATTGTTTATACATGATTATGTTTAAACTGGCCCTGGCTATGGACTTTAAGCCGCCGGTATGTTTTGAATTGCGCCATTGGAATCATGCGCATATCAAAGATTGGGTTATCACCCTTACTGTGCAGGTCACATAAACCGACAATGCAAATTCAATATCACAAGTATGATATTATAGTTATGTTTCAAAGTTATGATTCATAACAGGCTTATCTGTGACTCCTTTTTTACACATCAGTGGTCATATGTAAGATATTATGACCCGCCCTGCGGTAAACCGCCAAGGGTTCTTGTGATCTACTTGTGTGTAGGATAAGACTACATTTGGGTGGTTACCCGCGCTGGCTTTTGACATTAAGTCGCCAAGGCGTATGTTGTTTAAACTCTGTGCAGGATTTGCAGAACTATGACTTATATAAATTTTTAAGTCCAAGCTCATCATTAAAATTGATGCTTCAAAATGATTATCCATTCTGGATTTTCTCAAAGGCTATAAGCCGCCGGGTTATAAAAATTCCGGCTTACAATGGAGGCGTATTAAATCGCCATCGGCCAAGAGCCACCGGGTATTTAAAACTCCGGATTTACTTATCAACAGATAAGGTATTTGAATCTTTAAATAGCCAAACTTGGCTGGATTTTCACTATGATATTGAATGATTGAGATTTCAAACCAGGTTATTCAAATTTTTAATAGCCAACATGGCTGGATTTTTATTATGGTTATCAGTAACTAATATTATGATTGAGGTTTTCAAAGTCGCTTTGGCGCAATGGCTATTATTTTATCAATGGATATGATTTATTCTACAATGGAAGGAATAGTCCCGAGTCGCTGCAGGCTTACAACCCGGCACTTGGGGGCTACATTATTCAAATTGAGATTACATCGAATATGCAAAGTCCCATGTTACTGCCAGCATGCACCATGGCACTTGGGGGCTAATGCAAAGTCATTTTTTGCTCAAACTTATTGAAGACCCGACTCATCACATTCTAAATGAGCCGGCCCTTAGGGGCTACTAATTGCTCCTGTCGAAAATTCAAAGTATACAAGCCTTAATCCATTATATTGAAAGATCCACTATTCAGTTGGTAGAGTACAAAGCTCTTAACCTTGTGGACGTGGGTTCAAGCCCCATGGTGGAGATTACATCATATACTGTTATTATCAATGAATCATATACAAAGTCCCAGCTCAGTAATATCTTACTGACCCGGCCCTTGGGGGCTACACGTTGCTGGTCAAGTTTACATGATCATATTTACAAAGTGCCTGCTCATTATTGCATAATGACCCGGCCCTTGGGGGCTACGCTGGTTGAAGTTTATATGAGCATAAGGCAATTACAAGTCCCAGGTTGCTGCAAGCATGACAACCCGGCACTTGGGGGCTACATAATATGGAGTATTCAGTTTTTACTAGTAACTGGGATGAACAATATGGATTTCTTCAAAGTGACAGCATTTATATTGAAGCAAGTCTTAAGCCATCACTTTGTTCTACTCAAGACTTGGGGGCTACAGGTATTATATTATTATCGAAGAAATATTTTCAAATTCTTTGTTTTGAGCAAACCAGATTGACCCGGCGTCACCAATCATTATGACCCTGTGTCTACAACCTGACGTCATCAATAATCATGAACCGGCGTTGGCAACAATCATGACCCGGAATTATCAGCTTTTATAACCCGACAATGGTGGTAATCCTAAACCGGCAAGTTTGACATCTTCAAGCCGGCTGGATATCAGTTGAATATTACAGAGACTAATATTTTTATCAAGTCAGAGCATTGAAGGCCAATTCAAATGGATTCTTTATTTACAAGAGCCAATATCAGAAAATGGGTTATGAAGCTGGCCTATTGACCCGGATATTCCAGGAGAAAATGTCAAGGACTCAAGGATGATCAGGTGCCGGTTTACAAGAATATTTAACCCGGATCACAACCTGTCAAATTTGTTCTTGTGTTTATGTTGCAGGATCAGTTTAACATGGATAAATCCAAATTAAACTGGGGGCTAATGTCGGGGATATACCCCGTGGTATGACCCGGCCGGACTTGGCATTTCGCTGATGACCCGACGGAGGACTAGCGACTCATGGGTCTGGCGGCTCATTGGTCAGACAGCTCATGAACCAGACGACTCATGGATGGCCCCGACGGCGGGTCAAATAGAAGACAAGGCCCAAGGCCCAGAAGGCCGGCTCACGTTTATGATGGGCCAGCTTAAGAAGAAAGGGATGACGAATATTTCCTTTACGAGGAAGCAAGACCCGGACTTGTAATTAACTTGTAAGAGAAGATAAACTAGTCCTAGTCCTACTAGGACTCCACATGTAACCCGCCCCTCTAACTTATATAAGGAGGGGCAGGGCACCCCAAAGGGGGAGAGGGCAACAAGAAACAATCTCTAGGGCTAAACACCGAGAGCCGGAGCCGGCGACTCTCCCGTGATCACAATGAGACCTAGCCTCAACAGCACGTAGGGTTGTTACCAGATGATGTTTCCCGGGGCCCGAAGCTGTCTAAACCCTTGTCTTGTGCGTTGATCCGCCCTGCGTCTCTCATCCCAATCAACCCCTCTCAAGCTACTACATAGATGCGCTGGCCTCACGACTAAGTCCTCACGCTAAGGACATTTGCCGTGACAATTCCACGACACTCCTCCTCCGTTTCGTCAGTCTTACCAGCAGAAGAACAAAGGTGGCCATGGTTCTTCCAACTCTTCCAACTCTGGCTATCAGAACAAGTCTCAGAATCAAGCTCCAAAGTCCAATGCTCCTTATCACCGTCCACTCTCAGAGGTGACTTGCAGCAAGTGTCAGCAGAAAGGTCACTATGCTAACAAGTGCTTCAACCAAAGGCGTCTGCCTCCTCCTCCTCCTGCCAGATCTTCCAACAATGCAGTGGTCAAGCATAATCCAAAGTCTGCAAAGGTGAACATGATGAATGCAGCTCAAGCGGAGGAATCTACTGATGTGATAATGGGTAATCTTCCTGTTAATGATATTCCTGCTAAAGTTCTTTTTGATACTGGTGCATCGCATTCTTTCATCTCTAGACCTTTTGTGGCTATGCATGATCTGGTTACTGAAGTATTGCCGAGTCCTCTGTCTATTGTTTCTCCGGCTCGACAACTGACTTCTCGAGCATTCGTTCGGGATTCCGCAATCAAGATGGGCGACTATGAATTTCTGTCTCCTCCAATTGTTTTTGGTGACTCGGATATTGTTCTAATTCTCGGGATGGACTGGCTTTCTAAGCACAAAGCTCAACTTGATTGTGCTGCCAGGGAAATTCAATTGACACACTCTTCTGAGGATGTGATTATTTATGCCGCTCGTGATGAAACCATTCGGTTTTTTTCTCTCAATGAGAAGGGCGAATTGAATGCCATCTCTCAAATTCCAGTCGTTTGTGAGTATCAAGATGTCTTTCCAGAAGAGCTTCCGGGTATGCCTCCTCACCGGCCAGTTGAGTTCGTTATCGAACTTGAGCAAGGCACTAAACCCGTTTGCAAGCGTCCATACAAGCTTGGACCCAACGGGCTGAAGGAATTGAAGAAACAGCTCGATGAACAAGAGCGTCTGGGTTTGATCAGACCGAGTTCATCTCCATGGGGTTGTGGTGTTCTTTTTGTCAATAAGAAGGATGGCACGGACCGACTTTGTGTCGACTACCGTCCATTGAACAAGAAGACAATCAAGAACAAGTATCCACTTCCCAACATCAATGAGCTATTCGAGCAACTCAAAGGTGCTAAAGTATTCTCCAAGCTTGACCTTCGTATGGGTTATCATCAGATTCGCATTCGTGAAGAAGATATTCCCAAGACAGCATTCAGAACAAGCTTTGGTTCTTATGAATATACTGTCGTGTCTTTCGGCCTTGTCAATGCTCCTCCAGTATTCTCTCGGATGATGAATTTCATATTCAACCCCTATACAAATGAATTCGTCCTGGTGTATCTCGATGATATCTTGGTCTTCTCCAAGAATAAGAAGGACCATGCCAAATATTTGCGATTGGTGCTCGACAAGCTCAGAGAGTATCAATTCTATGCGAAGTTCTCCAAATGTGAGTTTTGGCTTGATGAAGTTCTTTTCCTTGGTCACATCATCTCTGCCAAGGGCATCGCTATTAACCCCGAGAAGGTGTCCGCAATTGTGAATTGGGAACCTCCTCAGAATATCAAGCAGCTTCGCAGTTTTCTTGGTCTTGCAAGCTATTGCTGAAGATTCGTTGAGAATTTCTCTAAGATTGCAAAGCCTCTTTCCAACCTCCTCCAGAAGCATGTGAAGTATGTCTGGTCTCCTGAGTGTGACGTTGCTTTCAACACTCTCAAAGAGAAACTAGTCACAGCTCCTGTCTTAACTCCTCCTGATGAATCCAAGCCATTTGAAGTTTTCTGTGATGCTTCTCTCCAAGGTCTTGGTGCTGTGTTAATGCAAGAGAAGAAAGTTGTGGCCTATACCTCTCGTCAGTTGAAGCCCAACGAGAAGAACTACCCCACTCACGATCTTGAGTTGGCGGCAGTTGTCCATGCATTGATAACATTGAGACATCTCTTGTTGGGAAGACAAGTGGACATTTTCACATATCACAAGAGTCTCAAGTACATCTTCACTCAGCCCAACCTCAACCTCAGACAGACTCGATGGGTCAAAATGATTCAAGAGTACAATCCGAGTATTGAATATACTCCAGGCAAGGCCAATGTCATTGCAGATGCTTTAACCAGGTAAGCAGGAAGGCTTATTGCAACAGTTTAATTCTCAAGCCTTTCCAACCGGACCTTTGTGAAGCTTTCCGCAAGCTGAATCTCCAAGTTGTTCCTCAAGGCTTTCTTGCCAACCTCATAGTCTCTCCTACTTTGGAAGATCAAATTCGTGAGGCACAACTTCTAGATGCCATGGTGAAGAAGGTGAAACGTGGTATCGACAAGGGTCTTTCCAAATACAAGTGCTATCGCATTGATGACAGAGACACTTTATTCTTCGAGGACCGGATTGTGGTTCCTAAAGGTGATCTAAGGAAAGTCATTATGAACGAAGCGCAAAATTCTCTTCTTTCCATTCATCCTGGAAGTACGAAGATGTACCATGACCTCAAGCAGTCGTATTGGTGGACTCGAATGAAGCAAGAAATTGCTCAATTCGTGAATGAATGTGATGTCTGCCGAAGAGTGAAAGCAGAACACCAACGACCAGCTGGTCTCCTCCAACCTCTTGCTATCCCAGAATGGAAGTTTGATCATATCGAAATGGACTTCGTGACTGGTTTTCCAAAGTCCAAGCGTGGAAATGATGCTATCTTCGTTGTCATCGACAAGCTCTCTAAAGTGGCTCATTTCTTTCCAATCAAAGAATCCATCACAACAGCTCAGTTGGCAGAGCTATACACCTCCAGAATTGTCTCTTTGCATGACATTCCACAATTGATTTCTTCAGATCGTGGAAGCATCTTCACCTCTAAGTTCTGGGACTCCTTCCAGAAGGCCATGGGCACAAACATTCACTTCAGCACAACTTTCCATCCTCAAACTAGTGGCCAAGTCGAGCGAGTCAATCAAATTCTTGAAGATATGCTCAGGGCTTGTGTCATTTCCTTTTGCATGAAATGGGAAGATTGTCTTCCATATGCCAAATTCTCCTAAAACAACAGCTTCCAAGCGAGTTCGGGCTAGGCCCCATTCGAGATTCTCTATGGCAGAAAGTGCCGTACTCCTCTCAATTGGTCAGAGACTGGTGAACGCCAACTTCTTGGCAATGACTTAATCACTGAAGCTGAAGAAATGTGTAAAGTCATCCGTGATAATCTCAAAGCCGCGCAATCGCGCCAGAAGAGTTACTATGATAGTAAGCACCGTGATTTGGCTTTCGAGATCGGAGACCATGTCTACCTCCGCGTCTCTCCAATGAAAGGCACTCGTCGCTTCGGTATCAAAGGGAAGCTTGCCCCTAGATACGTGGGTCCTTTCAAGATCATTGGCAAAAGAGGCGACCTCGCCTATCAACTTGAGCTTCCTTCCAACTTCGCGAACGTACACGATGTGTTCCACGTGTCACAGCTCCACAAGTGCTTCAAGACGCCTGAGCGCACTATCAACTTTGAAGAGATTGACCTTCAAGAAAATTTATCTTATCATGAGCACCCCGTTGCTATTCTTGAAGAAACCGAGCGCAAGACTCGCAACAAGTCAATCAAATTCCTGAAAGTGAAGTGGTCGCATCATTCCGACCAGGAAGCCACCTGGGAACGCGAGGACCATCTCCGTTCCGAATATCCGGAGTTCTTTCAGTCCTAGATCTCGGGACGAGATTCTCTCGTAGTGGTGGACTGTTGTAACACCCCGCATGTAACTTTCCATATTTGTAACTCCGACTCTTGCCATTTTCGGCTATGTGTTATGATATTCCCTACGTGGTCGGGTTTTGTTTGTCGTTTTGTATTTTGTTCATGTCATGCATTTCATATCATGTCATCATGTGCATTGCATTTGCATACGTGTTCGTCTCTTGCATCCGAGCATTTTCCCTGTTGTCCGTTTTGCAATCCGGCGCTCCCATCTCCTCCGGCGCACCCCTATTGTTTACTTTTGTGTGCGGGTGTCAAACATTCTTGGAATGGACCGAGGCTTGTCAAGTGGCCTTAGTATACCACCCGGAGACCACCGGTCAAGTTTCGTTCCATTTGGAGGTCGTTTGGTACTCCAACGGTTAACCGGGCATCCGCAAAGTCCATTTGCGTGTTGCAGCAAAACCCCCTCTCTAAACAGCCCAAAACCCACCAAAATCTCTTCCATGCTATAGGCCGTTCGATCACGATCGTGTGGGCGAGAACCGCACCTCATTTGGACTCTCCTAGCCCCCTCTACCTATTTATATGTGACCCTCTCGAAAAACGAACGCAGACGAAACCCTAACCCGGTCCTCGCGCCGCGCCGGACACGTCCGCCGCCGGCCGGACGCACCGGCCGCAGCTAGTCCGCCGCCGCCACGTGTTGCCGCCGCCCGCGCCCGTACGCCGCGGCCCGCCAGGCCCGTCGCGGGCCCGCGAGCCCGAGCCGCCGGCGCCAGTCTCCGCCCGCGCCGGCGAGTCGCCGCCGCCTGCGCGCCTCCCTCCGCCGCTCCCGCGCCTCCACCGCGCGCCGGCCGGCCCGCCGCCTCGCCGTCGCCCGCTGGCACCGCCCCACCGCCGCCACGCCGCGGCTCCCCGCCGCCGTCGCCGCCTCCTCGTCGCCGCCTCCTCCCCGCCGCGGCCCCTCCGTCCCCGGTCGACGCCGCCCCTCCGGCGCCCTCCTCCGTTGCCGGCCGCCTCCTGCACTCCGTCTCCGGCGGCCGAGCCCGTGCCCGAGCCGAGCAACCTCCGGCCAGATCCGATCTGGGTCAACGCACAAGGTTGACCCGAGACCCCCCCCCCCCCCGAATTTGCCGAGTCTTTGATATGTTATAGAATATACCCCTGTTCAACTTTGCATAACTCACTGTGCAAGGCTCCGTTTCGCGCGTGTAATATATCAAATTGTTCGCCTCGTGATGCTCTACATTTTGTTCAATTGCACCATGTCCATTAGAGGCCATCTTGATGCCCAAATCTCTGTTGCAAGAGTGCTAGTTGCTGTTATCTGCTGGTTCTTATCAGAACTTGAAGATTTGTCATTTTTGTATCATTTAATCTGTGCATCTTATGGGCAGGAGCTCTACATGTGTTTTGTTGTATGCCATGCCATCTTTCCAGTGGTGTATGCCATATATTTTTGTGATCTCTGTGGTGACTAGCACAAGCATGCAAACTAGGCCCCGTAATGTTTCTGATTTCAGGGACTTAGTGATTTCTCCAAGTCCTTGTCTGCTGTTATTTTGTTGCCATGTAAACTTGATGCTACAGAGAGATCCTTGCATATTTTCGAGATGTTCAGTAAGGATGATTTGTAGGTATAGTTGTAATTGATCCATTCCTGTACTTGTTTGTGATTATGGAGTGCAATAGCATGACTCAATCTTTCTCTACTTTTGCTATAAAATATTTCTGGAAGATTCTTAACATGATATTTTCATTTTTGCCAAGCTTGTTGTAGTTGATCCATACATGCTATGTATTTGTTCTTGCCGTGGTTAGCTTCATAAACTTGCCATCTTGCTGTAGGTATGCTTGTTTTGTCATGCATTGCTCTGTAGTGAGTGCATCAAGCTCACAAAGAGGCCTTCATATTATTATTTCTGCCATGCTCTGTTTCCTGCAAAGTCTGAAACCTGTTAACGAAACTTGCTATGTTTACATGCTTACCATCATATCTTCTGGTCCTTTTTGGATTATGGTCAGTAATGGACTTTTGTCATATGCATTTAGTAGAACACTGCCATGCCTTGTTTTGCCATGTTAAGTTCCTGTAGCATGTTGATTTCGTGCTCTGAACATTGCTACCTGATGCTGTTTCAGACATGTCCAGTAATTTCACCAAGTCTGTGAACCTGTTATCTTTTGCACTTTTGCCATGCTTGTTTGAGCTTGATATGTTGTGAACTAGCCGTATCTCAGTGTTCATCTTTTGTCAAGCATCTCCTGTAGACTACTTCCATATGCTTTGTTCCGATGTTGGAGTGCTGTAGCATTGTTGCTTGTTGCATTTTAAGTGCTATCATGCTGTTAATCGCAGATTCGTGTCATTCTTGTTTTGCTTGCCATTTGCAAACCGTGCATCCGTTTCCGGTGATCTTTATATCGATTTCGACCGAAATCATCTCATCTTTTCAGTGGAATGCTTGGTTTGCCAAGTTACTGCCTTGTTCATCATTTTCCTTCCGGAGCACGCATATGCATCGCATATCATATCTCGCATATCATACATGTTTTGCATCATGTTGCTTGTGCATTTCTCGTGGTTGATTGTGGTTCCGTTTGTTTGTGTTCTTGACTTGGGTAGAGACGGAGACGAGTTCGTGAACGAGGAACCTGTTGAGTACGCTTACGAGGATCAAGCTTTCGACAACTCTGAGAACCTTGCAGGCAAGATGACCACCCCTCGAAATCACTTCTATCTTTGCTTTGCTAGTTGTTCATTCTATTGCCATGCTGCGCTACCTATCACTTCCTATATCATGTCTCCCATATTTCCATGTAAGCCCCTAACCATCCTTTCCTAGCAAACCGTTGTTTGGCTATGTTACCGCTTTTGCTCAGCCCCTCTTATAGCGTTGCTAGCTGCAGGTGAAGTTGAAGTTCGTTCCATGTCGGAACATGGATATGTTGGGATATCACAATATCTCTTATTATATTAATGCAGCTATATATTTGGTAAAGGGTGGAAGGCTCGGCCTTATGCCTGGTGTTTTGTTCCACTCTTGCCGCCCTAGTTTCTGTTATACCGGGATTATGTTCCTTGAGTTTGCGTTCCTTACGCGGTCGGGTGATTTATGGGGCCCCCTTGACAGTTCGCCTTGAATAAAACTCCTCCAGAAAGGCCCAACCTTGGTTTTACCATTTGCCACCTAAGCCTTCCCCCCCGGGTTTTCTAGAGCCCAAGGGTCATCTTATTTTAACCCCCGGGCCAGTGTTCCTCTGAGTGCTGGTCCAAACTAGAGCCCTTTGCAGCGCCACCTTGGGGAAACTCGAGGATTGGTTTTAGTTGTACGGACTGCTCATCGGTGTGCCCTGAGAACGAGATATGTGCAGCTCGTATCGGGATTTGTCGGCACATTCGGGCGGCTTTGCTGGTCTTGTTTTACCATTGTCGAAATGTCTTGTAAACCGGGATTCCGAGACTGATCGGGCCTTTCTGGGAGAAGGTTTATCCTTCGTTGACCGTGAGAGCTTATGATGGGCTAAGTTGGGACACCCCTGCAGGGTATTATCTTTCGAAAGCCGTGCCCGCGGTTATGAGGCAGATGGGAATTTGTTAATTTCCGGTTGTAGAAAACTTGTCACTTGACCCAATTAAAATACATCAACTGCGTGTGTAGCCGTGATGGTCTCTTCTCGGCGGAGTCCGGGAAGTGAACACGGTGTGAGTTATGAATGACGTAAGTAGGAGTTCAGGATCACTTCTTGGTCATTGCTAGATGACGACCGTTCCATTGCTTCTCTACTCGCTCTCTTTTGCGTATGTTAGCCACCATATATGCTTATTGCCGCTGCAGCTCGACCTCATTACACCTTCCTTTCCTATAAGCTTAAATAGTCTTGATCTCGCGGGCGTGAGATTGCTAAGTCCTCGTGACTCACAGATTCTACCAAAACAGTTGCAGGTGCCGACGATGCCAGTGCAGATGATGGGGTCGATCTCAAGTGGGAGTTCGACGAGGAACGTGGTCGTTACTATGTGTCTTTTCCTGATGATCAGTAGTGGAGCCCAGTTGGGACGATCGGGGATCTAGCATTTGGGGTTATCTTATTTTCTTCTGGATTTTGACCGTAGTCGGTCTATATGTGTGTATTTTGGATGATGTATGGATTATATTTATGTATTGTGTGAAGTGGCGATTGTAAGCCAACTCTTTATCCCATTCTTGTTCATTACATGGGATTGTGTGAAGATGACCCTTCTTGCGACAAAGCCACTATGCGGTTATGCCTCTAAGTCGTGCCTCGACACGTGGGAGATATAGCCGCATCGTGGGCGTTACAAAACGGTTGTGCAAGGTGGCCTAACGCAAACAGTTCGCTGCCGAAAGCCATGTGTGATTGTTAGTTGATCGAACACTCCTACTTTCTAGAAACCGTGCGGGTTGTTTGAGTTCATCGCCCACGGTGCTGTCTGAGTAACCGTTTGCAATAGAAAACCCCAATAAGCAGGGTAATTAGCGTATTATTGATAATCCATGTACAAATCAAACTGATATTTCTTATAAAACACGCGAGATATTACATATCCGTATGAAAGCAACCAGGATTTCATAATCGAATTACATCAGATAGCTTCGGCACTCAGTTACGCCATTACACAACAGCACCAAGTTTCACATGCAGCATCAAAAACCTTTGGAAAGTAGCATCATGCATGGTAAATAGACAGATGAATCTCATCTGGGAAACTGCAGAAGCGGAAGGCAAATATTGAGCCTTCAGTGATGTTGAATGTCCTTGCAACTTTAGGCTAGTGGCTATGGATAATTGCCCGCCCAACCTTCGTCCTCTTCAGCAAGACTTCAATATTGTACTGTGGGTGTTGAATGAATACCTTCCCTCTTGACCATGCAGGTGGTTTGAGAGGTAATCATCGGTGAACTGCTTTGAAAAGTACTGAAAACAAAGCTATGCATAAATCGCTGTTGTAAATTTTGAAATGGCACAAGGGGTAAAAACAAGGTAAAAGAGTTGGTACCATCCTATAGTTGACTGATGTCTTCTTCATTGTGCAAACAAAGATCTTGCTGTTATTCGTCGCAAGTTTCTTCATGCTAACAATCTTTCTGAGTTTCTTGACTTGACTGATATTCATGGACATCTCATTTCCCCATATGCAAAATGGGTCGAACAATGGGTCTAAGCCTCTGACAGCAGGACCTACATGTGCAAGACCAAATTGTAAGAAACCTAAATATTAGAATGATTCCTGCAACTGCACAATAATGTGCTATTAGCCAAAGGAGCCTCCTTGAACAAACCTCGATGGTAAACCGCAGTGTCTCCCATTGCTTCCCTGCAACACACATAAGGAAGATCTTGATCAGGTTAACTGAGAGTTGCCATACTATCAGTAGAATATGTATTGAGTACAGCCAAATTCGATTGGTGTCACATGCATAACAATACAAAATTGTACCCACAACAAATGAAAATCAAATTGCAGAACTGAACCAAATAGTTAAAAGGACAACAGACCAAATGAACCAAAATAGTTAACTGAGCACGACATTGCAGAATAGAAACATGTACTAGAAGATAAGACAGTTAACAAAACAAAGATAGCTTGAGAATAGTACTACGAAATGTAGCAATTGTTGGACCAAAGTGTTAACTGAACATTACATTTCAGAGGACCAAACTGTTAACTGAACATCAGATTGCATATTAACATTACAGAGGACAAATCACTAGAAGGCACTGGCGGTGGCCTCGAGAAAACATCACGAACTGTATTTTAAAGTAGACAACCGCGCGGTGATACGTCTTCATCGTATCTACTTTTCCAAACACTTTTGCCCTTGTTCTGGACTCTAACTTGCATGATTTGAATGGAACTAACCCGGACTGACGCTGTTTTCAGCAGAATTGCCATGGTGTTATTTTTGTGCAGAAATAAAAGTTCTCGGAATGACCTGAAACTTCACGAAGAATATTTTCGGAATTAATAAAAAATACTGGCAAAAGAATCAAGGCCAGGGGGGCCACACCCTGTCCACGAGGGTGGGGGCGCGCCTACCGCCCCTGGGCGCGCCCCCTGCCTCGTGGCCCCCCTGGTGCTCCACCGACCTCAACTCCAACTCCATATATTCATGTTCGGGGAGAAAAAAATCAGAGAGAAGGATTCATCGCGTTTTAAGATATGGAGCCGCCGCCAAGCCCTAATCTCTCTCGGGAGGGCTGATCTGGAGTCCGTTCAGGGCTCCGAAGAGGGGAATCCGTCGCCGTCGTCATCATCAACCTTCTTCCATCGTAGGCTTGCTGGACGGTGATGGGTTGGATGAGATTTATCATGTAATCAAGTTAGTTTTGTTAGGGTTTGATCCCTAGTATCCATTATGTTCTGAGATTGATGTTGCTATGACTTTGCTATGCTTAATGCTTGTCACTAGGGCCCGAGTGACATGATGCCAGATCTGAACCTATTATGTTTTCATGAATATATGTGAGTTCTTGATCCTATCTTGCAAGTCTATAGTCACCTATTATGTGTTATGATCCGTTAACCCCGAAGTGACAATAGTCGGGATACTTACCGGTGATGACCGTAGTTTGAGGAGTTCATGTATTCACTAAGTGTTAATGCTTTGGTCCAGTACTCTATTAAAAGGAGGCCTTAATATCCCTTAGTTTCCAATAGGACCCCGCTGCCACGGGAGGGTAGGACAAAAGATGTCATGCAAGTTCTTTTCCATAAGCACGTATGACTATATTCGGAATACATGCCTACATTACATTGATGAATTGGAGCTAGTTCTGTGTCAGCCTATGTTATAACTATTGCATGAGGAATCGCATCCGACATAATTCTCCATCACCGATCCAATGCCTACGAGCTTTTCACATATTGCTCTTTGCTTAGTTACTTTTCCGTTGCCACTGTTACAATTACTACAAAACTGCTACTATTACTTTTGCCATTGTTACCGATAGTTCCATACTACTTTCCTACTAAATACTTTGCTGCATATATTAAGTTATCCAGGCGTGGTTGAATTGACAACTCAGCTGCTAATACTTGAGAATATTCTTTGGCTCCCCTTGTGCCGAATCAATAAATTTGGGTTGAATACTCTATCCTCAAAAACTGTTGCGATCCCCTATATTTGTGGGTTATCAAGACTATTTTCTGGCGCCGTTGCCGGGGAGCATAGCTCTATTCTTTGAGTCACTTGGGATTTATATCTGCTGGTCACTATGAGGAACTTGAAAGACGAGAAAACCAAAATTTATCCCTCAACTACAAGGGGAGGAAAGAAATTGCCATCTAGCTCTGCACTTGATTCACCTTCTATTTTGAGTAAGCTTGCGACACCTAAACCTGCTTCTGCTATTAATTCTGATATGTTGCATGTTATTGATGATGCCACTTCTGCTATGCATGATACTTATGATGAAACTACTTCTATGCTTGATAATACTGTGCCACTAGGTGAATTTCTGGATGAACAACTTGCTAGGGCTAGAGAGAATGAAATTATTGAAACTGATAATATTGTTGAAAGTGATGATGAAGATTCTCCCCTAGATATGAATTGCATGTTGTGCCTGAGGGTTATGTTATGGATGAAGAAACCGCTAGAGACTTTCTTGCTTGCAATGATAGGTATGATCTTAAGAAATTATTAGTTAAGCTGAAAGAGAAATCTTTGAATGCTAGAATGAAATATGACCCTGCTTTTGCTACTTCACCTATCTGTGTTACTGATAAGGATTATGATTTCTCTGTCGATCCTGAGATAATTACTTCGGTTGAATCTGATCCTTTCTATGGCTATGAATCTGAAACTGTTGTGGCACATCTTACTAAATTAAATGATATAGCCACCCTATTCACTAATGATGAGAAAACTCGCTACTACTATATCCTTAAATTATTTCCGTTCTCATTAAAGGGTGATGCTAAAACATGGTTTAATTCTCTTGATCCTGGTTGTGTGCGTAGTCCCCAAGATATGATTTATTACTTCTCTGCTAAATATTTCCCCACTCATAAGAAACAAGCTGCCTTAAGGGAAATATATAATTTTGTGCAAATTGAAGAAGAGAGTCTCCCACAAGCTTGGGGGAGGCTTCTCCAATTACTTAATGCTTTGCCTGATCATCCTCTCAAGAAGAATGAAATACTTGATATCTTTTATAATGGACTAACCGATGCTTCCAGAGACCACCTGGATAGTTGTGCTGGTTGTGTTTTCAGGGAAAGAACAATTGATCTAGCTGAATTGCTATTGAATAATATGTTGACTAATGAAAATAATTGGACACTTCCTGAACCAACTCCTAAGCCAACTCCGAAGAAAAGGGGTATTCTATTTCTCAGTCCTGAAGATATGCAAGAGGCAAAGAAATCTATGAAAGAAAAGGGTATTAAAGCTGAAGATGTTAAGAATTTACCACCTATTGAAGAAATACATGGTCTTGATAACCCGACACAGGTAGTAAAGGTTAATTCTCTCTATAGATTTGATGAAGGTGATATTCCTCGTTATAAGTCTGCCAGCCAATGCTTAGATGAGTTCGATAATTTAATTGTTAAACAAGAAAACTTCAATGGTAGACAATTGAAACATAATGCTTATATGATTGAATACTTGAGTGATCATATGTCTAGAGTTAAAGGTGAACTTAAACTCATTAGTAAACATGCTTCTATGGTTACCACTCAAGTAGAACAAGTGCTTAAAGCTCAGAATGATTTGCTCAATGAATTAAATAATAAGAAAAATGATAATGCTGTTAGAGTTATGACTAGAGGGGGTAAAATGAGCCAGGAACCTTTGTATCCTGAAGGTCACCCTAAGAGAATTGAGCAAGATTCTCAGAGAACTAATGTTGATGCACCTAGTCCTTCTAAGAAGAAGAAAAAGAAAAATGATAGGACTTTGCATGCTTCTAGTGAACCTGTTCTTGACACACCTGAGAATCCCAATGATATTTCTATTTCTGATGCTGAAACACAATCTGGTGATGAACATGAACCTAGTGATAATGTTAATGATGATGTTCATGTTGATGCTCAACCTAGTAATAACAATGATGTAGAAATTGAACCTACTGTTGATCTTGATAACCCACAATCAAAGCATCAACGTTATGATAAGAGAGACTTCATTGCTAGGAAGCATGGTAAAGGAAGAGAACCATGGGTTCAGAAACCCATGCTTTGCTGAAATGATTAGACCTATCTTCTTGCATATGCGTTTGACTGATATTCTTAAAATGAATCCTTATGCTAATTATATGAAAGATATTGTTACTAACAAGAGAAAGATACCGGAGGCTGAAATTTCCACCATGCTTGCTAATTATACTTTTAAAGGTGGAATACCTAAGAAACTTGGAGATCCAGGAGTACCTACTATACCTTGCTCCATTAAAAGAAACTATGTTAAAACTGCTTTATGTGATCTTGGAGCCGGTGTTAGTGTTATGCCTCTCTCTTTATATTGTAGACTTGATTTGAATAAGTTGACAGCTACTAAAATATCTCTACAAATGGCCGATAAATCAATCGCTATACCTGTCGGTATTTGTGAGGATGTGCCTGTTGTGGTTGCAAACGTTACTATTTTAACGGACTTTGTTATTCTTGATATTCCCGAGGACGATAGTATGTCGATTATCCTTGGTAGACCGTTTTTGAATACTGCAGGGGCTGTTATTGATTGCAACAAAGGCAATGTCACTTTTCATGTTAATGGTAATGAGCATACGGTACACTTTCCGAGGAAACAACCTCAAGTCCACAGTATCAATTCTATTGGAAAAATTTCAACTATTACTATTGGAGGTTTTGAATTTCCTCTCCCTACTGTCAAGAAGAGATATGATATTCTTATTGTTGGGGATGTGCATATCCCCGTTGAGGCAACATAGTGTTATTCGAAATTTCTCCGGTTCCATGTTATTCGGAATGAGTTTGTTAACAAGACTTGATCAACCTTGTTAGTGGATTCCTTTTGATGAGCATGAGATGGATGAAGTTAGAAAGCACAACTCTCTGTACCCTCCTTTTACTTTCTGTTATTTAGATTAAATAAAGCAAAAATAGTATTTTCTGTCTGTTTTCTATTATCCTTGCAATAAAGAATACCCCAAAAATAAAAGTTCTCCAAATGCCCTGGAAATGAAATATGATTTTTTCTAGAATATTTGAGAATATCTGGCACTGAGAACACATCAGGGGGAGCAAGCACCTGGCCACGAGGGTCCAGGGCGCGCCCACCCCCTGGGCACGCCCCCTGCCTCGTGGCCCCTGGTGGCCCCCCTCCACTTATTTCTGCACCCACACACTTCTTCTTCCTCCCAAAACAATCACCAACCAGCTCAAGCACGAGTTCTAGCTCATCTTGCTGCCATTTTCGATCTCCTTGCTCAAAGCTCCACTCACAAAACTGCTTTGGGGGATTGTTCTTTGGTATGTGACTCCTCCAATGGTCCAATTAGTTTTTGTTCTAGTGCTTTATTTATTGCAAATTTTTGCTGCATAGGTGACCCTGTTCTTGAGCTTGCATGTCAAATTTATTTGGTCCCAAGTAGTTCTAATGCATGATATAGTCTCTAGGCACTTGTGGGAGTAGTTGCTATCAATTTTTTTGAGTCTGGTTCACTTTTATTTTGAGTTACTAAAATTTTCAGAAATTTTTCAGAGGAAGAAATATGTTTAGGAAAATGTACCAAGGTGGTTCTTCAAGGAAGGAAGGACCCAGGCCCACAATACGTGAGCCGGACCATGAACTACCAAGAGAAGCTCAAGTGCGGCCTTGTGAATGGCCGTTAGAAGATTTCATGGTCCAAGCAGGAATTAAGGAGGAATTTGACGCATATGTGCGTAATGCTGAACTCGAGGCTTCATGCTAGATAAGTGCCCTCAGTGTTATCACCTAACTGATTCCTTTGTGAGAAGGTTCAAATTTACATCTTCACGCAATTCTCACACTGTCCTATTTGATCTCTATGGTAAATCTTATACTATGGACTTAGAAGATTTTAATACTGCTTGTAAACTTCCGCAATGGGGTAGTGCTAGTGAACCTCGCAAATCTGAGTTTAAAGATTTTCTTGCTAGTATCACTGTGGGGGAATCTAGAGAAATAACACAAGCTACCATAGGGAGCATTCATTTTCCTGCTATTATTTTGCTCTCTTTATAGGTAGATGCATAAAAGGTAAGGATGAGGCATGTCACATGTGTGTTCCAGATCTTAGTGTTCTCAAGAGTGTTGTTTTAGGAGATAAACAATATAACTTGGGGGCCATTGTTCCGCGAAGGTTGCATAATAATGGTTTAAATGGAGACTTGTTTGGAGGGATTTATGCAACCCGTGTGGCTAATTTTCTTGAGATACCCATACATGAAAATGATATGGAATTGCCTCCCGCTTATCTAGATTATGATGCTATGGTTCGCCATCAGTTTATTGAGAGGAATGAACAGCCTCTCCAGTACCGACTAATGTTTTACAGGCGCCGCACTGTCCATGTTGCTCTCCCTCCTCCTACTTCTTTCTTTCAGGCAAGAGGGAGATATATTATAACCAGGGAGGAGGCGAATGAGTATAAGAGGAGGACGGAGGCAGCTCGCCTCCAAGCTGCAGCTCATGATGCAATAGATGCTGCATCTCAGTACGACCCCAACTACAACTTTGATCCTTGGGCATAGACCAACTTAGGCTAAAAGCCTAAGCTTGGGGGAGTACGTATTTCTCATCGACATTACATTCATGTTCACACACTCATTCTAGTTGTCGGTGCTCATACTTTTTCATTGTACTATCCATGCTAGTTTATTTCCTTTTTCTCGCTTTCTTCTTGTGTGCTTGAAAAATCTTAAGAAAAACCAAAAAAATTAGTTGTAGCTTTTAGCTAGTTTACTTTCCATGCTTGTAGTAGTAATAATTAAAAGAAAAACCCAAAAATATTTCTCGTTCTTCTTTTACTTGTTGGGAGCTTTCCCGTGTAAATAGTTGTATTTCTTTCCTTTGGGGGTCGAGAAGAGAAGACTATAATTAAAATGTTGAAGTGGCTCTTATAGGCATTATTGTTGATTTAACAAAGAGCCCATATTACCTTGTCTTATCCTTTGTATCAGATGCTCGCAGATTCCAGCTTAGTCTAATGCACGTGCACTATTATTATTATCCACACCGTTCGGTCGTGCAAGTGAAAGGCAATAATGACGATATATGATGGACTGATTGAGAAGAGAGAAGCTAGTATGAACTCGACCTCTCTTATTGTTGTAAATATGATTAGTTCATCGTTCCTGATTCAGCATATTATGAATGAAACATGTTTGCAATGACAATTAGAGATTATAGTTGCTTATGCCATGATTAATTAGCTAGGAGTTTATAATGGTTTACCTTGCGTGCCAACATGCTATTAAAATGGTTTTGATGTGGTATGATAGGGTGGTATCCTCCTTTGAACGATTCGAGTGACTTGACTTGGCACATGTTCACGCATGTAGTTGAAATAAAATCAACATAGCCTCCACGATATTTATGTTCATGGTGGATTATATCCTACTCATGCTTGCACTCAATGTTTATTAATTTTAATGCATGTTCATGACTGTTGTCGCTCTCTAGTTGGTCGCTTCCCAGTATTTTTCTAGCCTTCACTTGTACTAAGCGGGAATACTGCTTGTGCATCCACTTCCATAAACCCCAAAGTTATTCCATATGAGTCCACCATACCTTCCTATATGCGGTATCTACCTGCCGTTCCAAGTAAATTTGTATGTGCCAAACTCTAAACCTTCAAATGAAATTCTGTTTTGCATGCTCGAATAGCTCATGTATCAACTAGGGCTGTCTGTATCTTCCATGCTAGGTGGGTTATTCTCAAGAGGAGTGGAATCCGCTCATCACTCATGAGAAAATGGCTGGTCACCGGGATGCCCAGTCCCATGCTCAAATCAAATCAAAATAATTGCAAACAAAACTCCCCCAGGACTGTTGTTAGTTGGAGGCACCCGTTGTTTTGGGCAAGCCATGGATTGATGCTTGTTGGTGGTGGGGGAGTATAAACTTTACCATTCTACTTGGGAACCGCCTGTAATGTGTGTAGCATGGAAGATATCGAGATCTCTCGGTTGTTATGTTGACAATGAAAGTATGCCGTTCAAAATATTATTCATCTCTATTTCAAAAATCGAGCTCTAGCACCTCTACAAATCCCTGCTTCCCTCTGCGAAGGGCCTATCTATTTACTTTTATGTTGAGTCTTCACCCTCTTATTAAAAAGCACCAGCTGGAGAACACCGCTGTCATTTGCATCCATTACTATTAATTTATATTGAGTATGACTAGATCTCTTTTACCATGAATTACAACGTTTACTCAGCCCTTGATCTTCAGAGGTGCTCTGCATTTATGTTTTGCGGTCTCAAAAAGGGATAGCGATATACCATCTTGTTATATCATATTATGATTGTTTTGAGAAAGTGTTGTCATCCGAGATTTATTATTATTGCTCACTAGTTGATTATGCTTTTGATATGAGTAAACATGAGACCTAAGTGTTATTGTGAATATGGTTAGTCCATAATCTTTGCTGAAAACTTGAATGCTGACTTTACATATTTACAACAACAAGAGCAAACAGAGTTTGTAAAAGTTTTTCTTTATCACTTTCAGTTTGTCAACTGAATTGCTTGAGGACAAGCAAAGGTTTAAGCTTGGGGGAGTTGATACGACTTCATAGTATCTACTTTTCGAAACACTTTTGCCCTTGTTTTGGACTCTAACTTGCATGATTTGAATGGAACTAACCCGGGCTGACGCTGTTTACAGCAGAATTGCCATGGTGTTATTTTTGTGCAGAAATAAAAGTTCTCGGAATGACCTGAAACTTCACAGAGATTTTTTTTGGAATTTATAAAAACATTGGCGAAAGAATCAAGGCCAGGGGGCCCACACCCTGTCCACGAGGGTGGGGGGCGCGCCTACCCCCTGGGCGCGCCCCTGCCTCGTGGGCCCCCTGGTGCTCCACCGACCTCAACTCCAACTCCATATATTCACGTTCGGGGAGAAAAAAATCAGAGAGAAGGATTCATCGCGTTTTACGATACGGAGGCGCCGCGAAGCCCTAATCTCTCTCGGGAGGGCTCATCTGGAGTCTGTTCGGGGCTCCGGAGAGGGGAATCCGTCGCCGTCATCATCATCAACCTTCCTCCATCACCAATTTCATGATGCTCACCACCGTGCGTGAGTAATTCCATCGTAGGCTTGCTGGACAGTGATGGGTTGGATGAGATTTATCATGTAATCGAGTTAGTTTTGTTAGGGTTTGATCCCTAGAATCCATTATGTTCTGAGATTGATGTTGCTACGACTTTGCTATGCTTAATGCTTGTCACTAGGGCCTGAGTGCCATGATTTCAGATCTGAACCTATTATATTTTCATGAATATATGTGAGTTCTTGATCCTATCTTGCAAATCTATAGTCACCTATTATGTGTTATGATCCGTTAACCCCGAAGTGACAATAATCGGGATACTTACCGGTGATGACCGTAGTTTGAGGAGTTCATGTATTCACTAAGTGTTAATGCTTTGGTCCGGTACTCTATTAAAAGGAGGCCTTAATATCCCTTAGTTTCCAATAGGACCCCGCTGCCACGGGAGGGTAGGACAAAAGATGTCATCCAAGTTCTTTTCCATAATCACGTATGACTATATTCGGAATACATGCCTACATTACATTGATGAATTGGAGCTAGTTCTGTGTCACCCTATGTTATAACTATTGCATGAGGAATTGCATCCGACATAATTCTCCATCACCAATCCAATGCCTACGAGCTTTTCACATATTGCTCTTTGCTTAGTTACTTTTCCGTTGCCACTATTACAATTACTACAAAACTGCTACTGTTACTTTTGCCACTGTGACAGTTACTTCCATACTACTTTGCTACTAAGTACTTCGCTGCGGATATTAAGTTATCCAGGTGTGGTTGAATTGACAACTCAGTTGCTAATACTTGAGAATTGTTGGGGAACGTAGTAATAATTCAAAATTTTCCTACGTGTCACCAAGATCAATCTAGGAGATGCTAGCAACGAGAGAGAGGGAGTGCATCTTCATACCCTTGAAGATCGCTAAGCGGAAGCGTTACAAGAACGTGGTTGATGGAGTCGTACTCGCGGCGATTCAAATCGCGGAAGATCCGATCTAGCGCCGAACGGACGACGCCTCCGCGTTCAACACGCGTATAGCCCGGGGACATCTCCTCCTTCTTGATCCAGCAAGGGGAGAGGAGAAGTTGAGGGAGAACTCCAGCAGCACGACGGCGTGGTGGCAATGGAGCTCGTGGTTCTCCGGCAGAGCTTCGCTAAGCACTACGGAGGAGGAGGAGGAGTTGGAGGAGGAGAGGGCTGCGCCAGGGAAGAGGTGCGGCTGCCCTCCCACCCCTCCACTATATATAGGGGCAAGGGGAGAGGGGGAGGTGCCCTAGGGTTTTCCCTAGGGGACAGCGGCCAAGCAGATTGGATCTCCCTAGGGAAAATCCTAGGGAGACTTGCCCCCCAAGCCAAGCAGGTGGAGGCTTGCCACCCAAGCCAGGTGGAGGCACCCCACCTCCCCAAGTAACGTGGGAAAGGGTGTGGGGGCGCACCAACCCTTAGTGGGCTGGTTTTCCCCTTCCCCTTTGGCCCATGAGGCCCTCCAACACTTGTCGGGGCTCCCGAAACACCTTTCGGTCATGCTGGCCATAGCCTGGTACCCCCGGAACACTTCCGGACTCCAATACCCTTCATCCAATATATCGATCTTCACCGGCGGACCATTCCGGAACTCCTTATGATGTCCGGGATCTCATCCGGGACTCCGAACAACCTTCGGTAACCACATACTATTTCCCATAACAACTCTAGCGTCACCGAACCTTAAGTGTGTAGACCCTACGGGTTCGGGAACCATGCGGACATGACCGAGACACCTCTCCGGCCAATAACCAATAGCGGGATCTGGATACCCATATTGGCTCCCACATGTTCCACGATGATCTCATCGGATGAACCACGATGTCGGGGATTCAATAAATCCCGTATACAATTCCCTTTGTCTATCGGCATGTTGCTTGCCCGAGATTCGATCGTCGGTATCCCAATACCTCGTTCAATCTTGTTACCGGCAAGTCTCTTTACTCGTTCCGTAACGCATGATCCCGTGGCTAACTCATTAGTCACATTGAGCTCATTATGATGATGCATTACCGAGTGGGCCCAGAGATACCTCTCCGTTATACGGAGTGACAAATCCTAGTCTCGATTCGTGCCAACCCAATAGACACTTTCGGAGATACCTGTAGTGCACCGTTACAGCCACCCAGTTATGTTCTGACGTTTGGTACACCCAAAGCATTCCTACGGTATCCGGGAGTTGCACAATCTCATGGTCTAAGGAAATGATACTTGACATTAGAAAAGCTCTAGCAAACGAACTACACGATCTTGTGCTATGCTTAGGATTGGGTCTTGTCCATCACATCATTCTCCTAATGATGTGATCCCGTTATCAATGACATCCAATGTCCATGGTCAGCAAACCATAACTATCTATTGATCAACGAGCTAGTCAACTAGAGGCTTACTAGAGACATGTTGTGGTCTATGTATTCACACATGTATTACGGTTTCCAGTTAATATAATTATAGCATGAACAATAGACAATTATCATGAACAAGATTTCCAACAGTCTCCCACTTGCACTAGAGTCAATAATCTAGTTCACATCACCATGTGATTAACATTCAAAGTTCACATCGCCATGTGACTAATACCCAAGAGTTTACTAGAGTCAATAATCTAGTTCACATCACCATGTGATTAACACTCAATGAGTTCTAGGGTTTGATCATGTTATGCTTACAAGAGAGGTTTTAGTCAACGAGTCTGCAACATTCAGATCCGTGTGTGCTTTACAAATCTCTATGTCATCTTGTAGATGCAGCTACCATGCGCTACTTGGAGCTGTTCCAAATAACTGCTCTACTATACGAATCCGGTTTACTACTCAGAGTCATCCGGATTAGTGTCAAAGTTTGCATCGTCGTAACCCTTTACGACGAACTCTTTTACCACCTCCATAATCGAGAAAATTCCTTAGTCCACTAGTTACTAAGGATAAGTTCGACCGCTGTCATGGGATCCATTCCTGGATCACTATTGTACCCCTTGACTAACTCATGGCAAGGCACACTTCAGGTGCGGTACACAGCATAGCATATTGTAGAGCCTACGTCTAAAGCATAGGGGACGACCTTCGTCCTTTCTCTCTCTTCTGCCGTGGTCAGGTCTTGAGTCTTACTTAATACTCACACCCTGTAACACAGCAAAGAACTCCTTCTTTGCTAATCTATTTTGAACTCCTTCAAAATCTTGTCACGGTATGTATTCATTTGAAAGTACTATTAAGCGTTTTGATCTATCCTTATAGATCTTGATGCTCAATGTTCAAGTAGCTTAATCCAGGTTTTCCATTGAAAAACACTTATCAAATAATCATGTATGCTTTCCAGAAATTCTACATCATTTCTGATCAACAATATGTTAACAACATATACTCATCAAAAATTCTATAGTGCTCCCACTCACTTCTTTGGAAATACAAGTTTCTCATAAACTTTGTATAAACCCAAAATCTTTGATCATCTCATCAAAGCGTACATTCCAACTCCGAGATGCTTACTCCAGTCCTTAGAAGGATTGCTGGAGCTTTGCATACTTGTTAGCATCTTTCAGGATTGACAAAACCTTCTGGTTGTATCACATACATCCTTTCCTCAAGAAAATCGTCGAGGAAACAATGTTTTGACATCCTATCTGCAAGATTTCATAAATAATGCAGTAACTGCTAATATAGTTCCAACAGACTCTTAGCATCGCTACGAGTGAGAAAGTCTCATCGTAGTCAACTCCTTGAACTTGTCGAAAAACATCTTAACGACAAGTCGAGCTTTCTTAATGGTGACACTTATGACACTTACCATCATTGTCTGTCTTCCTTTTTAAAATCCATCTGCACCCAACAGCCTTACGACCAGCGAGTAGTTCTTCCAAAGTCTATACTTTGTTTTATACATGGATCCTCTCTCGGATTTTATGGCCTCAAGCCATTCGTCGGAATCTGGGCCCACCATCGCTTCTCCATAGCTCGTAGGTTCATTGTTGTCTAGCAACATGACTTCCAAGACAGGATTACGTACCACTCTGAAGTAGTACGCATCCTTGTCATCCTATGAGTTTTGGTAGTGACTTGATCCGAAGTTTCATGATCACTATCATAAGCTTCCACTTCAATTGGTGTAGGTGCCACAGGAACAACTTCCTGTGCCCTGCTACACACTAGTTGAAGTCATGGTTCAATAACCTCATCAAGTCTCCACCGTCCTCCCACTCAATTCTTTTGAGAGAAACTTTTCCTCGAGAAAGGACCCGTTTCTAGAAACAATCACTTTTGCTTCCAGATCTGAAATAGGAGGTATACCCAACTGTTTTGGGTATTCTATGAAGATGTATTTATCCGCTTTGGGTTAGAGCTTATCAGCCTGAAACTTTTTCACATAAGCGTCGCAGCCCCAAACTTTTAAGAAACGACAGCTTAGGTTTCTCTAAACCACAGTTCATACGATGTCGTCTCAACAGAATTGCGTGGTGCCCTATTTAAAGTGAATGTGGTTGTCTCTAATGCCTAACCCATAAACGATAGTGTAATTCGATAAGAGACATCATGGTATGCACCATATCCAATAGGGTGCAGTTATGATGTTCGGACACACCATCACACTATAGTGTTCCAGGCGGTATTAGTCGTGAAACAATTTCCACAATTTCTTAATTGTGTGCCAAACTCGTAACTCAGATATTCATCTCTATGATCATATCATAGACATTTTTATCCTCTTTTCACGACAATCTTCAACTTCACTCTGAAATTACTTGAACCGTTCAATAATTCAGACTTGTGTTTAATCAAGTAAATATACTCAGCATCTACTCAAATCATCTGTGAAGTAAGAACATAACGATATCCACTGCGTGCCTCAGCACTCATTGGACTGCACACATCAAAATGTATTACCTCCAACAAGTTGCTCTCTTGTTCCATCTCACTGAAAACGAGGCCTTTCAGTCATCTTGCCCATGTGGTATGATTTGCATGTCTCAAGTGATTCAAAATCAAGTGAGTCCAAACGATCCATCTGCATGGAGTTTCTTCATGCATATATATCAATAGACATGGTTCGCATGTCTCAATCTTTTCAAAAACGAGTGAGTCCAAAGATCCATCTACATGGAGCTTCTTCATGCGTTTTATCCCAATATGACTCAAATAGTAGTGCCACAAGTATGTGGTACTATCATTACTATCTTATATCTTTTGGCATGAACATGTGTATCACTACGATCGAGATTCAATAAACCATTCATTTTAGGTGCAAGACCATTGAAGGTATTATTCAAATAAAAAGAGTAACCAGTATTCTCCTTACATGAATAACCGTATTGCGATAAACACAATCCAATCATGTCTATGCTCAACGCAAACACCAAATAACAATTATTTAGGTTTAACACCAATCTCGATGGTAGAGGGAGCGTGCGATGATTGATCACATCAACCTTGGAAACACTTCCAACACATATCATCATCTCACCTTTAGCTAGTCTCCGTTTATTCCGTAGCCTTTTATTTCGAGTTACCAACACTTAGCAACCAAACCGGTATCTAATACCCTGGTGCTACCAGGAGTACTAGTAAAGTACACATTAATATAATGTATATCCAATATACTTCTGTCGACCTTGCCTGCCTTCTCATCTACCAAGTATCTAGGGTAGTTCTGCTTCAGTGACCGTTCCCCTCATTACAGAAGCACTTAGTCTCGGGTTTGGGTTCAACCTTGGGTTTCTTCGCTGGAGCAGCAACTGATTTGTCGTTTCATGTAGTATCCCTTCTTGCCCTTGCCCTTCTTGAAACTAGTGGTTTTACTAACCATCAACAATTGATGCTCCTACTTGATTTCTACTTTCGCGGTGTCAAACATCGCGAGTTGCTCAAGGATCATCATGTCTGTCCCTGATATGTTATAGTTCATCATGAAGCTCTAATAGCTTGATGGCAGTGACTATGGAGAACCATCACCATCTCATCTGGAAGATTAACTCCCACTCGATTCAAGTGATTGTAGTACTCAGACAATCTGAGCACATGCTCAACGATTGAGCTTTTCTCCCTTAGTTTGCAGGCTTAAGAAACTTGTCAGAGGTCTCATACCTCTTGACGTGGGCACTAGTCTGAAATCCCAATTTCAGTCTTTGGAACATCTCATATGTTCTGCGACGTTTCAAAACCGTCTTTGGTGCCACAATTTTAAACCGTTAGCATCACACACTGAACTATCACCTAGTCATCAAAACGTGTATGTCAGATGTTTCGCAACATCTACAGACGACGCTCGAGGTTCAGCACACTGAGCGGTGCATTAAGGACATAAGCCTTCTGTGCAGCAATGAGGACAATCCTCAGTTTACGGACCCAGTCCGCATAATTGCTACTATCAACTTTCAACTAAATTTTCTCTAGGAACATATCTTAGTAGAACTAAAGCGTAAGCTACGACATAATTTGCAAAGACCTTTTGACTATGTTCATGATAATTAAGTTCATCTAATCAAATTATTTAATGAACTCCCACTCAGAGAGACATCCCTCTAGTCATCTAAGTGATACATGATCCGAGTCAACTAGGCCGTGTCCGATCATCACGTGAGATGGACTAGTCATCATCGGTGAACATCTCCATGTTGATCGTATCTACTATACGACTCATGTTCGACCTTTCGGTCCCTTGTGTTCCGAGGCCATGTCTGTACATGCTAGGCTCATCAAGTCAACCTAAGTGTTTCGCATGTGTAAATCTGGCTTACACCCGTTGTATGCGAACGTTAGAATCTATCACACCCGATCATCACGTGGTGCTTCGAAACAATGAACCTTCGCAACGGTGCACAGTTAGGGGGAACACATCTCTTGAAATTTTAGTGAGGGATCATCTTATTTATGCTACCGTCGTTCTAAGCAAATAAGATGTAAACATGACGAACATCACATGCAAATCATAAAGTGACATGATATGGGCAATATCATCTTGCGCCTTTTGATCTCCATCTTCGAGGCGCGGCATGATCACCTTCATCACCGGCATGACACCATGATCTCCATCATCGTGTCTTCATGAAGTTGTCTTGCCAACTATTACTTCTACTACTATGGCTAATGGTTAGCAATAAAGTAAATTAATTACATGGCGTTTTTCATTGACACGCAGGTCATACAATAAATTAAGACAACTCCTATGGCTCCTGCCGGTTGTCATACTCATCGACATGCAAGTCGTGATTCCTATTACAAGAACATGATCAATCTCATACATCACATATATATAATTCATCACATCCTTTTGGCCATATCACATCACATAGCATACCCTGCAAAAACAAGTTAGACGTCCTCTAATTGTTGTTGCATGTTTTACGTGGCTTCTATGGGTTTCTAGCAAGAACGTTTCTCTCCTACGCAAAAGCCACAACGGTGATATGCCAATTGCTATTTACACTTCATAAGGACCCTCTTCATCGAATCCGATCCGACTAAAGTGGGAGAGACAGACACCCGCTAGCCACCTTATGCATCAAGTGCATGTCAGTCGGTGGAACCTGTCTCACGTAGGAGTACGTGTAAGGTCGGTCCAGGCCGCTTCATCCCACAATGCCGCCGAATCAAGATAAGACTAGTAACGGCAAGCAAATTGAACAAATCATCACCCACAACTACTTTGTGTTCTACTCGTGCACAGAATCTACGCATCAACCTGGCTCATGATGCCACTATTGGGGAACGTAGTAATAATTCAAAATTTTCCTACGTGTCACCAAGATCAATCTAGGAGATGCTAGCAACGAGAGAGAGGGAGTGCATCTTCATACCCTTGAAGATCGCTAAGCGGAAGCGTTACGAGAACGCGGTTGATGGAGTCGTACTCGCGGCGATTCAAATCGCGGAAGATCCGATCTAGCGCCAAACGGACGGCGCCTCCGCGTTCAACACACGTACAGCCCGGGGACGTCTCCTCCTTCTTGATCCAGGAAGGGGAGAGGAGAAGTTGAGGGAGAACTCTAGCAGCACGACGGCGTGGTGGCAATGGAGCTCGTGGTTCTCCGGCAGAGCTTCGCTAAGCACTACGGAGGAGAAGGAGGAGTTGGAGGAGGAGAGGGCTGCGCCAGGTAAGAGGTGCGGCTGCCCTCCCACCCCTCCACTATATATAGGGGCAAGGGGAGAGGGGGAGGCGCCCTAGGGTTTCCCCTAGGGGGCAGCGGCCAAGCAGATTGGATCTCCCTAGGGAAAATCCTAGGGAGACTTGCCCCCCAAGCCAAGCAGGTGGAGGCTTGCCTCCCAAGCCAGGTGGAGGCGCCCCACCTCCCCAAGTAACGTGGGAAAGGGTGTGGGGGGCGCACCATCCCTTTGTGGGCTGGTTTTCCCCTTCCCCTTTGGCCCATGAGGCCCTCCAACACTTGTCGGGGCTCCCGAAACACCTTTCGGTCATGCTGGCCATAGCCTGGTACCCCCGGAACACTTCCGGACTCCAATACCCTTCGTACAATATATCGATCTTCACCGCCGGACCATTCCGGAACTCCACGTGATGTCCGGGATCTCATCCGGGACTCCGAACAACCTTCGGTAACCACATACTATTTCCCATAACAACTCTAACGTCACCGAACCTTAAGTGTGTAGACCCTACGGGTTCGGGAACCATGCAGACATGACCGAGACACCTCTCCGGCCAATAACCAATAGCGGGATATAGATACCCATATTGGCTCCCACATGTTCCACGATGATCTCATCGGATGAACCACGATGTCGGGGATTCAATCAATCCCGTATACAATTCCCTTTGTCTATCGGCATGTTGCTTGCCCGAGATTCGATCGTCGGTATCCCAATACCTCGTTCAATCTTGTTACCGGCAAGTCTCTTTACTCGTTCCGTAACGCATGATCCCGTGGCTAACTCATTAGTCACATTGAGCTCATTATGATGATGCATTACCGAGTGGGCCCAGAGATACCTCTCCGTCATACAGAGTGACAAATCCCAGTCTCGATTCGTGCCAACCCAACAGACACTTTCGGAGATACCCATAGTGCACCTTTATAGCCACGCAGTTACGTTGTGACGTTTGGTACACCCAAAGCATTCCTACGGCATCCGGGAGTTGCACAATCTCATGGTCTAAGGAAATGATACTTGACATTAGAAAAGCTCTAGCAAACGAACTACACGATCTTGTGCTATGCTTAGGATTGGGTCTTGTCCATCACATCATTCTCCTAATGATGTGATCTCGTTATCAATGACATCCAATGTCCATGGTTAGGAAACCATAACCATCTATTGATCAACGAGCTAGTCAACTAGAGGCTTACTAGGGACATGTTGTGGCTATGTATTCACACGTGTATTACGGTTTCCAGTTAATACAATTATAGCATGAACAATAGACAATTATCATGAACAAGGAAATACAATAATAACCATTTTATTATTGCCTCTAGGGCATATTTCCAACAAGAATATTCTTTGGCTCCCCTTGTGTCGAATCAATAAATTTGGGTTGAATACTCTACCCTCGAAAACTGTTGCGATCCCCTATACTTGTGGGTTATCACATAGCGGTGTCGACGGTGGCCTCGAAGACGAGGTGCTCCTCCAAGATCTGGCGGTCGACACGCATGTCAGCCATAGCGACCTCGTTCGTGCGTGCGGCCGCATGCTACTCAGCTCCATGTTATACTGCGTGTAAAATGGCTGTGGACGGCGCTTAATTGGAGGAGGGGGGGCAGTGATTTCGGTGGAAGGTGTTGCTCCGTCAGTCGGGGCATGTGGGATGGGAAAGGAGGAGGATGGTGTGGGTGGGGTGTGGATTACCAGACCATATCGACGAGGCTGCGCAGCAAGAAGAAGGGTCGGCGGCGAGGAGGCCGCGCAGCAAGAAGATGGGTCGCCGGCGAGGAGGCGGCGCTGCAAGAAGAAGGGTCGCCAGCGAGGAGGTCGCGCTGCAAGAAGAAGGGTTGCCGACGAGGAGGCAGCGCTGCAAGAAGAAGGGTCGTCGGCGAGGAGGCTGAGTTGCCAGTAATCAGCTGTGAAGGTTTGAACTTGGAAAGCAAGGAGGAATAGTGGAAATGTGGCTTTTGGTAGGAGGGAGGGGGCGGGGAGATAGATATTTCCGCGGTGGCAAAAAAATTCGCTCTGTGCCGCGAGAAACTGGCGCGCAAGTGTGGTTCAAGTGGGGGCGGTGGACTGTAGACGACGAAGCTTCCTGCGTAAGCCAGACAAGACAGTGCGCCAAGATATTTTATATCGCATCCCACACGATTCTTTCTAGTAAACTGTTTGTGGTATATCTGATTTTTTTCATTATGTTTTGACAGAAAAAATGGTGTTACGGAGGGAAAGGATGGTGTTTGAATTGCTAGAACATTTACGTACAGTGAACATGCAACTAGTACATGAGTGTCGTGTTTAAATTTAGAATTATTCCGGGTTCGTTTGGCATTTTTATGCATTAATTGAGTTTCTGGGCATTTAATGTGCATAATTCAAATTTGAACTACAAGCACATGCTCCAATGCACCAAAGTTTGCTGAAAAATCACATGTATGTCTTTGGGTGAATTTATAGGTCCCATGCAAGAAATGGGAATAAAATTCAAACATATGGGTGTCGTGGCTCGGCCGGAATGATTGAGAACCTTGGTTTTTTAATTGCTGTAATTCCAAAACACGGCTGATAATCATGAAACTTGGCATGGTCTCATGACATGGCAGCAACATGCTGCGGTAATGTTTTTGGCCGAATTGGGACAAGCTTTGGTGTAGGCTTCTTGCAAACCGAAGCTTCCCTCAAGAAGGCTCCTAGTTCCGAGAGGGAACGTGTCACCTCCGTGTGCGAAACGACATACGTACACTGCCTTCTCCCGCCTTAATTTTTTTACACAAGAAGATTAGACCAAATAGAAGTATCGTGCTAAATTTTGGAATTATTCCGTGTTCGTTTGGCCTTTTTATACCTTAATTGAGTTTCTGCGTATTTAATGTGTATAATTCAAATTTGAACTACAAGCACGTGCTCTAGTGCACCAAAGTTGTTTGAAAAATCGCATGTGTGTCCTTGGGTGAATTTCTAGGTCCCATGCAAGAGATGGGAGTGAAATTCAAACATCTGGGCGTCGTGGCTCGGCCGGAAAGATTGAGAAACTTGGTTTTTTAGTTCCTGTAATTCCAAAACACGCCTGAAAATCATGAAACTTGGCATGGTCTCATGACATGGCACCAACATGTTGCGGTAATTTTTTTGGCGGAATTGGGACAAGCTTTGGTGTAGGCTTTTGCAAACCGGAGCTTCCCTCAAGAAGGCTCCTAGTTCCGAGAGGGAACGTGTCACCTCCGTGTGCGAAACGACATACGTACACTGCCTTGTCCCGCCTTAATTTTTTTACACAGCCAGATTAGACCAAATAGAAGTACCGTGCTAAATTTTGGAATTATTCCGGGTTCGTTTGGCCTTTTTTGTACATTAATTGAGTTTCTGGGCATTTAATGTGCATAATTCAAATTTGAACTACAAGCACAGGCTCGAGTGCACCAAAGTTGTTTGAAAAATCACATGTGTGTCCTTGGGTGAATTTCTAGGTCCCATGCAAGAGATGGGAGTGAAATTCAAACATCTGGGCGTCGTGGATCGGCCGGAAAGATTGAGAAACTTGGTTTTGTAATTCCTGTAATTCCAAAACACGCCTGAAAATCATGAAACTTGGCATGGTCTCATGACATGGCACCAACATGCTGCGGATTTTTTTTGGCCGAATTGGGACAAGCTTTGGTGTAAACTTCTTGCAAACCGGAGCTTCCCTCAAGAAGGCTCGTGGTTCCGAGAGGGAACATGTCACCTCCGTGTGCGAAACGACATACGTACACTGCCTTCTCCCGCCTTAATTTTTTGACACAGCCAGATTAGACCAAATAGAGGTACTGTGCTAAATTTTGGAATTATTCTGGGCTCGTTTCGCCTTTTTATACATTAATTGAGTTTCTGGGCGTTTAATGTGCATAATTCAAATTTGAACTACAAGCACATGCTCCAATGCACCAAAGTTGTTTGAAAAATCACATGTGTGTCCTTGGGTGAATTTCTAGGTCCCATGCAAGAGATTGGAGTGAAATTCAAACATCTGGGCGTCGTGGCTCGGCCGAAAAGATTGAGAAACTTGGTTTTTTAATTCCTGTAATTCCAAAACACGCCTGAAAATCATGAAACTTGGCATGGTCTCATGACATGGCACCAACATGCTGCGGTAATTTTTTTGGCCGAATTGGGACAAGCTTTGGTGTAAGCTTCTTGCAAACCGGAGCTTCCCTCAAGAAGGCTCGTGGTTCCGAGGGGGAACGTGTCACCTCCGTGTGTGAAACGACATACGTACACTGCCTTCTCCCGCCTTAATTTTTTACACAACCAGATTAGACCAAATAGAAGTACCGTGCTAAATTTTGGAATTATTCCGGGCTCGTTTGGCCTTTTTTGTACATTAATTGAGTTTCTGGGCATTTAATGTGCATAATACAAATTTGAACTACAAGCACATGCTCCAGTGCACCAAAGTTGTTTGAAAAATCACATGTGTGTCCTTGGGCGAATTTCTAGTTCCCATGCAAGAGATGGGAGTGAAATTCAAACATCTGGGCGTCGTGGCTCGGCCGGAAAGATTGAGAAACTTGGTTTTTTAATTCCTGTAATTCCAAAACATGCCTGAAAATCATGAAACTTGGCATGGTCTCATGGCATGGCACCAACATGTTGTGGTAATTTTTCTGTCCGATTTGTGAAGACCCACACATTAACAATCAACAAAGTCATTTTGGAACAAGTGTTGTCATGTTACAAATCAAAAACACAAGTATTATTGAAACCGTGGGTGTTCGACTTACCAATTACGTGCGGCCACGCGTCCCCTTTTTTTATTGGCTAGGAGGTGACGTGCGGGGTAGCTATTTGAGTACGGAAGGCATGCGATCAGACCCATGCGCGTGCTCATCGGGAGGAGAGCCCTTTGACCGCTACCCCCCGCGCACCTCCCTCCCAACGTCTGCATTAATGGCACCCAAGCACCTGTTCTACGGCGTGGCTATATGTCTCACTGGACTGAGATTTAAGAGAGAAAAATGAAAATCTGGAAAGAAAGTTTTGCATGGATCTTGATGTAAGATCCGACGGACCTATATAGCATCGACTACGACCTATAGCAAGCATGATGAATATAAGGATGATGACAGTGGATAATAATTGTCTTACATATTGAGAAACATAATTAAGAAAAGCCACATGCGGCAACGCCTGAAATACAGAAGGGAAAAAGAAGAAGGAAGACAACGATCTAGCTCGCTGATCTCTACTTTCTTCATGCGTTGCTGCAGGACACGGGAACTAGTCTCCGCGGCGAGCGTCGACGAGCTCTTTCTTGTCCTCAAGATGCTGCTTGAGAGCATCCACGGATTCCTCCACCAGCCTTCTGCGCTCGATGCGCAACTTGTTATTCTCGTCCATAAGTTTCTCGACGATGACGCCGGTCCTCTTCAACAAGGCAGTGGTCTACTCCTGCTGCTCCACACTTCCGACGATCTTCGCCTTTAGCAGGTCGCGCTCGGCCCAGAGCTTCGCATTGCTCTCATTTAGTTGCCGGATGACGTCGGTAGACTGTTCAAACGAGGCTTTCAGGTCATCCTGCAACCTCTCCCACCTGGAGATCTGATCCATCTGCCTAAGGACGAGGGCACGCATGCGCCTGTAAGAGTCCTCGCATGCCCGCGAGGCATTCTCCCAGGCCGCCGCGGCGCGGGAGGACATCTCTTCTGCATTCGCGGCGCGGCGGGACATCTCTTCTGCTTCCGTGGCGCGACCGGACCAGTCTGCTGCATCGACGGCGCCGCGGGTCCTCCATGCTGCTTCGGCGGCGCGGCGGGACCTCTCTGCTGCTACGGCCGTGCGGCGGGACATGTTGGCTGCTTTTGCGGCGAGGCGGGACATCTCTCGTGCTCCCGCTTGCAGGCTCGCCTCTCCCTGGTGGCAATCACTCGACCCAGAACTACGCTGGCCATGGCGGATGCAAGGGAACGATGATGAATGACTTGTTTGTTTTTGACTTTTTGTGGATGAGGAGTTGAGGAGGTATGTGCAGTCATCTTGGAGTAGTAGTATTTATAACCGCATAGTAATACGCTCCTAAGTGGGAAACCATTTAGGTTTTGATCGGTGTGAACAGGTTTGCAATTTGGAATGTGACGGGACGCGACCTCCCTGTTCTTCTAAAAAAATGTGACGGGACGCATCCTCAAACTTTACTGACGGTTATAAGTGCGGCACTATTCCAGAAGGCGTAACGTGGGCACGTACGCCTTCTCGGCCGCGTACGTGGCGTTTGCACCACAGGGTGCACCGCAATAGGCAATGTCAGCACACGTCTTGTTCGAACAACCGTGCGCGCTCGTTATTACCATCGCGGACGCTTCTTTTAATTAGAATGGGCGTGCCTGTCTAGCGCACACACGTTGATCTATCTAACTGTTTCAGTTTGTTGTGGCTAATCGCAAACAGTTCATCCATGTGAAGTGTATGCCATCAATTGCAGACACTTTGATCTGGCTTACCCGTTTTTGTTCTGTTGCCTAATCGCAAACAGTTAATCCTTCTGAAGCGTATGCCCTCAATCACACACACCTTGATCTGGCTGATCGTTTCTTTTGTGTTGCCTAATCACAAGCAGTTCATCCGAGTGAATGGCATGCTGTATATCGCACACACCTTCATCTGGCTGCCCATTTCTTTTGTGTTGCCTAATCACAAACAGTTCATCCGAGTGAACCGTATGCTCTATATCGCACACGCCTTCATCAGGCTGCCCGTTTCTTTTGTTCCGCCTCATCGCAAACAGTTCATTGGACTGAACCGTATGCCCTAGATCGCACACGCAACTAAAATCTTGACCGTGTTTGATGCATACTCCTTTGCAAACGTTTTGCACCTTTTTTGACGGTTTTTTTACATCCCCGTTTGTGATTGATGCATCACACACAGTTTCGTGAAAGGGTCTCTGATCGTAGTGTCGTGTTAGCAGCATCCTGCAGTAGTGTATGCCACCTTTCTCTTATGGAGCTCATAGAATGATGAACTCTTTGCCACCCCTCCAGATGTGGGTGGTGAAGAAAAATATCTAATCTCTCATGCAGGGTCAGGTCTCCAGACGAACTTAACCATCTGAAGAATTTGCTGGAGACTTGAAAATGCTTGAAAGGACGCAAGCTAATCATGAAGAAATGAATTTTCATTTCTCATGTCCTCATACTATCTTATCTGTTCTATTGCTTGATGAAATTGATCTGATGAATCTGATGTCATATTCTTCACTGATGAAGTATATGAGTTCGTAAGATGCACTAATTCATCTGTAGGATGATCAACCCAAAGCCACTTAGTGGGTCCTCGGCAGTGGATGTACAAATCACATGACTGGTGACAGGAACTTATTGATGGACACTGCGCTATCTCCATCGCATCTGAAGCATATCACCTATGCTGACAAAGGCAAAAGCAAGGTATTGGGTCTAGGTAAGGTTGCGATCTCAAAGGATCGACACATGGACAAAGTCATGCTTGTCGAGTCCTTAGGATTCAACCTCATGTCTGTCTCAATGCTTTGTGATCTTGATATGGTTGTTGTCTTTGGCAAGTATCATTGTGTTGTGATCATGGAAGCTGACCATTCCCAAGTCTTCGAAGGCTTTAGGAGAGGAGATTTGTATATTGTTGATTTCTCTACAGGACCACAACCTGCTACATTCCTACTTGCAAAAGCTTCAGAAGGCTGGCTATGGCATCGACGACTTGGTCATGCTGGCATGAGGAACTTGCACACTCTCATGAAGAAGAAGCATGTCATTGGCATCGAGGATGTCAAATTCCTCAAGGATCACCTATGCAGAGCTTGTGAAGCTGGAAAGATGACCAAGGCCAAGCATCCCTCAAAGACTATCATGACTACCACTCGTCCATTTGAATTGCTTCACATGGATCTCTTTGGCCCCAATCATTATTCCTCATTCACCAATGAAGCATCTTTATATGGCTTTGTTATTGTTGATGACTATTCTCGTTATACATGGGTGCATATCGTCACTTACAAATGTGAAGTGCAATAAGTCTTCAAACGATTTTCCTCAAGGGCTTCAACCAACTTTGGTGTGAAGATCAAGCACATCAGAAGTGACAATGGGACCGAGTTCAAGAATACTGGTCTTGATGACTATCTTGATGAACTGGGTATTACTCATGAGTTATCTGCTCCTTACACTCCTCAGCAGAATGGCGTCGTGGAGCACAAGAACAGGACTTTTGTTGAGATGGCTCGCACTATGCTCGATGAATACAAGACGCCATGTCACTTCTGGATTGAGGCAATTGATACTGCGTGCCACATCATCAACAGGAGCACCTACCTCCTGTGCTAGATGAAAAGTCACCTGAGGAAACCATCAAGTCCAGGGCTACTGAGGATGTCATTCCTACTGAAGAATCTACTGATGAAGTCATTCCAGAACGTGAAGAACAGCAACCTGGCACACCTGAAGAAAATGGCTCTGAAGAAAATGCTGAGCCAACTCAACGTCGCCAACCCGCTCATCTTCGTGTTGCAAATGAAGTGCAGAGAAAATCATCAGTGACATCAACGCACCAGGTCCTCTCACACACTCAAAGGCTTCACACTTGTCTAACTTTTGTGGGCACTCTGCTTTTGTCACTATCATAGAGCCCACCAAAGTAGATGAGGCATTTCTGGAGCCTGAGTGGATTCAAGCGATGCAAGAGGAATTACATCAGTTCGAGCTCAAAAACGTGTGGGAACTTGTCAAGCGACCAGACCCACGCAAGCACAATATCATTGGCACCAAATGGATCTACCGCAACAAGCAAGATGAAAATGGCATTGTGGTGAGGAATAAGGCACGGCTTGTAGCTCAAGGCTACACACAAGTTGAAGCAATTGATTTCGATAAAACTTTTGCACATGTTGCTAGACTTGAGGCTATTCGCATATTGCTTGCTTATGCTAACCATCATAATACCATCTTATATCAAATGGATGTGAAAGGTGCATTCCTCAATGGTAAGCTTGAGGAAGAAGTATATGTTGCTCAACCCCCAGGTTTTGAAGATCCAAAGCATCCTGACAAAGTCTTCAGACTCAATTAGGCCCTCTATGGCCTCAAGCAAGCCCCTCGGGCGTGGTATGATACTTTGAAGGAATTCCTCATGAAGAAAGGCTTCAAACCCGGTTCACTTGACCCAACTCTTTTCACCAAAACCTATGATGATGAATTATTCGTGTGCCAAATATATGTTGATGATATCATCTTTGGCTGACTGACCAACGTTATAGTGATGAGTTTGCCTATATGATGAGTGAAGAATATCAAATGTCTATGATGGGAGAATTGAAATTCTTCTTAGGTCTTCAAATACGTCAATAGCACAATGGTATCTTCATATCTTAGGAGAAATACCTCAAGGACATATTGAGGAAATTCAGCATGCAAGATTGCAAAGGCGTCAAAATCCCTATGCCCACAAATGGCCATTATGCACTGATGAAAATGGTATTGACTTCGATCAAAAGGTATACCGCTCCATGATTGGCTCTTTATTGTATTTATGTGCATCTAGGCCAGACATTATGCTTAGTGTTTGTATGTGTGCCCGTTTTCAAGCTACACCGAAGGAATCACACCATAAGGCTGTGAAACATATTCTTCGATATCTAGCTCACACTCCAACACTTGGATTATGGTATCCCAAGGGCTCGACTTTTGATCTCATTGGATATTCAGACTTTGACTATGCTGGTGATCGTGTGGACTGCAAGTCAATATCAGGCACATGCCATTTCCTCGGGTGATCATTGGTATGTTGGTCCTCGAAGAAACAGAACTGCGTATCACTCTCTACTGTTGAAGCAGAGTGCATTGCTGTTGGTTCGTGCTGTGCTATGGATGAAGCAAACCCTCAAGGACTACGACATCAATGTGAAAAATGTGCCTCTCTACTGTGACAATGAGAGTGCCATCAAGATTGCTCATAGCCCAGTTCAGCACCCGAAGACAAAGCACATTCAGATTCGTCATCATTTTCTTCATGATCATGTCTTGAAGGGCGACTTCTCTATCAAGCACGTGAAGACTGAAGAACAGCTAGCCGATATCTTCACAAAGACCTTGGATGAGAAGAGATTTAGCAAGTTGCGGTGTGAGCTAAATATCTTAGAATCTTTGAATGTCTTTTGAAAAGGACACACATCCTAACACTTATGCAAAATTGTTGACTTAGATGTGCAACACACGAAGTAACATTTTTCTTCAATCAATGAAGAATAACCCTCTAAGTGTGCAGAAATTAATGAATAATTTGATTCTCAGAGCCCTACGACAATTGTACGCGGCGTCTGAAATCATCATTCTTATACGGTGGGTCACGCCACCAACAAAAGTTGAAAAACTTCAATTTGAGTTTTTCTTTAGTTTTGAAATTCCTTAGTTGTTCAATTTCTTCAAGTTTGCAATGTCTTCACTCTTTCCGTCGTTGTTCTTCATTGACTATATATATATTTGAGTTTTAGTCCTCTACAGCATTCACTTATGGCTAATTCTTCAAGTTGCCTTTTCTGCTATGTGAATGTGATTGGACCCTTCCCCCTCTATGCTAAACTCAACCCAAACCGTTCAAAAATTCTTCATGTGCATTCTATTTGAAACGCGTTCAAAATCTTCACTGTGTCCTTGTCAGCTGAAGAATTTGCGAACGAAATGTTAAAATATTCTTATCTCATTTTTTTAGCTTTTGCCGCTCAAATCATTTCGCATCCCTTGATAAGACTTATCTATTCACCCACGATCTCACACAATCGCCACTGCTCTGTACGTGGGTGACACATGTCGCTAGGATGAGAAGGGTCAGGGGCACGTTTGTCCAATTTCTTCGGGCGAACGATTTTTCACCTCGGCTATATATACCCCTCACCCTCCTCAGACTGCATTTACCCCGATCGACCTCACTCCCCTCGCTCGAGCTTCCAGACCTAGCGCCGCCGCTACTTCCATCGTCGCCGGTGAGGAAGAGCTTCACTGCCTCGACCTCGTCGCCATCGTACTCGCACCGGCCGCGGATATCTTCTCTCCGCCGCCGCCGTAGCTGTCTTCCTCTGCCAAGTTAGGGCATGGAAGATCTGGACTAATGAACTTCCAATCTACAACTCCCAGTTCGTCGTGTTCTTCGTCAAGGGTAATTAAAAGTTATTTTTACTGCCCTTGTTGATTTTGATGATTTCCACAAAATCTTCAAAAGGTGTTTATTCTTCAACTTCCATACTTTAAACACCTCGCACAAGCATCTGTTCTTGATCTGTTTCTCTAAGCAACATTTTTCTTCAAGATTCCTCAATTGTGTGGATTTTGAATCTATACAACTCTGGAACCTAAGTCAAATAGCGCTTAGTGAAATTTCTCAAGACACCTCTGGTCAAATTCCTGAAAGTTGTTCATTTTGCAAAAACTTCTGAGAACACATATGACCTCTCCAAATTATTTGCACCTATACTCTGTTCACAGGTACACATGTCCGTTGCTGAATCTCTAGGTTCTCATCAACTTAACTCATTTGCAGGGTTCCTCGAAGACAAATTGCATACCTCTTCAGAGAACTCAAATGTTCAGAATCCTCAGCTGAAGAAAATGGCTGATGGCAAGAAACCTCAGAAGGGAGGGAAGAAATTGGAAGTCAACACTGCCTTTGAAATCCCTGATGACATCTATGCAGAGTATTGCACTCGTGATGAGGCAATTCATTGAAAGGAAACGAAGAATGAGCGCAAGGTGCGCATTCAAAGGATTGAGAGGAGATGGGCCAGAGAATGGAGGGAATATCGCTATGTCACACCCAAGTACATGGAGAAATTCGCTGTACACCCTCCATGCCCAAGACCTCCATTGGCACCTGGCCAAGACGCTGATCCCTCTGGCATCAGAAGAGGTGAGGAATTTCCTGCTAAATGGGCCAAGCGACAAGCTAAACTGGCCAAAGTGGCCAATGAGGCAGTGAGGAAATTCAATGAAGACACTGCTGCTACTGAGGCTTCTGCTAGCAAGCCCAAGAAGGCCATGCCTAAGAAGCCAGCTCGCAAACCACCAAGCACCTCAGCAATGCCCTCACGGCCAAGCTCTTCTATGCCCTCACGGCAAATTCCTTAAGCTGCTCCAGTTCCTCCAGCTGCAAAATCTTCAGCTGCTCCTGCAAAGTCATCAGCACCTGTGCACCTCGCCTCATGTCAAAGGACCACTAGCATCTCAATTGCCTCAGGAGCCTCTGCAAGTTCTTCAGCTCATCCGTAGTCCTCAACAGGCCCAGCTTTGCTGAAGACTAAGGCCACTACTGGACGAGGCACTAGACCAAGTCCTCAGGAGAAGCAGGTTGCCTTTCATGTGCCGTCTAGTGAAGACGAGGCTCATGGTGAAGAATTGGAAGAAATCATCAGAGACAGACAACAAAGGGCTGCTAGAGCCAAAGGCACAAATGTGCCCCTTCTGTTGGATCCCAAGTTGACCCTTGAGTACATTGATCTCTGGCACAAGGACTCCAACACTCCTATCCTGACTTCAAGCTCACACCTGGCCAAATTCACATGTTGACCGCCTTCATAGGCGAAGAAAATGGAAATTTGAGAAGGCCAGACAGTTGAAGAAAGCTCGGTACAAGAAGGAGCGTTTTCTGAAGAAGCACGTTGTCAAAATGACAACTGATGAACTTTTTGCTATGCAAGCTGAGATCAAAGGACTCAGTGATGAATTTGACGCATACCGTGCAGATTGGCTAGGAGCCAAAGTCAGATTTGTCAAAATGGCTGAGAAATTCACCTCCAATGTTGCAGCCCCAACGCAACATGAATCTCCTCAGGCTATTGCATCTGCACATCCTACTGAAGAACATGCCAGCACCATTGATGATAATCAGGTTGCTGAAGAAACTGAAAGCACCAGGGCTGATGAAGCTATTCCAGCCGCTGAAGAAAATGTCAGGGCAACCACTAGTGTTGCGCATGAAGAACAAGCCAGGCCAGCTGAAGCATCTGCTGCTGAGCCTGAAGACACTGAACAAGCCAGGGCAAGTGCATCAGTTGCACCTGAGGAAAATGAACCAATTTCCTCTGCTCCTCCTACACCAACTCCAAGTCCAATCCTTCCTTCTACATCAGAAGCGAAGAAGACCAAAGCTGCAGAGAGGGCCGCTGTGAAGAAAAGGAAAGCATCTCCTTCCTCAGAGTCTTCCGCACCAAAGAAGGCAAAGACTTTGACGAGCTCTTATGACAATCCTATAGATGCGGTTCCTGTTTCAAGCATGCCATCAAAGGAGATTGTACCCTTTGGTGAGGACTATGAAATCCCAAGTGGATCAGATGAAGAAGATCCTTCTGCTGCTTCGACAGAGCAGTTGGACGAAGAAATTGAAGTGGATAATATCACTTCAACTCCATCGGTATCATCGCCCATGCCTCAGTTCACTGCTTAAGAGGCAGGCATTGAGGAAATTGATGAAGAACAAGACGTGGACAATGGGTGCACCACTCCAATTCTGAACGATGACTACTGGGAAAGTCATCACCCCAATTCACCACTGTTCACTCCTCCACAACAAATTCCTCAGTCCCCGGTTCAGACCGAAGAAGTTCAAACGGGCTCTGAAGAACCTCAACCTTCTCTTCTTACCATCCCTCAAGAAATTCCAGCCACTAGTGCTGATGTCAATGCTGCTGAAGAAATGGAGACCCAGGCTGCTACTGATGATATTGCAACTGAAATTCCTCGGTCTGCGGCTCCGGAGACTATGATTCCAGAGGCTGTGAAGACATAACTGACACTCCTCAGCGCAAGCCAAAGAATCCCATATCAAAGAAACAAAAGTTCAAAGCCCATGATTTCTTCCATGAACACGTATTCTTCATGGAATACAATCCATATGACTCTGCTCGTCTTCGCCGCAAGCGCTTCTGGACAGCAAGTCAGATGAACTTCTATTCTTCATTGGTTTTCGATAAAGACAAGATCTTTGACCATGAGCATATTCCTCATGTGGATATGGAGTCGCTGCTCTGCTTCATGCCAGTCCTCAGTGTTGTTCATGACGCTGGGCTGCTCAACTTCTGCACCGACATATGTGACTGGAATGAAGAGCTAATTCTTCAGTTCTACGCTACATTGCACATCACCGGCAGCGCTGAAGATATGAATTCATGGGTGTTGGACTGGATGACTGATAACACTCATTACAAAGCACCGGACTGTGAATTACTTCATGCCCTTCCAATCAGTCCTCCCCATGAAGGTTCCAGACTCATCTACCATGAACCTGAGCTATCTAATCATTTCATGCAAGTGTTGATGAAGCCTCTGAAGCCTGGCCAAGCCCCAAGAACAAAATTCCTCGTGAAGGAATTGCTCTATGTGCCAAGGACAATTTATCGAATATTGACCAAGAACCTCATTCCAATTAAGGGCCACGACTCTAATGAAGAAGAGGTCGTTGGCATCACGAATAATCTGCTATTCAACATCATCCATGGAGTTCCAATCAATTACCATGATTTCTTCATGAGGACTATGGCAAATGTTGCTCTGTCACCTTTTGAGTTGAAGCCTTACGCTCCTTGGATTATGAGATTCCTCATATCAAGGTCTTCAATTCATTACAAGGCTGACTTTCAAAATCATCTCAGCTACTTGCCGCCCATTGAAGTCTTCAAACGACCTTCCTCATCTGATGAGAAGGGCAAGGCTGCAATTATTGATGCAGGCACTCGTCCATTGGATGGTCAGTTTCGCAAAGCTACTTCCTACTCCACCAATGATGACTCTGCCACTCATGACTCTGCCGCTAATGCTTCAAAGCCAAATCCTCCAGCCACTGCTCGAAGGGTGCTGACTGTTCGTGAGCTTCTCCTCAGTCTTCACCAGAAGGTCGATCGCAACCATAAATGGGTCAAAAGACAGTTTGATTCAATTCTTCAGAATATGACAATAACTCATAATTCAGTGAAGAAGAACCATTACTATCTGCATGAAGTATTTGATTGCACTTGGGCTGTTCTGTCTCATCTCTACGGTGAAGAAGATCTCAAGCAGATGGGCTTCATGCAGGACTTTGACTGGTCTCAGCCACCTTCGAAGAAATTCAATAAGGTCAAAGTTCCTCACTTAGTGGCCAGCTCCTATTCTTCATCGCGCGAGACTGATGAAAATGAAGACTTGGACGACACTGCAGCAGACCCTACTTCAACAACCAACCCCAACAACACTAGCGCTCCTCCATCAACTTCGTGATGATATTCTTCAGGGGCGTTAGTCCTCATTTTTCGTCCCTTTTGGTCATTCGATGACAAAGGGGGAGAAATTTGAGTTATTCTTCAAATGGGTCTATCTATATGGGTGTTTTTTTGCTAAGTTACAACCCTCGTTCTTCTGAAGATTTGTTGGATCGAGTTGTAAACTTAAGTCCGATGGTGGTCTGATACTTTTGCTATGTTCTTCTGCATGCTATTTCCTCAGATATGTTAATGCACGCATGCTGAATTACATCAGTTACCATATTTCATCATGCATTTCAAATTCTTCATATCATCTGTTAAATGCGTGTATGAATTAGAATATATAGGGGGAGATCTCCATGATTCTACTCTTCAATGTGCATTGCTTCTCAAAAGCAAATTCCTCACATATGCACATCTTCAGGGGGAGTTCTTCTATATCTTGCAATCAAATTCCTCAATATCAGTATTTACACTTCATATGTTTATCCCCATTGAAAATTTAACCTGTATTGTCATCAATCGCCAAAAAGGGGGAGATTCTAAGTGCATCTAGTGCCCCTTAGTGATTTTGGTGTATTGAAGACTTATAGGTTAAGGGACTAACGTGTTTGTGAGTGTACACAAGTCTATAAGTCTATGAGGAGTTTGATATTTACAGAGAAACTCGACCCCTAAAAATGAATGTCTTCAACTGAAGACTTTGGCTTTCTGAAGACTTTGAAAGTGAAGAAACTGGTGTGATCCTGAACACTTGATATTCGTGCGAGGAACATGAAGCGTGATGACTTTTGTTTTCGTAGTTTCTTTTTCTCTTTCTTGAGTCAGAGGAAACACGGTACTGTTAAAGGGGGTGGAGGTAAAACTAAGGAAAAGTTTCCAAGTGATGCTCATCTCAAAATCCTACACCTACCAATCCTTTCGAGTGAAGCCATTGGAAATCTCATACAGTTCAGTCAATTTCTTCAGTGACAGAGATGAAGATCTTCTAGTCTCTTAGGAATTTGTTCTGACTGAGGAGTTAGGAATTCGCCAGTGCGGATTCCCTAAAGTGAGGAACATGATAGCCCTGAGGAATTTGAACCTCAAAACTCTGACCGTTGCCGTGTGCTATGCGCCAGCTGTCCCAAAATATCTTATCCACCTAACAGTCATATCATTGAAGGGCATTTATGTCTTATCATGTCGGGCTGCTCCCTAGGCTATAAATAGCCGCCCCCTACAACCACCAGCTGGTTGGCTGCTTCGAGAGAAACTGACACTTGTCAGTGAGAGCATCCCATCCTCCGAGGACTTTGAGCGAAAATCATCAAGTGAGGAAAACCCAAACCCAAAGTGATTGAGCATCACTGAAGAGTTTGTTCCTGTGTGGAACTGACGCTTGTTACCTTTGAAGACTATGCATCTTCCAGACCGTTAGGCGTCATGGTCTAGAGCATCCAAGAGGAAATTGTGGATTGCCGAGTGACCGAGTTTGTGAAGGTTTGGAAGTCACCTGAAGACTTACCACAAGTGATTGGGCAAGGTCTGTGTGACCTTAGCTCAAGGAGAATATGGTGAGGACTGTGTGTCCGGGACTGTGTGTCCTTAGTTTAAATACGTAGCCGCTCCAACCAGACGTACAACTGTCACAGCAGTTGGAACTGGTCTACCAGATCATTGTCTTCACCGAGCTAACTGGTTCTATTTCCTCAACCCTTTCATTTCCTCATTCTGTGTTGAAGTACCTGATCATTAATGTTTGAAGACTTTTGACTGAAGACTTTCTCAATTTCCTCAGTTCAATTTCTTCAGTCAGTTTGTCTTCAGCCTGCTTATCCTGTGTTTATGCTTCCTGTACTCATTGCTTGTTTTCATTTCATCATGATGACTATGCTATTGCTCTGTTATGCTTACTTTTCAGTACTTATTCCGGTGCTAAGTTGTTCGTGACTTAGGAATTTACTCACTGTCAAATTCCTCAGTGACGAATTTGTAAAACTCGCCTATTCACCCCCTCTAGTCGACTTAACGCACTTTCATAGAGGTAAATTATCTTTGTAGATTTGATGAAAGTGATATCCCTCATAATAAGTCTGCTAGTCAATGTTTGGATGAGTTTGATAATTTTATTGTTAAACAAGAAAACTTGAATGCTTATGTTAGTAGACAATTGAAACGTAATGCTCACATGCTTGACTGCTTGGGTGATTATATGACTAGAACTGTTAATGATCTTAATCTTATTTGTAAACATCCTTCCATGGTTAGAACTCAAGTAGAACAAGTACTTAAGGCACATGATGATTTGCTTAATGAGTTGAATAGTAAGAACAACGATAATGTTGTTAGAGTTATGACTAGAGGTGGTAAAATAACCTAGGAACCTTTGTATCCTCAGGGCCATCCTAAGAGAGTTGAACAAGATTCTTAGAGAGTTAATACTGATGCACCTAGTCCCTCTAATAAAAAGAAAAAGAAAACTGATAGGACTTTGCATGCTTCTAGTGAACCTATTATAGATACACCTGAGAATGCAAATGATATTTATATTTTTGATGCTGAGACACAATCTGGTGATGAACATGAATCTAGTGGTAATGTTAATGATGATGTTCATGTTGATGCTCAACCTAGTAATGATAATAATGTAGAGATTGAACCTGCTTTTGATCTTGATAACCCACAATCAAAGAATCAACGTTATGATAAGAGAGACTTCGTTGCTAGGAAGCATGGAAAGAAAGAGAACCATGGGTTCAGAAACCCATGCCCTTTCCTCCTAAACCATTCAAGAAAAAGGATGATGAGGATTTTGAGCGCTTTGCTGAAATGATTAGACCTATCTTTTTGCGTATGCGTTTGACTGATATGCTTAGAATGTCTCCTTATGCTAAGTATATGAAAGATATTGTTACAAATAAAAGAAAGATAGCGGAAGCTGAAATTTCCACCATGCTTGCTAATTATACTTTTAAGGGTGGAATACCAAAGAAACTTGGAGATCCAGGAGTACCAACTATACCATGCTCCATTAAAAGAAACTATGATAAAACTGCTTTATATGATCTTGGAGCTGGTGTTAGTGTTATGCCTTTCTCTTTATATCATAGACTTGAATTGAATAAGTTGACACCTACTGAAATCTCTTTGCAAATGTCTGGTAAATCAATTTCTATACCCATCGGTATTTGTGAGGATGTGCCTATTGTGGTTGCAAATGTTACTATCTTAATGGACTTTGTTATTCTTGATATCCCCGAGGATGACAGTATGTCGATCATCCTTGGTAGACCTTTTTTGAATACCGCAGGGGCTGTTATTGACTGCAACAAAGGCAATTTCACTTTTCATATTAATGGTAATGAGCATACGACACACTTTCCAAAGAAACAACCTCAAGTTCATAGTATCAATTCTATTGGAAAAATCTCAACTATTACTAGTGGAGGTTTTGAATTCCCTCTTCCTACTATCAAAAAGAAATATGATATTCTTATTGTTGGGGACATGCATATCCCCGTTGAGGTAACCTAGTGTTATTAAAACATTCTCCGGTTTCATGTCATTCGGAAGAAGTTTGTTAATAAGACTTGATCAACCTTGTTAATGGATTCCTTTTGATGAACATGAGATGGATGAATTTAGAAGGCACAACTTTCTGTACCTATCTTTTAATCTCTGATATTTAGATTAAATAAAACAAAAATAGTGTTTTCTATCTGTTTTCTGATTTATCAGTGCAATAAAAAATCTCTCGAAAATAGAAGTTCTCCAAATGCCCTAAAACTTTAGTATGATTTTTTATAGAATATTTGAGAATTTCTGGCACTGAGAACACACCAGAGGGCTTCACCAGTGGGCCACAAGGATGGAGGGTGCGCCCCCTGCCTTGTGGGTCCCACATGGGTCCCCTTCACTTATTCCAGCACCCATTCACTTTGTTTTCCTCCAGAAAAAATCATCCCGTAGCTCAACCCCGTGTTCTTGCTCATCTTGCTGCCATTTTTGATCTCCTTGTGCAAAGCTCCATTTGCAAAAACTGTTTTGGGGGATTGTTCTTCGGTATGTAACTCCTCCATTTGTCCAATTAGTTTTTGCTCTAGTGCTTTATTTATTGCAAATTTTTGCTGCTGTGGTGACCTTGTTCTTGAGCTTGCATGTCAAATTTATATGGTCCAAAGTAGTTTTGATGCATGATATAGCTTCTAGACACTTGTAGGAGTAGTTGCTATCAATTTTGTTTAGTTTGGTTCACTTTTATTTTGAGTCACTAAAATTTTCAGAAATTTTTAGAGGAAGAAAATGATGAGGAGATTGTTAAGAGGCTCTTCAAGTCAGGGTTCTAAAGGAAATGAGAATCAAGAGAAGAAGAAGCCCAAGTACAACCTTCCTCGCATCGCGGAGGTTCGGCCGTGTGAATGGCCATGTGATGCATTCTTAGAGGCGGCCGAAATTTATGAGGATTTCTATTATTTGGCGGAGAATGCAGGCATCACCGACTTTCTCCGCAACTGGTGTGATCAGTACCTCCTACTCATTAATACTTTCGTGCAAAATTTTCACTTTCATGCTAGGAGATCACCACCCACGGTAGAGTTTCACTTATATGATGAGCATAAGGAGATGACACTTTTTTTAAGGTTTGTAAATTACATTATGAGGGCAGCGTCAATGAACCACGCCCTAGAGATGTGGAAGATTTTATCGATGAAGTTATCATAGGGGAAAGGAGAAAGGTGTCGGAAGCGAGAGTGTCTAGTTTACATTTTCCTGTTTTGCACTACTACTCGTTATTTGCTGGGGGATGTTTAATTGGTCGCGCGGAGAGTGGAGGCCTTAGTGCTCCTGACCTTGCTATTTTGCACCATGCTTTACTTCGTGATAAAACTTTTAGTTTGGGGCGCTATGGTTGCTCGACGGCTGAGTTTAAACCGTATGAAGGGTTCTATCTTTGGAGGTATCTATGCCTCCCGCCTTGCTAAACGCTTCGAGATACCCATTAGGTACGATGAAAAAGAGGAGAAGCTGCTGCCCACTATATACTTAGATTATGAAAGTATGGTAGCACATGATTTTATTAAGAAAGACGATGACAAGAGACTCATCTATAACCTGGAATTTAGCGAGAAGACTTGTCAGATTATTACCTTGCCTGCAGCTTATTTGTTCGATATTCATTCAGGCATGTACTTAATCATGCCCGCGAACATTTATGCATACTGGGAGGGGACACGATTGAGGGAGTCCTGGATTAGGGGGTCCTCGGGTGTCCGGACTATTCAACATGGGCCGGACTGATGGCCCGTGAAGATAAAGCAGAAGACTATCCCCCGTGTCTAGGTAGGACTCCTATATGCGTGGATGGCAAGTTTGGTGTCCGGATATGTTATTTCCTTCGTCTGTAAACCGACTCTGTACAACCCTAGGCCCCTCCTGTGTGTATATAAACTGGAGGGTTTAGTCTATAGAGGTTATCAAATATTCATAGGCTAGACAACTAGGGTTTAGCCATTACGATCTCGAGGTAGATCAACTCTTGTAACCCCTATACACTTCGAATACAATCAAGCATGACGTAGGGTTTTACCTCCTTTAAGAGGGCCCGAACCTGGGTAAACAGTGTGTCCCTATTGTCCATTGATCCCTAGACACACATCTTGGGACCCCCTACCCGAGATCCGCCGGTTTTGACACCGACATTGGTGCTTTCATTGAGAGTTCCATTGTGTCGTCGACAGAAGGATCGATGGCTCGCCTTGTCATCGACAATGATGCTGTTTCCGGGGAGACCTTTCTCCCTGGCCAACACTTTGTGTTTGGCGGCTTCGTGCTGCGTGCCAACTCGACCGGTCGCCATGAGCAGCACTACAAAAAAATACACTTCCGTGATGATACGTGTTTGTCACAGTACATGTTTTCTGTCATGCATGTACATCCATGACGATTTTATGACAGAATCAAGATAGTCATACCTGTGCTATCGTAGAAGTGTTCCATGACATTACCAAAATTATCATCACGGAAGTGTCCACTTCCATGACGATAAATCGCGTGTCACAGAAGTGCTTTCGTCAAGGGTGACCGACACGTGGCATCCACCGTAACGGGTCGCTGTTAAGCTATCGGGTTCCGGTTTGGATCCGATAACCCGTTAACAGCCAGGACCAGTGGGGATTTTCCACGTGTAAAATTCTCATTCATCAATGAACCACATGTCGGCTCACCGTTGGAACATATGCCATCCACTCATTGGACAGGAGGCGTCTATGATAGGTCAACACATGGCACGGCCCAACAGTGGCCCATTCTGGTGAAAAAGGCTGGCCCAGTAAAAATTAGCAGGCCGGCCCATGTAAGGCCTACTTGTGTCAGGTCCATTTAAGCCCACGGCCCATACGAGATGTGCCAATTCGGCCCGTCAACGGCCCGTTAATGATTTGACACCATTGCAGCCCATCGTCAGTTCGAGCCCGTTAACAGCCCGCTATATATTTGGGCACAATATCGGCCCAATGTGGTTTCGGCCTGTTAACGGTCCATTCAAGGGATGGGCCAATTTTTATGATGTACATCTTTCGGCCTTTTAGCGACCCATTTAAGTGTTGGGCCAATTTCCGGCCCGGTGTGTCTTTCAGCCCGTTGACGGCCCATAAATGAGTTGGGCCATTTGCAGTCGGACCTGAGTTTTGGCCTTTTAACGGCCCACGCTGTTCATGGTCCAATACCAGCCCGGTTTCTCTTTCGGCCTGCTAAAGGCCCACAACATAGTTGGGCCATTTACAGTACGACCTGACTTTCGGCCTCTTAGTGGCCCATGCTCTGCATGGTCCAGTACGAGCCCACTGTCTCTTTCGGCCTGCTAAAGGCCCACAGTATAGTTGGGCCATACGTAGCCCGACCTTAGTATCGGCCTGTTAACGGCCTGTGAAATCAAATGGGCCCACCTATTGCCCGCCTCGATGTTGGCCTGTTAACGACCCGGGAGGCAACATGGCCGACCATTAACTTTTGGCCTGGTAACGGCCCATTAACTTAATGGGCCCACTAAAGTTCGTACATGTCTTTAGGCCTAATTAGATAATTTGAGCCCATTACGATGAGCAATTATGCATAGGACCAAAACCGATCAAGCAAAGGTACGGCATACAGGGGAAAACGTTGCACATCCAGCATATATTACAGGAAATTACATCCACTGGGCAATCAAAGATTGATGCTAGTGCAAATAAATGAACAAAACCTAATGATCTACAACATCACAATCTGCAACCTCAACGCGGATGACGCCCATAAGCAAGTGGGCAAGTTCTTGCTGATTTGCTACACTGTCTCTGAAAACATTGATCAGTTGTTGTTGCGCATGAATGTGCACCTCTGATTCCTCCACCATTTCCATCATTGCTTCAGCCATTAATTGGTTCACAAACATACATTTTTTCCGTTGCATTCGAGACAGAGGAAACTGAACATATTCAGATGGCTATTTTGGTAGGCTTGTATTATTGATAGTGGAGAGTGTCTCGACCACTGCATCATAACATAAATTAGCAGGGGAACCGAACAGATTAATCAAGATTTATTGCCATATTACCTGGCCTATATTTATTGGAAAGAAACAATGGGGTTGCCTTGCTGTTTTCAGAGTTTGTCCTCTTATCTTCAGCAACATGCACCAAATTAACACACTAGCATTGCTATCATTGGCCAGGTCAGATAATAGGAAAGCAACATTGACACAACGAACGTTTGGGCAACCAGACGACACCAGCCTACACCAAATTAACACAATATGGCACAACTATCATCAGCCAGGTAAGGTAATACGAAAGCAACATTGACACAATGAATGAATGGGCAACCAGAGCAGCACTACAATTCAGTAATGTGCATGATATGAGATAGTACACTCATGCAGCTCGGTATGCAAAACTACCAGGCAATTTTCCTTACAAAAATCAACATTGTTGCCTTTAACATTTTGCTACAACTGAATTTAGATCAGATAAAGGTTGGATTCACGCCGATTAACAAAATACATGCTGATGTAAAAATATAGTGATATACAACAGGTACTTACATCAGCATTGGAGCACAGAGAATTCCCGCATGATACTTTCCTCGAATACGATCCTAGTATAGAAAGTCTTCTATCCTTTAAGCTTATTTTCTAAAAGAGAGATGGGTAAGAAACATGTAGAAAATATGATCAGAATGCTATAAAATTTCATGATGCAAGGATATGCACAAGCTTCTTAGAATGGAGTTGACATATTTTTGCTGGACTGGAGCGGACTAGTTCTTTGGCCACTGAAATCTGCTTATTATTAGTAGGAGTTGGGTTTCTCTGTGCTGGAGCAATATCTATGAAAACTGGAGCTGGTTTACTATCTCCTGGCGTTTGGATCTTTTTCAAAGACCTGGTTTGTAACCCTCTAGATTCTAACATAGTCGTATTCCCCTTGCACGCCTTATATAGAAGAATGGTGCTTCAATTATAAAACATGCTACAACAGAGATGGAATAGGTACTGAAGAATATAAAGGCATGACATATTGACATGTATTCCCTCCATCCGGAAATAAATGGATGGGTCTAGGCGTATTTCAGTTCTAGATACATCCATTTTTATCCATTTCTGCGACATGTAATCCGGATGGAGGGAGTATCACTGGTACGCGTCAGTCCTAAACAAATGGTTTTTAACCCCTTTCCGGGACGGCATTTGGAACCGTCGCCAAGTGAGTGTGTGCGATAGGGTGTCCTTCCCACACGACCCAGCAATCGTCGGGGATAGGCCCTCCTGGGACCCAGGCTGGGGCCGTGTGCGACCGGGCGAGGCATCGAAACCCAATCATTTCCGTAGGTATGTACATCCCACACGGTAATCCAAGAAAATAATTTTCGTAGGTATGTACATCCCACATGGTGAATCCTAGAAAAACATTTTCGTTCGTATGTATATCACACACAGTCAATCCAAGGAATACGTTTCCGTTCTTATGTACATCCCACACAGTCAATCCAGGGAACACGTTTCCGTTCGGACGTACATCCCATACAGTTTTATGTGTAGGCTCATGTGTGAAAGGTGTAACTATCACACACGGTCTGCCTTGGTTAACTGTTTGCTTTTATCAACTATATCACACACGATTTGATGAAGAAAACTGTGTGGCATTGGGCTATCCAACGCAAGCGCTTTTACCGCTAGAACCGTTTGCAAAGGTCCATGACACATTTAGCAGGTTTATTAGTTTATAATTAATAATTCCAGTATTACGCAAATTCACATTTCATATCGAATAGTTGTTTGCCAATTTCATATCAGGCACATAAATATGTTATAACATCACAGTACGGTAGCTACATGAAAACAGCACAATACAACATATAGCTAGTTCAACTTCATAAGAACAATATATTCATTTCCATAATCGAGATCATCCAGGCTCGTCTTATCCACCTCTGCTTTCAGTTCAGTAAGAACCCGTTTTGCACGGGCCAACCGGGAAAGTGCCTCCTCCTTCGCCAACACCATCTTAGCAAAGTCTGACTTAAAAAATTTGAGCTCATTCTCCACCTTCAACTTTTTATCCCACATCTTGAAATATGCTTGATACGTCTCCAACGTATCTATAATTTTTGATTGTTCCATGCTATTATATTATCCATCTAGGATGTTTTATATGCTATTTTATATGATTTTTGGGACTAACCTATTAACCTCGAGCCCAGTGCCAGTTTCTGTTTTTTCCTTATTTTTGAGTATCGCAAAAAAGGAAAACCAAACGGAGTCCAATTGACCTAAAATTTCACGGAGATTATTTTTGGACCTGAAGAAGCACACGGAGTATCGGAGATGGGCCAGAAGAGTCCCGGGGCACCAACGAGGGTGGGGGGCACGCCCTACCCCCTGGGTGCGCCCCCTACCTCGTGGCCGCCTTGGAGACCCCCCTGACTTGTTCCCGACGCCAACACCTCTTATATATGCCCAAACTTCCAGAACATAACCTAGATTGGGAGTTCCGCCGCCGTAAGCCTCTATAGCTAGCAAAAACCAATCGGGACCCTGTTTCGGCACCCTGCCGGAGGGGGGATCCCTCACCGGTGGCCATCTTCATCATCCCGGTGCTCTCCATGACGAGGAGGGAGTAGTTCACCCTCGGGGCTGAGGGCATGTACCGATAGCTATGTGTTTGATCTCTCTCTCTCTCTCTCCTGTTCTTGATTTGGCACGATCTTGATGTATCGCAAGCTTTGCTATTATAGTTGGATCTTATGATGTTTCTCCCCCTCTACTCTCTTGTAATGGATTGAGTTTCCCTCGGAAGTTATCTTATCGGATTGAGTCTTTAAGGATTTGAGAACACTTGATGTATGTCTTGCATGTGTTTATCTGTGGTGACAATGGGATATTCACGTGATCTACTTGATGTATGTTTCGGTGATCAACTTGCGGGTTCAGTGACCTTGTGAACTTATGCATAGGGGTTGGCACACGTTTTCGTCTTGACTCTCCGGTAGAAACTTTCGGGCAATCTTTGAAGTTCTTTGTGTTGGTTGAATAGATGAATCTGAGATTGTGTGATGCATATCCTATAATCATACCCGTGGATACTTGAGGTGACATTGGAGTATCTAGGTGACATTAGGGTTTTAGTTAATTTGTATCTGAAGGTGTTATTCTAGTACGAACTCTAGGATACACTACTAGGGAAAAGCCTAGCAGCAGCGCGGGTTCTAGGTATATCAGTAGCGTGGGGACCGGCGCTACTAATAAGGTGCTACAGCTAACCCATAGCAGCAGCGTGTTGGGGAACGTAGTAATTTCAAAAAATTTCCTACGCACACGCAAGATCATGGTGATGCATAGCAACGAGAGGGGAGAGTGTTGTCCACGTACCCTCGTAGACCGACAACGGAAGCGTTATCACAACGCGGTTGATGTAGTCGTACGTCTTCACGATCCGACCGATCAAGTACCGAACGTACGGCACCTCCGAGTTCTACACACGTTCAGCTCGATGACGTCCCTCGAACTCTGATCCAGCCGAGTGTTGAGGGAGAGTTTCGTCAGCACGCCGGCGTGGTGACGATGATGATGTTCCACCGATGCAGGGCTTCGCCTAAGCTCCGCAACGGTATTATCAAGGTGTAATATGGTGGAGGGGGGCACCGCACACGGCTAAGAGATCTCAACGATCAATTGTTGTGTCTCTGGGGTGCCCCCCTGCCCCCGTATATAAAGGAGGAAGGGGGAGGCAGCCGGCCAAGGGGAGAGGCGCGCCAAAGGGGGGAGTCCTACTCCCACCGGGAGTAGGACTCCTCCTTTCCTTGTGGGAGTAGGAGAAGGGAAGGGGGGAGGAGAAAGAAGGAAGGGGGCGCCCCCCTCCCTAGTACAATTCGGACTAGCCCATGGGGAGGGGTGCGGCCACCCTTCGGGGTCTTCCTCTCCTTTCCCGTATGGCCCATTAAGGCCCAATACGAATTCCCGTAACTCTCCGGTACTCCGAAAAATAACCGAATCACTCGGAAGCTTACCGAAGTCCGAATATAGTCGTCCAATATATCGATCCTTACGTCTCGGCCATTTCGAGACTCTTCGTCATGTCCCCGATCTCATTCCGGACTCCGAACTCCTTCGGTACATCAAAACTCAATAAAACTGTCATCGTAACTTCAAGCGTGCGGACCCTTCGGGTTCGAGAACTATGTAGACATGACCGAGACACCTCTCCGGTCAATAACCAATAGCGGGACCTGGATGCCCATATTGGCTCCCACATATTCTACGAAGATCTTTATCGGTCAGACCTCATAACAACATACGTTGTTCCCTTTGTCATCGGTATGTTACTTGCCCGAGATTCGATCGTCGGTATCTCGATACCTAGTTCAATCTCGTTACCGGCAAGTCTCTTTACTCGTTCCGTAATACATCATCCTGCAGCTAACTCATTAGTCACAATGCTTGCAAGGCTTATAGTGATGTGCATTACCGAGTGGGCCCAGAGATACCTCTCCGACAATCGGAGTGACAAATCCTAACCTCGAAATACGCCAACCCAACAAGTACCTTTGGAGACACCTGTAGAGCACCTTTATAATCACCCATTTACGTTGTGACGTTTGGTAGCCCACAAAGTGTTCCTCCGGTAAACGGGAGTTGCATAATCTCATAGTCATAGGAACATGTATAAGTCATGAAGAAAGCAATAGCAACATACTAAACGATCGGGTGCTAAGCTAACGGAATGGGTCATGTCAATCACGTCATTCTCCTAATGAGGTGATCCCGTTAATCAAATGACAACTCATGTCTATGGCTAGGAAACATAACCATCTTTGATTAACGAGCTAGTCAAGTAGAGGCATACTAGTGACACTCTGTTTGTCTATGTATTCACACATGTATTATGTTTCCGGTTAATACAATTCTAGCATGAATAATAAACATTTATCATGATATAAGGAAATATATAATACTATATTATTGCCTCTAGGGCATATTTCCTTCAGTCTCCCACTTGCACTAGAGTCAATAATCTAGTTCACATCGCCATGTGATTTAACATCAATAGTTCACATCACCATGTGATTAACACCCATAGTTCACATCTCTATGTGACCAACACTCAAAGGGTTTACTAGAGTCAATAATCTAGTTCACATCGCTATGTGATTAACACCCAAAGAGTACTAAGGTGTGATCATGTTTTGATTGTGAGATAATTTTAGTCAACGGGTCTGTCACATTCAGATCCGTAAGTATTTTGCAAATTTCTATGTCTACAATGCTCTGCACGGAGCTACTCTAGCTAATTGCTCCCACTTTCAATATGTATCTAGACCGAGATTTAGAGTCGTCTAGATTTAGTGTCAAAACTTGCATCGACGTAACCCTTTACGACGAACCTTTTGTCACTTCCATAATAGAGAAACATATCCTTATTCCACTAAGGATAATTTTGACCGCGGTCCAGTGATCTACTCCTAGATCACTATTGTACTCCCTTGCCAAAATCAGTGTAGGGCATACAATAGATCTGGTACACAGCATGGCATACTTTATAGAACCTATGGCCGAGGCATATGGAATGACTTTTATTCTTTTTCTATCTTCTACCGTGGTCGAGCATTGAGTCTTACTCAATTTCACACCTTGTAACACAGGCAAGAAACTCTTTCTTTGACTGTTCCATTTTGAACCACTTCAAAATCTTGTTAAGATATGTATTCATTGAAAAAACTTATCGAGCGTCTTGATCTATCTCTATAGATCTTGATGCTCAATATGTAAGCAGCTTCACCGAGGTCTTACTTTGAAAAAAATCCTTTCGAACACTCCTTTATGCTTTGCAGAATAATTCTACATTATTTCTGATCAACAATATGTCATTCACATATACTTATCAGAAATATTGTAGTGCTCCCACTCACTTTCTTGTAAATACAGACTTCACCGCAAGTCTGTAAAAACTATATCCTTTGATCAACTTATCAAAGCGTATATTCCAACTCCGAGATGCTTGTACCAGTCCATAGATGGATCCGTGGAGCTTGCATATTTTGTTAGCACTTTTAGGATTGACAAAACTTCCTGGTTGCATCATATACAACTCTTCTTTAACAAATCCATTAAGGAATGCAGTTTTGTTTATCCATTTGCCATATTTCATAAAATGCGGCAATTGCTAACATGATTCGGACAGACTTAAGCATAGATACGAGTGAGAAACTCTCATCGTAGTCAACACTTTGAACTTGTCGAAAACCTTTTTGCGACAATTCTAGCTTTGTAGATAGTAACACTACTATCAGCGTCCGTCTTCCTCTTGAAGATCCAATTATTCTCAATTGCTTGCCGATCATCGGGCAAGTCAACCAAAGTCCACACTTTGTTCTCATACATGGATCTCATCTCAGATTTCATGGTCTCAAGCCGTTTCGCGGAATCTGGGCTCACCATTGCTTCTTCATAGTTCGTAGGTTCGTCATGGTCTAGTAACATAACCTCCAGAACAGGATTACCGTACCACTCTGGTGCGGATCTTACTCTGGTTGACCTACGAGGTTCAGTAATAGCTTGATCTGAAGTTCCATGATCATCATCATTAACTTCCTCACTAATTGGTGTAGGAGTCACAGGAACAGATTTCTGTGATGAACTACTTTCCAATAAGGGAGCAGGTACAGTTACCTCATCAAGTTCTACTTTCCTCCCACTCACTTCTTTCGAGAGAAAACTCCTTCTCTAGAAAGGATCCATTCTTAGCAACGAATGTCTTGCCTTTGGATCTGTGATAGAAGGTGTACCCAACTGTCTCCTTTGGGTATCCTATGAAGACACATTTCTCCGATTTGGGTTTGAGCTTATCAGGATGAAACCTTTTCACATAAGCATCGCAACCCCAAACTTTTAAGAAACGACAACTTTGGTTTCTTGCTAAACCACAGTTCACAAGGCGTTGTCTTAACGGATTTTGATGGTGCCCTATTTAACGTGAATGCAGCTGTCTCTAATGCATAACCCCAAAACGATAGTGGTAGATCGGTAAGAGACATCATATATCGCACCATATCTAATAAAGTACGGTTACGATGTTCGGACACACCATTACACCGTGGTGTTCCAAGTGGCGTGAATTTGTGACACTATTCCACATTGTTTTAATTGAAGACCAAACTCGTAACTCAAACATTTGTCTCCGCGATCAAATCATAGAAACCTTATTTTCTCGTCACGATGATTTTCTACTTCACTCTGAATTTCTTTGAACTTTTCAAATGCTTCAGACTGATGTTTCATCAAGTAGATATACCCATATCTGATCAAATCATCTGTGAAGGTCAGAAAATAATGATACCTGCTACGAGCCTCAATATTGATCGGACCACATGCATCTGTATGTATGATTTCCAACAAATCTGTTGCTCTCTCCATAGTTCCGGAGAACGGCGTTTTTAGTCATCTTTCCCATGAGGCACGGTTCGCAAGCATCAAGTGATTCCAAAATCCCATCAGAATGGAGTTTCTTCATGCGCTTTACACCAATATGACCTAAACGGCAGTGCCACAAACAAGTTGCACTATCATTATTAACTTTGCATCTTTTGGCTTCATTATTATGAATATGTGTATCACTACGATCGAGATCCAACAAACCATTTTCGTTGGTGTGTATGACCATAGAAGGTTTTTATTCATGTAAACAGAACAACAATTGTTCTCTAACTTAAATGAATAACCGTATTGCAATAAACATGATCAAATCATATTGATGCTCAACGCAAACACCAAATAACACTTATTTAGTTTCAACACTAATCCCGAAAGTATAGGGAGTGTGCGATGATGATCATATCAATCTTGGAACTACTTCCAACACACATCGTCACCTCGTCTTTTACTAGTCTCTGTTTATTCTGCAACTCCCGTTTTCAAGTGACTACTCTTTAGCAACTGAACGAGTATCAAACCACAGGAAGAACACCTCTGCGGGCCGTGTGTCGACGCAGCACTTCCCCTCAGGCACACGAGCCGCATATGTCGCATATCCTGTATCCTTCGAGGCTAGTAGGTTTTTATCAGTCGACAACACATGGTCGTGCAGTCTTCTGAGATCCCCTGATAGTGCGTCCAGCGGTTTCGGCAGTAGCATCGGCTCGCCCGTGAGATGGAACATGGCCACACCTTTCACGGGTACACGCTCTTCAGAATCCAGCGTCTGGCTGCAATGTGCTTTGGCTTGTTTGGAGGCAGCTATCTTCTCCGATCTCTTCCTCTCCTTTTTCTTGGGCACACCTTCCAGACCCTTCCTTAACCCCTGCCCCAGTGTTCCCGGGCTAAGCACTGTACGACCCCCGGCTAGTTGAGCCTGTGTTGAGGCGGCATCTTCAGGCGTGTCCTGTGACGATTTCATGAAGAGAGACTTTTTGCAATCCCTGCTACGACCTTCCTGCCCGGGCAGATCATCCATATCCTCATTAGCATGCTGATAGTCTGGTTCGTCATATGGTTGACTCATCATATCTATGTCACAGTCATACGCGTTTGTATTGAGGAAACCCATAGGTTCGACCTCCGTCTCATCATCCATTCTCTGTTCTACAGGACCGATTACATCAGCCAGTACTATTGCACCCCCTTCATCACGTCGTCCGCCGCTCTCACCCGGCACTACAGGAGCTGGTAATTGCGTAGGCGGGGTGGTCTCCACACATGCTTGTTGATGTGTGGTTATTGGTGTGCTCTCGGCTGGCTCCAGATGAATAAGATTCTTCGGCCATAGCAGCACCCAACCCTTGCAGCTTCCAATCCGCGGCGGGGTCTCGTCGTCCTCTCCCACATTTTGTACTGGAGGAGGCAAATCCTCGTGCCCCGATTTCACACTGGACAAGCTAACCCTGAAGTGCCCAGCGGGGATCAGTTGGTTTTGGAACGTGGGTTGCAAGGGGTTCATTATCATCCCCTTTCCCACGTCCACCTTCTGGCCTTTGATCAAGTAGAGTATGGTGCACGGGGTTTCTTTGGCCTGCAAACACATATGTCTGTGGCGTAAAACATCCGAAAGGCAACGAAAATGGAATATTCTATATATATATATATATATGTCCGTGTGACATGTAATTACCGTGACGGCGTCGAGCTCAGCAAATAAGAAGGCCCACCTAGCGCGCCAGAGACTGAGGACGGGCTGCTATGAGCGGGAGCGACTGCGAGAGGAGGCCTGGTTGCGTGAGCAAGTGATGGTGCGGTTGTGTTGTTGTTCATGGAGTTGCCCCCGACGAAACTGGGCAACGGGAAATCATGTACCATCTTCGTCCAGTTGATGATAGCTGGAACCAAGTTAGTAGCGAAATCATTTCTGCAGGCAGTTACAGCTGCATTGACTGCCTGCTGTAGCAACTCATTTTTCTCCTCGGCTATTTTTTTCGCGTCCTCAGCTGCTTTTTTCTCGATCGCAAGCTTCACCTTCGCGTCGATGTCCGCCTGACTAAACTTCTTTTTCTGCTTCTTGGCCTCTGGGCCCTTGTTGTAGAACACCTTCCACGTGGCGCCATCTCCAGCGCTGTGCACACGACCATATTGCGGCCGCTGGCCCAAAGGGAGTCCCTTAAGTTCGTTCAAGGCCCAGTTGAGAGGGGTGTCCCACTTGGGCCTCATCGGAGAAGTAGGGCTTTCGGCTGCAAGCTGGTGTTGCTTCTCCTGCAGAAGGAGCGTGAACCGTTTAGGAATGTGTAGTCGACTAGATATCGAGCTAAATGTAAGGTGGTAAATGAATAATTACCAGTAGTCTAATCAATTTCCTCATGATCTCGTCCGTGTAAAAAACCTTCTTTTCCTTGTCCCACTTGTAGCAGGCCCTGATGAAGTCATGCTCCAAGGGGTTGGTGAACTTCGCGAAGGGGTCTGGGATACCCGCGGCTTCACGTTCCGCGTCCTCCTTATCCCATATGGGCCTTTTACCGAGGTAACCATGGCTTCCGAGGCGATGCTTCCGCGTGTTCCTTTGCTGAAGGCTCTTGAATTTCGCAGCCTTAGCCTTGGCTGCCTCGGTAGCGCAAGTGTCCTTGAACTTTTCGAACTCCTCTTCCGTAAGTGTCGGATTTTCCTCCAGAATCTTGGACAGGGGTTCCTCAGCCTCAATAGCTCATTTCACCCTCCCTTTCCAGGAGGCCAAATCATTGCTGAACATGCCCATGGCGTGATTGTTAATCTTTTTCATCTTCGGATCATCCCACGGTTGTTCTATGTTATCATCCCGGTCGGGGAACTTGAATCTCTTGTGCAACTTCGTCAGGAGCAACTGCGTCTAATGTTCTTTACTCCTTAAGTCATTGTCGTTGATGCTCACGCATTCCCATAGGATGCATCCTACTTGGTTCCCATAGCACTTGCGAGGTTCTTCTGGCTCTAATGGCTCAAACTTGCCAGGTGCCATCTTGGTGATCACTAGTCGTCCAATCCCTAGTTTGTTAGGTTTTCGTATCCTCTGCTTCTTCTGCTTCTTCTTTTTGGTAGCGGCATCGGCGCCGGTACCTTCCACGCCGGTATCCTCCCCGCCGGTACCTTCCCCGCCGGTCTCGGCGCCGCCATCGGTCTCGGCGCCGCCATCGGTGCCGGCGCCGTCGGTGTCGATGTCGGCGTCAGTACCATCATCGAGGCCGACCTGCAAACCTTGCTTAGCAGTCAAATAGTTGAGGTCCTCTTGTTCACCCTCATAATCCATCTCGTCTGCATCTTTGTCAGAAGGCCCAGTTTCTTCGTTGTTCGACATGTTTCCTATGATTAAGTCTCCTTGTTTAATTCTAAAAGTATGAAAAAAATGAGAAATGACATAAAAAAGAAATCTATGTTTGCCGGAATGTCGTTTCCTAGCAACTCCCAGCACTCGATATGCCTACTATCTAGCACAAATCATGCCAAAATTCACGGAAAATTTTGGCATGACCTTTGCTAAAAAATGGACATATCGAGCGCCTGAAATTCACCGGAACGGAAATGAATCAACATTCCAGCGTAACATAGGCCACTCAGATCATTTACCCTGCACATAATCATCATTTTCCAAATATGACATGTCCAAAACATCACATGTCCAAATGACCTGTCCAAATTCCAAACATGACATGTCCAAAACATCACATGTCCAGTTCAAATTTGCATATAAATTCAGCCTACCTAAATTTGCTTTAACAAGGGATGTTGATTTGGACAATTGCTTAAATGTTGCCTTTTCTTTTAACTACAATTGCTTAACCCTAAATTTCTGTCCTATTTTAAAACGTATGGTTCATAAAAACCTAGCTAAATTCATAACTAAATAGATAACCTAATTAACCTACTACCCTAACTAAAACCTAAGTAAATTAACCGAAGAACCCTAGCTAGCAGAGAGAGGAGGAGCGCTGGGGGGGGTTTACAGAGGGTGCAGGGGCGAGGAGGCAGGCCCGACGACGGCCGAGGTTGGGAGGGGAGGAAGCAGAGGAGGGAGCGTGGCGCGTCGGGGTCGGGGGCGAGCGCCGGGGTCGGGGGAGAGCGCCGGGGTTGGAGCCGAGGCCGGGGTCGGGGCCGGGGTCGGGGCCGGGGTTGGGGCCGAGCGCAGGGGCGCGGCGAGGGCGGGGCGAGCGCAGGGGCGCGGCAAGGGCAGGGCCCCGGCGGGATTTGCGGGAAAGGAGGCGGGATGAAGCAGAGAGAGTGAGGATTTTGGGTTAAGTGGACGTAGCAGTAGCGTGTTTAGAGAAAAAGCGGTACTACTATTATAGGTAGCTATAACGGTTTTGTACGGAAAGCGCTACTGCTACCTTGACTAGCTGTAGCTCTTTTTCAGTAAAGCTCTACTTCTATAACCGGCACCTATATAACAATTTCCCTTTTTCTTTTCCTTTCTTTTCTCTCACTTTTTTTTTCCGAGAGCGGTGAACGAAGGGAAGGCGATATATATTGCATCATTTGACGGTTAAATACGTATAAAAAATAGGAACATATATATTACATCATTGGACCCATGCATAATAATGGCTAAGTGTGTCTACAAAATAGGAACATATATATTACATCATTTGACCGATAACATATGGTTCCTCAGCATTGCCGTTTTTGTTTTTGAGTCAGCTTCTTTCGCTTCTTGTTCGTTGAAGAATAATTGAGCCCCTCATTGTGACTTTGCCTTTTCCATGGAGTACGATTTTTCTTAGGTAATGTAGTATTGATTCTTCTTTTGACGTATACTTCATCATCATCGTCATCTTCCCTCATTGGGTTGCCGTACTGATCATAGTCTTCCTCGTTGGCGACTCCATCCATTCCAATGATGCTCCTTTTGCCTCTCCTCACGACAACACGGCTGGGATTGCGTGGGTCGGTTATGAAGAAGCATTGTGTCACGTGCTTAGCGTGTACCCATGGCTCATTTTTTGCGATAGCGTTCACGGTAGCGCTCTTGGCGTCGGGTATAGTCATGGTAGTGAAATTCCGGTTTTCTCTTTTGACATTCTTAGCACATCTGACACGGAAGATCGTCGTGTTGTGCAGTCCAGAGTAGTCAAGCTCCCAGATCTCCTCGACCCTTCCGTAAAATCTTTCAGTTGCGCCGTTGTCGCTGCCGGTCATGCATTCCATCGTCACCCCTGAGTTCTGATCATCACTGTCCATATATTTGGCCTCCGTGTAGAACGTGTATCCGTTGATATCATATGCCTGATAGGTTAGGAGGTTGGGCGAGGGGCCATGTGCTAAGGCGTATATGAGCAATCCGTCCTTAGAGCGCTCCTCCAGGGGATTAGCAATAATATGCTCTTTGAACCAATGCAGGAAAGTGGAGTTGTGCTCTCTAGTAACTTCGGCGTCCGTGCTGCATACCCCCCGGTCACGACACTTATTTGCGATAATTTCTTTGTGCAGTGCCACGAAAGGATCTACCTCGTCTAGGTGTTGTAGCACTACCAAGTTTACTATGTCAAAGTCGCTGCGTCGATCTGAGTATGCCACGTGCAGTTCCCTGCGACCGTTGGAGTGACCTTCTCCTTCGAGCCTCCCATCGTGCTTGTTAACGGGCAAACCAACACTAACATCAGGCGGCTGGTCTGCGCCATATAGAAAATTCTCGCAGAAAGAGATGCATTCTTGTGTCAGATAGCCCTGGATGATGCTTCCACCCGGACGGGACATGTTACGAATGAATCCTTTGATGATCCCATTCATCCTCTCAAACGGCATCATGTTGTGCAGAAATGATGGCCCCAAGTCTATTATGTCGTCCACAATATGGACACACAGATGCACCATCACGTCAAAGAACGCGGGCGGGAAGTACATCTCAAGCTCGTTCAGTATCACAACGATCTCTTCCTGTAGCCTTCGGAGCTGCTTCATACTGATCGAATTTCGAGAGATGACGTCGAAAAAGTTGCAGAGACCAGTAAGCGTGTCACGGACGTGCTTGTCCATTATCCCTCTAAGGGAAACAGGTAGTATCTACGTCATCATCACATGACAGTCATGGGACTTCATCCCGCTGAACCTTTTCTTGTCCGTGTCTATATATCTGCTTATCTTGCCACAGTAACCGGAACTAACTTTGACTCCGGTAAGGCACTTAAAGAATTGATCGATCTCAGCCTGACTTAAGGTGAAGCAAGAAGGGGGGCAATAATCCTCTTTCTTTATTTTCTTGCCATTCTTCTCCCGCGCCTCTGTCTCCGTCTCTGTCTCGTCTGACTGTTTACGGGGCGGCATGTGTAGATCTTCCCTGATTTTCAAATCTTCCAAGTCTTTTCTTGCCTTCGGCCCATCCTTGGTCTTATCCGGCATGTTCATCAGTGTCGTGATTAAACTCTCAAGGACATTCTTACAGATGTGCATTTGATCAAGGCAATGAGGTGTATCGAGTTTGTGCCAGAACTCCAAGTCGCAGAACACAGACCTCGTCTTCCATACCTTCAAAAGCGGCTCCGGCGCCTTTTTCATCGTCTTTCCCGATGCGGGGCACTCCTTCCAGTTTTTCAACAACTCATCGATTTCGGCACCGCTCCGCTTATGTGGAGGTCCTCGATGCTCAGCGTGACCATTGAATAGATCTCCACGGTTTCTCCACGGGTCGTCCTATTCGAGCCATCTTCGATGCCCCATGTACACGATTTTCACAGACCCGCCATCTTTCCTTGACGTTAGCTGCTGAGATGTCGTATCATCCATGCACCGCGTGCATCCGCAATATCCATGGCACACCTGGCCTGCGACATATCCGTAACCGAGATAGTCATGCACTGTCGTGATTAGCGCGGCTCTCATGTAGAAATACTCACCTTTGCTAGCGTCCCATGTATTAGCCGGTGTTTTCCATAAAGTGTCTAACTCATCTTGAAGTAGCCCCAGATACAAATTAATATTATTTCCTGGTTGTTTCGGCCCTTGAATAAGCATGCTCATGTGAATGTACTTCGACTTCATGCACAACCGGGGGGAGGTTGTATATCCATACAAACACGAGCCATGTGCTATGGTTGGTGTTCTGGTTGCCAAACGGATTCATGCCATCGGTACACGCGCCGAGCACGATGTTCCTTGCATCACATTCGAAATACCGATAGAAGCTATTCAACGCTCTCCACTGGCTTCCATCCTTGACGTGTCTCAGCTTCGGATCATCTCCATCGTCGGGCTTCTTCCTCTCCGCGTGCCAGCGCATTAGCTTTGCTTCCTTGGGATCTACGAAATACCGCTGGAGACGGGGAGTGATCAGTAAGTGCCATACAACTTTCTGGGGACATTTCTTCCCGGCCTTCTTGTATCGAGAAGCATTGCACACCAGACAACTTGTTTTTTTCTGCGTGCTCCTTGCGATAAATTATGCAATCGTTGATGCATGCATGGTATCTAACATGCAGCAGATCAAGAGGGCACACGATCTTCTTGGCCTCATCAACACTAGTAGGACATAGATTCCCTGTGGGAAAAACATCTTGTAGGTACTTGAGATGCTCATCGAGGCTAGTGTCGGTCCATTTGTTTTTAGCCTTCGTCTTCAGGAGTTGGAGCGTGAAACTCAAGCCGGTCACCTCAGGATTGCAACCATCATACAATGGAGTGCTCGAGTCTACCACCAGTTGCTCCAGCTTAGCCTCCTCTCTAGAAGCAGCTCTCTCAGTACTCGTCTCCTTGCAAAGCAGTGCTTGAACATGAGGGTCCCGCACGATTGAACTTAGTACCGACGAACTCTGCTGCGTGGAGTCCATGTTCTCTCCACTGCCATGTCCGGCCCTTCTACTCCGCCATGTCCGGCCCCTTCTCCGCCGCCATGTCCGGCCTCTTCCCCGCCACCATTATCGATCATCTCTTCGTCTTGCCCCGTGTCATCATTGCCTGCCCCGTCGGCGTCCTCAACATTGTCATCCTCATCTTCAATTGTCCACCGAGTATAGCCATCCATGAAACCAGTCATCAGCAGGTGCGCTTCGACACGACCATCGTCATACGGGTCGAGCCAAACTATTCCTTTGCATTTTCGACACGGACATAAAACCTTTGTCCGATTATTTTCTTTCATGTCCTGCACCGCCGACCACAACCAGCTGTCCACCATCGTTCCACTGACCATCATGAACGTCTACACGGTAATAATAAACAAATTGATTATAAAAATGCGTGCATACATCAAAGTCATACAAAAATTCGGCATGACCTTCCCTAAAAATAGGACATATATAGATCTAGAGTTTGCCCGGAATTCGCCGAAACGGAAATAAATCGACATTTCGGCAAAACATAGGCAACTCAAAAGCACAATTTGGCGTCAACACATGCCACACACACAATTTCCATCATATTGCCCAATTATCATATCACACACACATACACATATTTCCATTTTGCAAAAGCATGAAATTTTAATCACCTCTACCTCAAGATCGAGCACACGGTGGAGATGATGACGCAGGGAGATCAAAAGTGCACAAAGCTCTTCTTGACAAAGATAGATCTAGTTAGGGGGCAAATAGGTCACTTAACTAAATGCTACATCTACCTAGCTAGCTAATTTGGGAGGAGAGGACTTCAACTAGTGGAGGGGGAGGGAAAAAGAGAAAGGACATGCATTAATGGAGGTGGTGTAGTTAGCTAGGAGTAATGAAGAGAGAGAAAGGTAGGTAGAAGAGGGAGAGTAATGGGGGGAGAAGTATTGAGGAAGAAGAAGACTGAGAGAGAGAGGATGTGGGAGGTAGGGGAAAGGAGAGGAGATGGGGGAGGGTGGAAAAAGGTGGTGGGGTGCTGCGTCTTAGCAGTAGCGCGGGAGGAAAAATGCGCAGCTGATAATAGCGTAGCAGTAGCACGCTTTTCTCACACGCGCTACTGCTAAACGGGGCCAACTGTGTGGACAATTTCAAAATTAGCAGCAGCAACGTGACTAAAAAGCGCGCTACTACTATTGCATTAGCAGTAGCGCGCTTCGTGACGCCGCGCTGCTGCTAAACTTAGGTTGCTGTGTACTGTCGGTGGATTTTTGTAGCAGCGCGGTTTACACATCACGCGCTACTACTAAATTTACATCAGTAGCGCGCTTTTCCTAACCTCGTTGCTACTAATTAGCAGTAGTGCCTCTTTTTGTGCAGCGCTGCTGCTAAGATTCTATGTATACGGTTTTCCCTAGTAGTGATAGATCGAATGGAAAGAATAACTTCGTGTTATTTTACTACAGACTCTTGAATAGATCGATCAGAAAGGATAACTTTGAGGCGGTTTCATACCCTACAATAATCTCTTCATTTTTTCTCCACTATTAGTGACTTTGGAGTGACTCTTTGTTGCATGTTGAGGGATAGTTATATGATCCAATTATGTTATTATTGTTGAGAGAACTTGCACTAGTGAAAGTATGAACCCTAGGCCTTGTTTCCTAGCATTGCAATACCGTTTGTGCTCACTTTTATCGCTTGTTACCTTGCTGTTTTTACAATTTCAGATTACAAAAACCTATATCTACCATCCATATTGCACTTGTATCACCATCTCTTCGCCGAACTAGTGCACCTATACAAATCACCATTGTATTGCGTGTGTTGGGGACACAAGAGACTCTTTGTTATTTGGTTGCAGGGTTGTTTGAGAGAGACCATCTTCATCCTATGCCTCCCACGGATTGATAAACCTTAGGTCATCCACTTGAGGGAAATTTGCTACTGTCCTACAAACCTCTGCACTTGGAGGCCCAACAACGTCTACAAGAAGAAGGTTGTGTAGTAGACATCAAGCTCTTTTCTGGCGCCGTTGCCGGGGAGGTGAGTGCTTGAAGGTATATCTTTAGATCTTGCAATTGAATATTTTTGTTTCTTGTTTTATCACTAGTTTAGTCTATAAAAGAAAACTAAAAAATGGAATTAAGGATGGCTCATATGCTTCGTCTTTTTAATATCTTTCATGAAAATAAGGATTCCAATAATTGTGCCAAAATGCTAGAAGAAGAATGCATTAAAATGTTTGGCACTAAATCTTTGAATGATGAGCATGATTACAATGTTGTTAGTACGAACTCTTTGAATATCCATAGTACTAATGATGATTGCACTAGTCATGATGAAAATGTCTCTTATAAGCATGTTAATTTTTGTGGAGTGCATAGAGTTTGCAAGTACACACCAAATAGGGAAGATAGATTTTGCAAGAGGCATAAGTATTTAGAAACTAAATGGTTGCAAGAAAGGCTAGATGTTTGTGCTGAAAATTTAAATTTTCGTAGCCATCCTTGTGAACTTTGAAATGAACATGGTCATTTAAATATCCAATGCAAATTGTTTCATGATCGTATCGTGTCCAAAAATTGTGATGACTTGATTTCCCTTGCGCATCATAATGAACTTAGTTTTCTTGTGGGTTATGAAGAAATGAAACATATAACTAAGGATATGGCAAAATTTGTCCTTGATAAAGTTCTTGATTTTGATCTAGAGGAAATTTAATGTATTGTGCGGTGAATTTCGTTGAAAATCCTTATATTCCCAATTACATAAAGACAAGAAAACAAATAGAATATGAAGAGAATACTAATGAAAGGGAAGATATTTCCCAATATCCTCCTATTTTTTCTGATGAATCAGGTAACGAGGAGGAGCTTTCTATTCAACCAATCTCATTAATACGGAGCTCCAAAAAGAGGATTAAACCCACACATGATGTGAAGAAGAAAAAGAAAAGATGGAGAAGTAAAGGTAAAAAGGTATCCCTCCCAAATGATTTTGCTCCTATTACTCATTGTGATGATGATAATTGCTATACTATTGGTGCTATCCATACTATTAATGTTGAGAGTGATTATGCTTATGATATGAAAGCCCAAGCTTGGGGATGCCATGTTTGATGAGAATGAAAAGTTTGAGAATTTATTTGCTGCAACTAGTGATTGTCCCAAGCTTGGGGATGCTATGTTTTATGAAGATGATATGTTTAACCACCCAAGTTTTGATATGCAAATTTATTATGATGATAGCATGCCTCCTATTTATGATGGTTATATTGATGAAAGTGGGTTTGGAAGAGTCTCAACTTTAGTAAGTAATGATCCCACTATTTTGGAGGGTGTTGAATCTTATTGTGACAATCATGAAAGTGGATTTGGAGAGGTCATGACTTTATTTAGTAATGATTCCACTATCTTCACTACTAGAAAAAGGCTTACTAGTGGTGCACCAGTTTTGCCTACTAATGGCGCACTACTGGTGCGCCACTAGCATCACGCCACTAGTAATTTTTACTAATGGCGCACCGCCATTAGTATCTGGTACTCTAATGGCGCACCGGGCAGTGCGCCATTAGTATAGGCCACGGTGCGCCATTAGTATGCCTCCCAGGGGGCCATATATACCCATGTGCTTTGCCATACTAATGGCGCACTGCAGTGTGATGCGCCATTAGTATCCTTCGGCATACTAATGGCGCACTGCTGGGTGATGCGCCATTAGTACCCTCTGGCATACTAATGGCGCACTGCTCTGAGATGCGCCATTAGTATCCTTTGGCATACTAATGGCGCACGTTGGCGTGATGCGCCATTAGTATGTATATTAGGGATTTTTTTCTTTTCTGATTTTTGCACAGATTACAAAATATATTATTGGACAGAAAATAAGCAGCAGGACACAACAACAGCAGATTCATCGAATACAATAGAAGATTAGTCTCCGAATACAATTCATCATATTAGTCTCCGAATTCAAAAGACCGAACGAAGATAGAACATTACAAGTCTCGAGACCGCGAGTAGCGAGTTTGTCTTCACATTACAAGTCGATATCGATCATGTAAACTACCATCACATAGAAGAGAGATGCGGTCATCACGATGAGCATCATCGCGATGAAACTGGTCTTCATCCGGTTCCTCCAACGCTCCCTCCTCTCTCCCGCTAGATAGCGCGCGTATCTAGATTCCGCCTCCGCCCTAGTGGTGTACCCTTTGTAACTGTTACCGCTGAAACGATGAACCTGTCTCCGACACTCCTCCCAGTCATCGTAGACTCCGGGAACCTTACCCTTGTACACGACATACGACGGCATCTCTATGCACTAGCCAAACAACAGACAATACATAAGCAATATATAAGTATGCAACAAAAGGATCGGAAGAGAAAAGCAAGACATTAATAGCACGATTCATGCTCCTACTAACAAATAGCATTGATTACATCTAAGTTGAACGACTGTCCAAACCAAAGAGACATACAAGTTCACTACATTTTAATTACAACATGAGCTAATGAATGTTTCAGAACTACACATAGCATCACAACTTTCGACTCGACTCATGGGACCGGAGCGTGGATGAAGCCGCCGTCTGTCGTGATGGTCATGAAGTCGCGGGCGTTGTCAGCCTGCATTTGTAGCGTTGTGTCTATCTCGCTGTTGGACGGTTGAAATTTGAGCTAGAAATGCCCCGAGGTACGAAGGACATCTTGATGGATGATTTCTGCAAACTCCGACTGGATGCGAAAGAATTCTTGTCGGATGTCCACGTCCTGTATTGCCCCCAAGCTTGCGGCCCAATCTTTGAGATTATTTGGTAGCAGAAGGTGATTATGGTCCCGCACGATCGCCCGCATGTGATGGAGGGCGTAGTAGGCATCCTTCTGACCGCCAGGTGGCTGCTTGACGCAGGGGAACGTCGTATTGTGGGTGAACACGTGCCTGCCGTACCTACGAACTGGCCTCTTAAAGGTGCCTCCAGATGTGGCGTAGCCGGGGAGAGCATCATCAAGAACTTTCTTGATATTTGTGTAGTCTATCTTGGAGTCACGGTCCGGGTCGAGATACGTGGCCATGGAATATTTCGGGCTTAAGAGGATGAGTGTGCAATGTGTGTCACTGCACAGAACACGGAATGTTAGAAAAAAAAGAACGCTCGAAATCTAAGAAATCATATGTTACGGGGCGGTTAGGAGATGACTTACTCGGGAAAGTAAGGCACGAGGAAGTTATCCTTATCTGGGTTTGCCAGAATGACGCCTTCGAGGTGTGAACTCGCGACTTGCCGGTCCCCAGCGCTGCCCAAGATCTTGGCACGCATGTAGAAGGGGTCGACTATCACAATGTCCGGGGTCTTGTCTCTAATGATCCGCATCTCCATACTCAGCGAAAACAGCCGAACGAAGGTGTAGTGCAGCGGATGAAGGTTAAGCATAGCAAAGATGTCATCAAATCGCAGGACGATCGTACCCCCGACGGCGCTATCCACAAAGCCCTTGCCCTCTGGCACCTTGGCCACGAAAACCGGGTATGCCACATCATTCTCTCTGAGACGCCGCTTCTCCAAAGAAAGAACACTGTCATGCAGACTCCGCATAGCACCGGTTGCAGCATTGAGCATATTTGTCGGTAGCATCGGCCTACCCGCCACATGCACCCTCCTCGAGATATCCTTAGGTGAAGGTGGTCCGTCCTGAGCACGGATCGTACTCGGTGCCGGTTGGCTCGCACTGGCGCCCTTGTTAGTCTTTCGTTTCCGCCCCTTCTTCTTGATCTGCTGTAATGGGATCGAGTTCTGCTCACAGACCGCCTTCTTGAGCGTGTTGGGGCTGATAATATTTGGCACCTCAGCTATCTGAGGCTCAGTGAAGGCGGCAGCTGGAGGCATCTCTTGAGAACTGAACGCTAGACGACGCCTGTTGCAATTGGGTTTCTCCATCGTACCAGCTAGATCGCGGTCGTCTTTTTGAGGGTTGGGTTCTTGAGAAGGAGGCCCGCAGAACTCGTCACCGTACCCATGTTCAGCAAAGTACTTATCGACGTTGGTAAATGTACCGTCGTCGTTGTCGTCGTTGTCCGGATCCTGTGCCATATGCATGTTCGGATCCTGTGCCATAGGGATGTCTGGCATGTCCGGTAGCGTTGCGGCGTTCTTGCCATGGCTTGGCGCTGGCACGACTGGCGGTCTTGTCTGTGGGGTGGTGTCCCCCGCCCCCAAACGAATCTGGCTCTTCAGCCAAAGCAGGGGCCAGCTTACACAGGCGCTGAGGGTCATCACATCATCTTCGTCGGCCCCAGCGGGTCGAATCGGAGGTAACAACTCGTCGCAGCCTGGCAGCACCCGAACCAGTTCAACCCTATACAAGGTGGGTGGCATCGGATTACCGTGGAACACGCGGTTGCCCGGTTGAACGATTCTGCCCTTGGCGACATCGACCAACTCGCCGCCCATGAAGTGCAGGAGAGTGCAAGGAACATCGGTGGCGCCCTGCGAAAACATGTAGGGCGTCAGGGATGCCCAGTCAAAGGCAAGGAGATGAAGTCATCTGCCGAGAGGCTTAGTTATCGTGATGCCGTCGAGCTCGGCTAATGTCGAGGCACCACCAACGGCGGGCGTGCGCGTGCAACTGACGGAGGGGCCGCTTGCTGGCGAGGTGCCGGCCGGCGTACACCCAGGTGCATTAAGTTCCAATGCCCGTGCCGGTGCCGGAGACACGAATACCGCCTCGGCCGGAGACACCAATGGAGCCGCCTGCGCGTTGTGCGAGTTGCTGGCCGTGAAGCTGGGAACCGGGGGACGCCCCTGTTGGCCGCCCGCAATCCACGTCGTCAACCCCTGAATCAAGGTAGGCACAATGGCGGTGAGCGTCATTCCCAGTTGTTGTTGCACTTGCTCTTGGACAATCTCCAGAATCCGCGCCACTTGTGCCTTGAGTTCTTGAACCTCGCGCGACTGGCTTTCCGAGCTGGTCTTTTTCTCCTTTCGCCCACCAGCGGTATAGTATGATGACCATTTTGTGGACAAGCCTTTGCCGGCCACACGACCAGCTGATGACGGCTTACTGAGCTTATCCTTGTTTTTCATTACGTTCAACGCCCTATTTAAAGGGGTGTCAAAAGGGGAGCTCTGAGATGACCCCGCGCTACTGCTTTCAGCCTCCTGCGGAAGGAATGTGAACCATTTAGAAATTTGGCTTCATTCATTAGAATGCAACCATATGGAGCTAATTACGCGGGGGTGTATTCCTTACCAGAACAAGCTCAAGCGCCCTGGTCTTCGGATCCGTGGTAAGCTCCTTACTTACCGAGTCCTCCTTGTACCGGGCCCTGACAAAGTTCCTGGTCTGCTTGTCAGGGAATTTCTCGAAGCGGGGCGGTAGGCCTTGCTCGGCACGCTCCGCGTCCTCCTTGTCCCATATAGGCTCCGCCACTCTATAACCGCCGGGACCGAGTTGGTGGACCCCTAAGTTCAACTGCCGCATTTCTTTCCCCCACTAACTTGATTCGGAGGTTGCGCTGCTCTCGCACTTGATCTTGAACTCCTTGTAGTCATCTTCGCTCATCAAAGGATATTTCACCTTGATCTTCTCATAACTATCACCTTTTTCAATCATTGCCTTCACCGTGCTTCTCCATGTAGACAGGGCCGTGCTCATCCTCGTGAGGGCGGCACTGTTCACTTTATTCCCTGAGAGGCGTGTGTTTGCAAACTCATTGGGGAACTTGTATCGTTCGTGCAGCTTCATGAAGAGGAGGCAGCGCAAATTCCCTCGGTCCTTATGCCTTAGGTTCTCGGTGTTGATCGAGATGGTGCTCCAGAGAATGCACCCGAGCTGAACCGAGTACCCCTTGACTACATGTTTGGGCGCCGTTGGATGCCCGTCGGAGTTCACTTTAGTAAATTCCTCCTTGACGGTGCCGAGCACGTTCGGGCGCCGGTCCTTCCGTTGCCTCTTCGGTTGGCTGCCATCTGTGCGTGCGCCGCCATCATCAGTGGTTGCATCCTCGGCGGCACCATAAGTGGTGTCATCCCCGACGCCACTAGGGGTTGTGTAGTCAGGATCGGTGTCTTCCGCGGCGTCCTCATAGCGGTGAGGTTCTTCCTCCATCTCTTGCGACAGCTCCCAGAATTGCTTGCCACCTGAACCGCCGGCCTCATCGTTGTGGGCCATGTTTCGCTCTAAATAGGAAAAAAGTTTGGTCAAAAAGTTGGTTATTGTCAAGGAACAAGATCATGGTCTCATCATTTAGGGTTTGTCGACACCGAGGCATCCTAAAAGCTAAGCTTTTATCATTTAGGGTTTGTCGACGCCGAGGCACCCTAAAAGCCTAAGCGTACATCATTTAGGTTCTCATCGACACCGAGGCACCCTATAGAAGCCAAGGTTTCATCATTTAGGGTTTGTCGACGCCGAGGCACCCTAAATGCTAAGTTAAGTTTTCATCATTTAGGGTTTATCGATGCCGAGGCACCCTAGGTTGGGCCTAATCACTTGGCACTAATCACTTGGCTCTATTGCCACCTATGTTGGGTTTATCATCTAGGGTTTATCGACGCTAAGGAGAATTCTAAGTTGGGCGTAATCACTTGGCTCTATTGCCACCTATGGTTTATTGCAGCAAGAATGGCGGGGCAGTTGATCCTACTTAACTAAGTACTAAGATACCCCGGCCCATGCATTAGTCGCAAGTACCCCATATGTCCTATTTTTAGCAAATTCATGCTAGAATTCACGGAAAATTTCAGCATGACCTTTGCTGAAAATAGGACATATGGAGTACCCGAATTTGCCGGAATGGAAGTTAATCGACATTCCAGCAAACTCAAGGGCCTCTCGGGGTACCTGCAAATTCATCACGACACATTGGTCGGAGACAAAACCCAGCAAACTAGTAAAGTTACTGACGTGTTTACAGAAATTGTTTTCTGTAAAAGATGATCATCATCTTTGCAAGTCTTTCTCAATGTGATCACAAGTAATTCAGAGGCATCAAAATAAAGCAACACCCTGCACTAGCCTAAAAACAAGTGAAGTTTCACCCATATAAGAACAACTTCATAAAATCAGAGAAGTTGCTAAATTTTTTGTATCCTTCATACACACTGGAGTACAATGCTTTATAATGTTCCATCATCATTATAGAAATCCAAGAAACACATGGTCTTGAGGATATTCTTTATGACTGATTATTTCAGTTTTACATGCAGATTTTGACCAAAAAACACATGGTCTTTTTAACAGTTTTCAGTTTGGACAGAATACTGAAAACTACAGTTTGGACAGAATTCCTAACACTTTGGTCTTCTAGTTACAAAACAAAACTGACATAATTCTAGATGCCATAACTGAATTTTTTTACAGTAGCTCAAGTTTTTGACAGTAGCTCCTCACTGTCTGTCGCCTGCAACACTTTTTATGCTAGCAGCTCAAGTTTGTGCCATTGGAGCAAATAAGTGGCCAGATGTATATGATTGCACCACTTGATCTGCACTTCTCTATATTATATGATGTACTGAAGAACTTGAGCAAAAAAATTTGTATATGATGATTCTAAGAAAAGGGAAAAGGAGTATCAAGAACAGATTCACATGTCTGGCTGTTAGCCATTACAAACTTAAATTTATCTATTTCTGTATCTCACAAACTATCATAAATGAATAATAGTATTATAGTTCAGCTATTCCATGGAATAATGGCTTAAGATTAATGAACCAACAGATGCCCTAATAGAAGTAATAACAACATGACAGCAAACAACCAACAAACATGATGGGCAGGCCAAATACTCATGTCACTTCCATTAGGGCATCATCTTCCTACAACTACTCATCTTCAGCAGCACAGGGTAATTCATGGTTTCAACTAACAGTTCTACTGCCTGTGTGTGTGCGTATACTAAATTAAATTAAATCAGTAGTAAACACTTGTGTGAGCTTTATGGTTGGTTGGTGCTTTTTACCTTGGTGGAATTACTGGCGGAGTGCTTTCTTTCGGACCGATGCTTCTGCTCCTTCTCCAGCAAGCACAGCAGCCTCTTGTTTGCTTCGTCGAGGGCTCTGTTCTCCTCAAACAGCAACTTAACCTTGAATGGAAACACGCAAGAAACTTCTAACCGTCAGAACCACGCTAGTTTCGCACAAATCTATTGACATTCACTGAGAAGGCGATAAAAGTCACAGGTGCAGAACATGTTTGCAGTTCCAAGGACAAGAGAGGTTCGGTATGTATCGTACCTCCTCCTCTGCTTTGTTCAGGTTGGTCTTGAGTATCTCCTTGTCCCTCTGCAGCGCTTGCACTTGTTCAGTAAGCTGCGCGTGAGTAAGTAAGATGAATGTTGGAGGATCAGTCAGGTTGCTTAAACAGCAGCACTGCACTAGTAATTACAAAGCAGCCACCGCAGTAGCACATAGGAGTATCATGCAAGCAAGCAGAGTGTTGAATGATGGTGACAGAGCTCTGGAGTTCACATGACACTGCCATTAGTTTGAATCTCCTTTAGCTAGTTTGAATCCATGGACTACCCTGTCAGATGACCTACACTGCCACGGTCGAGGGGAGGGAGGGAGGGAATGGGGAATGGTGGAGAGAGGGAGGAAGGAGGAAGGAGGAGAGGTACTTGGTCGCCGGAGGGGTCGGGGTCGGGGTCGGCGAAAGGGTCGCGGTCGGGGTCCGAGCTCGTCCGGGTCCTCGCTCGCCGCGATCGAAGGAGAGCAGGGGCCGGTGGCGAAGGACGGCAGGGGCAGGCGGGATGGGCGCGTCGGCGCCGCGTTCGCCGGCTGCTGCAGGGGCCGGAGGAGGCCCTCGCTCGTAGGAGGGAGGAGGAGAGGAGAGGAGCGGGCGGCACGCGCTCGGCCGATCCCGTTCGGGGGGCGCGGGGGCGGCGGGGGTGGAGTCCCGCGGGGGTCGGGGCGGCGGCGTCGAGGCAGCGCAAGACCACAGCGGCGGACGACGTGCAGGCGCGGCGGACGGAGGGGGTGGAGCAAGGGGGCGGCGGCGTACGGTTGGGGTCGCGTGGGGGATCTGGCGAGGGAGGGAGGGAGGCCACAGTGCGAGGGGAACAAGTACGTCGATTCTAATGGCGCTCCTCCCCCTGGTGCGCCATAAGTACGTCGATTCTAATGGCGCACCTCCCCTTGGTGCGCTATTAGAATTTTGTTTTACTTACTAGCCCGACTGGTCAGGTTATATTCCACCTAACCCTATCTCCATCAGAACACGCCCACTAGCCCGACTGGTCAGCACGCAGCACACACACTAGGAGGTCCTGGGTTCGATTCCCAGGCTCCCCAACTTTTGTTTTTATGCATTTAAAATGCTGTTTGATATTTATTTGTGTTTAAATATGTTCAAACTTGTTTAAATCATAACAGTAATTTTTTTAAAAAAACAGTAATAATTTTTTAAAAAATATCATCAAATTTGTTATTTGAAAATATAATCAAATTTGCTTTTTTGCAAATTTAGTTGCATTCATTTGTGACGGTGGATCGAGCCGGGGAGGGTGCGGGGGAGAGGGTGCGGGGGGTCGTCGGCGACGGCCGGTGGAGTGGGGGAGGGTGCGGTGGGTCGTCGGCGATGGTGGAGTGGGGGAGGGTGCGGGCCGGGGGTCGACGGCGGCGGCCGGTGGAGCGGGGAGGGTGCGCTGGGTCGTCGGCGGCGGTGGAGTGGGGGAGGGTGCGGGGGGTCGGCGGCGGCGGCCGGTGGAGCGGGGGAGATGGTGCCCATGAAATACAATCGAGAAATGAAGGCTACAATTTAAATACAATCGATCTGAGCTAGCTATCTGTTCACAATCTTCTTGCCCTTATTTTTCGTAAATGGAGTTCTTCTCTTGAACGGACGTCCTTTAGGTAGGGTGTTCCTGCTTCTTCTTGTGGTGTATGCTAATACTTCATCGTCGTCGTCATGTTCCATCTTCGGGTCGCCGTACTTGTCGAAGTCTTGCTCATTGGCGACTCCATCCATTCCGATGATCTTCCTTTTGCCTCTCCTCACGACAAAACGACTAGGCTTTGATGGGTCGGTAATGAAGAAGCATTGGTCCACTTGGGAAGCCAGTACCCATGGCTCATTTTTCGCGATGACGTTCGCGCCTGCGGTCTTGGATTTGGCTTCGGGTATAACCATGGTGGTGAAATACCGGTCTTCTTTTATGACGCTCTTGGCCCATCTGACACGGAACATCGGGACCTTCTCTCCAGGGTAGCTCAGCTCCCAGATCTCCACGATCCTTCCGTAGTATCTATCCTTGTCGTTACCGGTGTAGGATTCCATCGTTACCCCGGAGTTCTGATAACCATCGCTCTTCATGTCCTTGTCCTCGGTGTAGAATGTGTAGCCGTTGATATCGTACGCCTCATACGTCATCAGGTTGTGCTCGGCACCCTGTGACAAGGCGAATATGAGTTGTTCTTCCGCGGAAGAATCCTCATGTAAAGGGTACGACAGAAGCTTCTGCTTGAACCAACGCGTGAAACATGAGTTGTGCTCTTTGATTATATCTCCGTCTGTCCTCTGTTGGCCTCGGTCATTGTACGTCTTCTCAATAAACGTTTTGTGCTCTACCACCCAAGGATCGACCACGTCTATGTGTTGTAGCGCGACTAGGTTTGCTCTTTCAAAGTCGGCGAGCCGACCATCGAAGTCGACATGCATTTCGCGGCGACCCTCACGGTGATCCCATCCAGCGAGCCTGCCGAGGTGCCTGTTGACGGGCAGACCAACGGGGTTCTCGATGCCTAGATAATTCGTGCAGTAGGAGATGCACTCTTCGGTCAGAAAGCCCCTGGCTATGCTTCCCTCTGGACGTGACATGTTGTGAACGTATCCTTTGATGACACCATTCATCCTTTCGAACGGCATCATGCTGTGTAGGAACGTCGGCCCGAGTTGGATGATATCCTCCACGATATGGACCAGCAGATGCACCATAACGTAGAAGAATGCGGGAGGGAAGTACATCTCAAGCTCGCATAGTATCACCACGATCTCTTCCTGTAGCCTTCTGAGTTGCCTCACGCCAACCGACTTCCGAGAGATGACGTCGAAAAAGTTGCATAGGCCAAATAGCGTTTCACGGACGTGCGCGTCCATGATCCCACGGATTGCAACTGGAAGTATCTGCGTCATCAGCACGTGACAGTCGTGAGACTTCATCCCGCTGAACTTCTGCTTCACTGAGTCTAGGTATCTGCTTATCTTCCCCGCGTAACCGTAAGGAAGTTTTACTCCTACGAGGCAGGTGAAAAACTAATCGATCTCCTCCTGACTTAGAGTGAAGCACACGGGAGGGAAGTCATTTCCGGTCTTCTTGGCCTTTTTGCCTTTGCGACGACTTTCCGTGTCCTGCTTCGCCTCATCATCATCATCATCATCATCATTAGCGTGAAGCTCCTCCCTGATGCCCATTGATTTCAAGTCTGCCCTTGCTTTCGGCCCATCTTTCGTCCTCTCTGGCATGTTGAGCAGGGTACCAAGCAGACTCTCGCACATGTTCTTCATGATATGCATGACATCAAGGCTGTGAGGCACACGGTGGATCTTCCAGTACGGCAAGTCCCAGAAAACTGACCTCCTTTTCCATACCTTCAGCAGTGGCTCTGGCGCCTTTCGCTTCTTTCCCGGCTCTGGCGCCTTTTGCTTCTTTTCCGGCAGTGGGCAATCTTTCCAATTTTTCAACAGCTCGTCTATTTCCTCGCCGCTCCTCGTACGCGGGCGTCTTCGGGGTTCGGTTTCACCATCGAACAGATCCTTGCGTTTCTTCCATGGGTCATCGTCGCGAAGCCACCTTCGATGTCCCATGAACACGGTTTTTGAAGACCCGGGATCTCTATCTAGCTGGCGATACGTTGTGTCATCCATGCACCTGACACATCCAGAAAATCCGTGGACCACCTGCCCCGCGAGATATCCGAAACCGAGATAGTCGTGCATCGTCGTGAGCAGTGCGGCTCTCATAGGGAAATATTCTTTCTCTGCGGCGTCCCACGTATTGGCTGGCGTTTTCCACAGCGTGTCTAGCTCCTCTTCCAGCAGCCCCAGATACAGATTGATGTCGTTGGTTGTTTCGGCCCTTCAATTAGCATACTCATGTGAATGTACTTCCTCTTCATGCACAACCAGGGGGGAAGGTTGTACATCCACACAAACACAGGCCAGGTGCTATGTGTGCTTCTCTGGCTGCCAAACGGATTGACTCCATCGGTGCTCGCGCCCAGCACGATGTTCCTTGGATCGTTCCCAAATTCTGGGTGTTCGAAGTTCAACGCTTGCCACTGGCTCCCATCCTTAGGGTGACTCTGCATCTTGTCTTTTTTATTTATCTCCGGATCATTTGCGTCATCTTCTCGCTTCTTCTCCTCCCTATCCGCGTGCCAACGCAGGAGCTTTGCTACCTTAGGGTCCGCAAAATATCGCTGCAGACGAGGAGTGATCGGAAAGTACCGCACCACTTTTCGAGGAGCTTTCTTCCTCTTCTTGTATCGAGTGACGCCGCACATCGGACATATGGTAGACTCCGTGTGCTCGTCACGATAAATGATGCAATTTTTCATGCACACATGGTATTTCACGTGCGGTAAATCCGGAGGACACACGATTTTCTTCGCCTCCTCGAAACTGGTCGGGCACTTGTTCCCCTTGGGAAGACGTTCGTGCCAGAATGACATGTTCTCGTCGAAGCATGCGTCGGTCATTTTGTGCTTTACCTTCATCTCCAGAGCCATGAGCGTTACTTTCAGGCGGGTATCCTCGGGCCTGCATCCTTCATACAATGGAGTAACCGCGTCTATCTCCAGTTGATCCAGCTTGGCTTTCTCTCGGGCGGCAGCTCTTGCGTTATCCGTCTGCTTGAGAAGCAGCTCTTGAATATGAGGGTCCTGCACCCAGCCCATCGATGGTCCATCGTCGTCTGCTCCGCCGGCATCTTCATCTTCATGATCATGCCCTTCGTCTGCTCCCGCATCTTCCTCATCATCATGTCCGGCATCTTCTACATGATGACTGTGTACAGCATCACCGTCGTGATCATGTCCTGGAGATTCTTCGTCTTCTCGCCCGCCCGAGCCCGGTGGTTGTCTTGCTGCCCATCCTCATTTCTTGCCCGACCCCCATGGACGACTTCATAGTCATCTTCATCAACTTGCCACCGATAGCCATCCATGAAACCACGCAAGAGCAGGTGGTCCCGCACCTGCCCGGAATCCGGGTCCGCAATAAGGCTCTTCAGCTTGCATCTTCGACACGGACATCTTCTCTCCGTCTCGTTCTTTTCAAGCATCTCGGCCTTCGCGGAGCTCAAAAACCTATTCACGATGCCTTCGGTCATCGTGCGGACCATGGTCGCCTGCGGGGTAGAGCAAAACGATATTTTAGAACCAAGAAAAAAATTTGGCATGACTTTCCCTAAAAATAGGACCAAAAAAGAATGCATAGTGCCAAAATTCTCGCCGAAACGGAAATGAATCAACATTCCTGCAAAATATTGGCAACTATCGCATTTCAAATACCGGTACCTGCAAACACAAACATATGCAACACCACAAACATACATAGATCTAGCTAGGACATAAAAAGTGCATGTGCACGTTGTTGGAGGGAGAACAACATAAAGATAGCTTCCCCCTTACTTACCTATCAAAAAAAGGGGCTTTAACCACGTAATTTGGATGAATTTATGGTGCAAATGAGGTGAGGAGGAGGAGGCAGCCGAGACAAGCTTGGAGGAGGGAGGAGAGAATGAAGTGGGGAAAGTGAGTGGGTAGGTGTGGCTGTCCAAAATATCTAGCTCGTCCCAGGTTACTAATGGCGCACCACCACATAATGCGCCATTAGTAACCCTGGTTACTAATGGCGCACCTGCTGGTGGTGCGCCATTAGTAGTTTTGCAAAAAAAAAACACTAATGGCGCACGAGGGAGCAGTGCGCCATTACTAGCTTAAACTAGTAATGGCGCACTGCCCCAGGTGCGCCATTAGTAGTTTTGCAAAAAAGTAAAAAATAAAAAAATATTGTAGTGGCGCACTATGTTCTTGGTGCGCCATTACTAGTTACAACTAGTAATGGCGCACTATGTCCTGGTGCGCCATTACTAGTTACAACTAGTAATGGCGCACTATGTCCTGGTGCGCCATTAGTATGTCTGGCAAAATAAAAATAAATAAAATTTGTTACTAATGGCGCACCGTGTGTCTGGTACGCCATTAGTGTATTTCACACTAATGGCGCACCAGCACATGGTGCGCCACTGCTACATAGCAATGGCGCACCACATGTCTGGTGCGCCATTAGTGGCCATTCCATCTATAGCCCTTTTCCTAGCAGTGCTTGGAAGAGGTTTCAATTGATTATGATGAGAACAAAGTTGCTACTTATGATGATTATTGTGATGACACTTATGCTATAAAAAGTAGTGATGATTATATTAAAACTTATCATGATTATGATTTCCCTTTTTCTAAACATTACTCTTTTAGTGTGGAAACAATTTATAGTATTTGAGTTTCTTATGATACTCCCACTATTCCGAATGAGAAGAATTTTGCTTATGTGGAGAGTAGTAAATTTTCTATGCTTGTAGATCATGAAAATAATGCTTTATGTGATGGTTATATCGTTGAATTCATTCATGATGCTACTGAAAATTATTATGAGGGAGCAACATATGCTTGTAGGAATTGCAATAATATCAAGTTTCCTCTCTATGTGCTTAAGGTTTTAAAGTTATGCTTGTTTTGCCTTCCTATGCTAGTTGATTATTGTTCCCATAAGCTATTTGCTCACAAAATCCCTATGCATAGGAAGTGGGTTAGACTTCAATGTGCCAGTCATATTCTTTATGATGCTCTCTTTATGTTTCAGTTCTTATCTTTTATGTGAGCATCATTGAAATCATCATGCCTAGCTAGGGGCGTTAAACGTTAGCGCTTGTTGGGAGGCAACCAAATTTTTTTCTTTGCTTTTTGCTCCTGTTTAGTAATAAATAATTCATATAGCCTCTATTTAGATGTGTTTTTATGCTTTAAATAGTGTTTGTGCCAAGTAGAACCTTTGGGACGACTTGGGTGAAGTCTTTGCGATCTTGCTATAAAAAACAGAAACTTTTGCGCTCACGAGATTAGCTGCCATTTTTTACTGGAGAGTGCTTTTAGGTTGATTATTTTTGAAGATGATTAATATACAAATTACTCAGGTCCATCAATTTATTTCAGAATTGTTGGAGTTCCAGAAGTATTCGAATGATACATATTACTACAGACTGTTCTGTTTTTGACAGATTCTGTTTTCATTGTGTTGTTTGCTTATTTTGATGAATCTATGAGTAGTATCGGAGGGTATGAACCATAGAGAAGTTGGAATACAGTAGATATTACACCAGTATGAATTTAGAATGAGTTCACAACAGTACCTAAGTGGTGGTTTTATTTTCTTATACTAACGGAGCTTACGAGTTTTCTGTTGAGTTTTGTGTTGTGAAGTTTTTAAGTTTTGGGTAAATATTCGATGGACTATGGAATAAGGAGTGGCAAGAGCCTAATATTGGGGATGCCCAAGGCACCCCAAGGTAATATTCAAGGACAACCAAGAGCCTAAGCTTGGGTATGCCCCGGATGGCATCCCCTCTTTGATCTTCGTTCATCGGTAACTTTACTTTGAGCTATATTTTTATTCACCACATGATATGTGTTTTGCTTGGAGCATCATTTTATTTTATTTTGTTTTGCTTGCTGTTTGAATAAAATACCAAGATCTGAAATTCTTAAATGTTAGAGAGTCTTCACATAGTTACATAATTATTCAACTACTCATTGATCTTCACATATATCTTTCGGAGTAGTTTGTCATTTGCTCTAGTGCTTCACTTATACCCTTTTAGAGCACGGTGGTGGTTTTATTTCATAGAAATTATTGATCTCTCATGCTTCACTTATATTATTTTGAGTCTTTTAGAACAGCATGGTAATTTGCTTTGGCTATAAAATTAGTCCTAATATGATAGGCATCCAAGATGGGTATAATAAAAACTTTCATATAGAGTGCATTAAATACTATGATAAATTTGATACTTGATAGTTGTTTTGAGATATAAAGGTGGTAATGTTAGAGAAATCCTAGTTGGGTAATTGTGGGATTGAGAAATACTTGTGTTGAGGATTGCAAGTCCCGTAGCATGCACGTATGGTAAACGTTGTGTGACAAATTTGAAGCATGGGGTGTTCTTTGATTGCTTTCCTTATAAGTGGCGGTCGGGGATGAGAGATGGTCTTTTACTACCAATCTATCCCCCTAGGGGCATGCGTAGTAGTACTTTGCTTCGAGGGCTAATAAACTTTTGCAATAAGTATATGAGTTCTTTATGACTAATGTGAGTCCATGGATTATACGCACTCTTACCTTTTCGCAATTTGCTAGCCTCTACGGTACCGCGCATTGCCCTTTCTCACCTCGAGAGTTGGTGCAAACTTCGCCGGTGCATCCAAACCCCGTGATAAGATACGCTCTATCACACATAAGCCTCCTTATATCTTCCTCAACAGCCACCATACCTACCAATCATGGCATTTCCATAGCCATTCCGAGATATATTGCCATGCAACTTACCACCATTCCATTTATTATGACACGCTCCATCGTTGTCATATTGCTTTGCATGATCATGAAGTTGACATCGTATTTGTGGCAAAGCCACCTTCATTATTCTTTCATACATGTCGCCCTTGATTCATTGCATATCCCGGTACACCGCCGGAGGCATTCACATAGAGTCATATTTTGTTCTAAGTATCGAGTTGTAAATAAATAGAAGTGTGATGATTTTCATTATTAGAGCATTGTCCCATGTGAGGAAAGGATGATGGAGACTATGATTCCCCCACAAGCCGGGATGAGACTCCGGACGAAAAATATAAAAAAAGGAGGCCAAAGAAGCCCAAATAAAAAAAAGAGGCCAAAGAAGCCCAAACAAAAAAATGAGAGAAAAAGAGAGAAGGGACAATGCTACTATTCTTTTTCCACACTTGTGCTTCAAAATAGCACCATGATCTTCATGATAGAGAGTTTCTTATTTTGTCACTTTCATATACTAGTGGGAGTTTTTCATTATAGAACTTGGCTTGTATATTCCAACGATGGGCTTCCTCAAAATGCCCTAGGTCTTCGTAAGCAAGCAAGTTGGATGCACACCCACTTAGTTTCTTTTGATGAGCTTTCATATATTTATAGCTCTAGTGCATCCGTTGAATGGCAATCCCTACTCCTCGCTTTGACATCAATTGATGGGAATCTCCATAGCCCGTTGATTAGCTGCGTCAATGTGAGACTTTCTCCTTTTTTTTGTCTTCTCACATAACCTCCATCATCATATGCTATTCCACCCATAGTGCTATGTCCATGGCTTGCGCTCATGTATTGCGTGAGGGTTGAAAAAGCTGAAGCGCGTTAAAAAGTATGAACCAATTGCTCGGCTTGTCATCGGGGTTGTGCATGATGGGAGTATTTTGTGTGAAGAAAATGAAGCATGGCTAAACTATATGATTTTGTACTGATAAGCTTTCTTTGGCTATGTTATTTTGATAAGACATAATTCCTTGGTTAGCATGCTTGAAGTATTACTATTTTATGTCAATATTAAAAATTTGTCCAGAATCTTTTGGGTCTAAACATTCTCGCCACAATAAAGAAGATTACATTGATAAATTATGTTAGGTAGCATTCCACAACAAAAATTCCATTTTTATCATTTACCTACTCGAGGATGAGCAGGAATTAAGCTTGGGGATGCTTGATACATATCCAACGTATCTATAATTTTTGATTGTTCCATGCTATTATATTATCCATCTAGGATGTTTTATATGCATTTATACGCTATTTTATATGATTTTTGGGACTAACCTATTAACCTAGAGCCAAGTGCCTGTTTCTGTTTTTCCTTGTTTTTCAGTATCGCAGAAAAAGGAAAACCAAACGGAGTCCAATTGACCTGAAATTTCACAGAGATTATTTTTGGACCAGAAGAAGCCCACGGAGTATCGGAGAAGGGCCAGAAGAGTCCCGAGGCACCCATGAGGGTGGGGGCGCGCCCTACCCCCTGGGCGCGCCCCCCTACCTCGTGGCCGCCTTGGAGACCCCCTGACTTGTTCCCGACGCCAACACCTCTTATATATACCCAAACTTCCAGAACATAACCTAGATTGGGAGTTCCGCTGCCGCAAGCCTCTGTAACCACCAAAAACCAATTGGGACCCTGTTTCGGCACCCTGCCGGAGTGGGGATCCCTCACCGGTGGCCATCTTCATCATCCCGGCGCTCTCCATGACGAGGAGGGAGTAGTTCACCCCCGGGGCTGAGGGTATGTACTAATAGCTATGTGTTTGATCTCTCTCTCTGTCTCTCTCGTGTTCTTGATTTGGCACGATCTTGATGTATCGTGAGCTTTGCTATTATAGTTGGATCTTATGATGTTTCTCCCCCTCTACTCTCTTGTAATGGATTGAGTTTTCCCTTGGAAGTCACATTATCGGATTGAGTCTTTAAGGATTTGAGAACACTTGATGTATGTCTTGCATGTGTTTATCTATGGTGACAATAAGATATTCACGTGATCTACTTGATGTATGTTTTGGTGATCAACTTGCGGGTTCAGTGACCTTCTGAACTTATGCATAGGGTTTGGCACACGTTTTCGTCTTGACTCTCCGGTAGAAACTTTGGGGCACTCTTTGAAGTTCTTTGTGTTGGTCGAATAGATGAATCTGAGATTGTGTGATGCATATCGTGTAATCATACCCGTGGATACTTGAGGTGACATTGGAGTATCTGGGTGACATTAGGGTTTTGGTTGATTTGTATCTTAAGGTGTTATTCTAGTACGAACTCTAGGATAGATCGAACGGAAAGAATAACTTTGTGTTATTTTACTACGGACTCTTGAATAGATCGATCAGAAATGATAACTTTGAGGTGGTTTCGTACCCTACAATAATCTCTTCGTTTGTTCTCTGCTATTGGTGACTTTGGAGTGACTCTTTGTTGCATGTTGAGGGATAGTTATATGATCCAATTATGTTATTATTGTTGAGAGAACTTGAACTAGTGAAAGTATGAACCCTAGGCCTTGTTTCCTGGCATTGTAATACCATTTGTGCTCACTTTTATCGCTTGTTACCTTGCTGTTTTTATAATTTCAGGTTACAAAAACCTATATCTACCATCCATATTGCACTTGTATCACCATCTCTTCGCCGAACTAGTGCACCTATACAATTCACCATTGTATTGGGTGTGTTGGGGACACAAGAGACTCTTTGTTATTTGGTTGCAGGGTTGTTTGAGAGAGACCATCTTCATCCTACGCCTCCCACAGATTGAAAAACCTTAGGTCATCCACCTGAGAGAAATTTGCTGCTGTCCTACAAACCTCTGCACTTGGAGGCCCAGCAACGTCTACAAGAAGAAGGTTGTGTAGTAGACATCAATGCTTCAGCGTTGACAACACTTTCTCTAAGCCTACGTGTGTTCTCTTCCTCATACATGATCCAGAGCTTCGCTAGGCACATCTTGAAAGACTGTGGCCACTCTTGATCAACCCACTCCAATTAAGAACACTTCCGTTCATCCTATACTATTTAAAACTAGATCAGTAACAATTGTAGGGGAAATGGGTTTATAGCAACATAGAAAATCACCAATGCTTATTTTGAAAAACTGAAGAAATATGTTAATTATGACATATCTTCTCAAAAAGATCAATGTGCAAATGAAATAATTGGTACTGAGACAACAACCAAATTCTGGAACATCAGAAGCTATAATTAACTACAACTACGCTACAAGTTCTTACTCATGTGCAAAAAATAAGAAATTGAACATTTTATGAGGAAGGTAAATATAACTGCAACAGCATAGCGACAGTGTTTGGATGACAGCAAATTGATACTAACAGGTGTGTACATGCACAAATTTAGTAACATAGAACTAATAGCACTAAGGCCGTCCACTATGTATGCCAAAACTGGGGTAAAGACAACTGTTGCTACGTCTCGCACCGGTGCCCTGCACTGGTGAGCTGATGCAGCGGAAAAAAATCAGGGACCCGGACTCCGGAGCACGTAGTTGCTCCGATGCCCAGTTCCTTCGTGGCATAAAGATTTAGTATTTTACTGCTTGGCTGCTCGGATGTGTGGACCAAAGTTGGCTGCACAAACTGCTGAAGCGGTGCCAAATAATTTTCTAATGGCACCGCTGATGAGATGGCAACAATTTAAGATACTAGGTACAAACTGTGACACTGTCTTAGGATGCGTTTGGTTGAAGGTGTGGTATGAATGGGTTGGGACCGTGACAGTGTCTGAATCACATCTAACAAATGATTTGTAACAACGAAAGAGGGTCTAACATTCTCTGCACATGCCAGACACTTCCTCCCACTGTCCACAGAATCAAACGCAACTAGCTTCACGCATGGAGATTGATGGTGACAACGAGCAGATAGATCTTCAGCCACCCCGCTCCATTCGTTTCCACTAATGGTCTTAGGGAGCTACAAGAGGAAGAAATGACTCAAATCGACCACTTGGTAAAAATCCTTCATTCCAAGTCATAGCACGAGAGAGAGAAGAGAGGCATACCCGGGTGGTGAAGGAGTAGTTGCCTATGGAGGAACCGCTGGAGAGGTCTTTGAAGAAGACCATGGCGACCCCGGCGGTAGGATGCGAGATGACGAGTGCGAGGAAGTGGCTATAGCTTAGCAAGGAAGGAAGGAGGAAACAGGGGAAATGTGACTTGTGGTCGGGGAGAAAAGAGGGTGGGGAAGGGGGAAGGGGGGCGGGGGTAGATATTTTGGCGGTAGGCCAAAATTTTGAAAATGTGGAGGGAAACTTTGTGCGCGGTGCCGCCGGACCATTCGCTTTGAACGATTGTGTGCATCGCAAACAATTCTTCTGCTTTACGCGCATGGGATGAGTTTGATAATTCAAAATTTGGTGGAATTTCCCAGGGTACGTCATTGCATAATTTAACATCGCTTGCTAATTTGGGCACACAAAAGAGCGTACAGCAGACAGACCACACTTATTGAATCGAGCAATTTTAGTAATTAAACAGAGCCAATCGACCTAAACATTGCTCTAACAAAAGACCATCATTAAAAACAAAGCCTAAGTACGCATAATTTTAACAAATCCGCCGCCGCGCTGGCCTAAGCATTGCCGGTGTGAGATGAGACATCGATGACTTGTCCTGGCGACATGCCGCTGTTGGTGGACTCCGTGTCCCCCCTGCTGAAGTCGACCGCGTCCTCGTCCTCATCCTCGGTGCCGCCCTCAAGGTTGTAGTACTCGTAGTAGTGGCTGCGCCAGAGCTCGCGTTGGTACTCCACCGCCGATTCCTCGACGGACAGACTCTTCTCTACCTCGACCTCGGCCACGCGCAACTCCTCCTCCCGGCACTCCTCGATCTCCGCCGCCTCCTGCATCTCCAGCTCCCGCTCGGCGACCTCATGAGGAAGTAGGTGCTCCATGGCCACCGCCGCCTTTTCAGACGTGGGTTGCATGCTGGAGTCCGAGGTGGCCTGGAATATCTTGGCGTGTGCATCCTCGATGTTGGTGTGGATGGCCTCGACCCGGCCAGGGCAACATCAGCGTCACGGACGGTAGCTCCAGCGCTCTCGACGTTTGCAATGACCGTCGCAGCCGCAGCTGTAGCCGTCTCGGCTGCTGCAGCTGCCCTTTCGGCTGCCGCAGACTGAAAGCACAAGTGCTCCCTGGGTGATTTTGGTAATTAATGTTAACATATCTCTTATAGGACTAATGCTTTTATCTAGAATATTTTAGACATGTTCAACAGATGGAGTGGCATGGACAAGAGGATATGGAACCCCTTCAAGTTTCTAAGGATAAAGGATTGGCTCAAGCTCAAAAGCTCAAGACTCTACATTTTACTTTTAGTGTCCAAGATCACATTGAGTCCATAGGAAAGCCAATACTATTAAAAGGGGATGAGGTGTTTCTTAATGGCTTGCTTGCTCAAAGTGCTTAGTGATATGCTCCAAAACCCTCAACCACTTCTTCATATCCACATATGTCCCAAACCAAAAGTCAAACTTGGCACCACCAAAACTTTCTATCTGGCGCCACCGAGTTCATTTAACATAGCCACTGCCAGAAACCCTAATCAATTCGGTCTCACCGATGGGATCCCGGTCTCACCGAGATAGGCTTGCAAACTCTCTGGTTTCTGTTGCAATAAATTTGGTCCTACTAAGTTTTGTAATCGGTCCCACCGAGTTTGCCTGACCAACTCTCTGGTTAGCCTATTACCAAAATTGGTCCCACCGAGTTTGTGTAATCGGTCAAACCAAGATGAGGTTTTACCCTAACCCTAGCACATCGGTCCCACTGAGTTGATCATATCGGTCCCGCCGAAATGCCTAACGGTCACATTATAAACTAAATCGGCCCACCAAGTTTTCTGATTCGGTCCCACCGAGTTTGGTAATTTGTGTGTAACTGTTAGATTTTTTGTGGAGGCTATTGTCGGTGTCAAAACCGGCGGATCTCGGGTAGGGGGTCCCGAACTGTGCGTCTAAGGTCGATGGTAACAGGAGATAGGGGAAACGATGTTTACCCAGGTTCGGGCCTCTCTATGGAGGTAATACCCTACTTCCTGCTTGATTAATCTTGATGAATATGAGTATTACAAGAGTTGATCTACCACGAGATCGTAATGGCTAAACCCTAAAAGCCTAGCCTGTATGACTATGGTAATGAGTATATCCCTCTCCGGACTAAGTCCTCCGATTTATATAGGCACCAGGAGGATCTAGGATTACACAGGGTCGGTTACAAGGAAGGGAATCTACATATTTGGTCGCCAAGCTTGCCTTCCACGCCAAGGAGAGTCCCATCTGGGCATGGGTATAGTCTTCGGTCTTTGTATCTTCACAACCCATCAGTCCGGCCCATGGCTAACAGGCCGGACGCCCGAGGACCCCTTAGTCCAGCACTCCTTCAGTAGCCCCTGAACCTGGCTTCAATGACAAGGTATCCGACACATAGATCTGTCTTCGGCATTGCAAGGCGGGTTCCTCCTTCCGAACAACAAGATAGTCTTCGGACGTATTGAATGTGTCCGAACCTGTAACACACACACCACACACAACTGATACGTCTCCAACGTATCTATAATTTTTGATTGTTCCATGCTATTATATTATCTGTTTTGGATGTTTATGGGCTTTATTTTACACTTTTATATTATTTTTGGGACTAACCTATTAACCCAGAGCCCAGTGCCAGTTCCTGTTTTTCCCTTGTTTCAGTGTTTCGAAGAAAAGGAATATCAAATGGAGTCCAAACGGAATGAAACCTTCGGGAGAGTTATTTTCGAAACGGAAGCAATCCAGGAGACTTGGAGTGCACGTCAGGGAATCAACGAGGAGAACACGAGGCAGGGGGCGCGCCCTCCACCCTCATGGGCCCCTCGTGGCTCCCCTGACCGACTTCTTTCGCCTATATATATATATATATATCCATATACCCTAAAAACTTCGGGGAACAAAATAGATCGGGAGTTCCGCCGCCGCAAGCCTGTGTAGCCACAAAAAACCAACCGGGACCCTGTTCCGGCACCCTGCCGGAGGGGGGATCCCTCACCGGTGGCCATATTCATCATCCCGACGCTCTCCATGACGAGGAGGGAGTAGTTCACCCTCGGGGCTGAGGATATGTACCAGTAGCTATGTGTTTGATCTCTCTATCTCTCTCTCGTGTTCTTGATTTGGCACGATCTTGATGTATCGCGAGCTTTGCTATTATAGTTGGATCTTATGATGTTTCTCCCCCTCTACTCTCTTGTAAGGGATTGAGTTTTCCCTTTGAAGTTATCTTATCGGATTGAGTCTTTAATGATTTGAGAACACTTGATGTATGTCTTGCCGAGCTTATCTGTGGTGACAATGGGATATCACGTGATCCACTTGATGTATGTTTTGGTGATCAACTTGCGGGTTCCGCCCATGAACCTATGCATAGGGGTTGGCACACGTTTTCGTCTTGACTCTCCGGTAGAAACATTGGGGCACTCTTTGAAGTACTTTGAGTTGGTTGAATACATGAATCTGAGATTGTGTGATGCATATTGAATAATCATGCCCATGGATACTTGAGGTGACATTGGAGTATCTAGGTGACATTAGGGTTTTGGTTGATTTGTGTCTTAAGGTGTTATTCTAGTATAGACTCTTGAATAGATTGATTCGAAAGAATAACTTTGAGGTGGTTTCATACCCTACAATAATCTCTTCGTTTGTTCTCTGCTATTAGTGACTTTGGAGTGACTCTTTGTTGCATGTTGAGGGATAGTTATATGATCCAATTATGTTATTATTGTTGAGAGACCTTGCACTAGTGAAAGTATGAACCCTAGGCCTTGTTTCCTAGCATTGCAATACGCGTTTACGCTCACTTTTATCATTAGTTACCTTGCTGTTTTTATATTTTCAGATTACAAAAACCTATATCTACCATCCATATTGCACTTGTATCACCATCTCTTCGCCGAACTAGTGCACCTATACAATTTACCATTGTATTGGGTGTGTTGGGGACACAAGAGACTCTTTGTTATTTGGTTGCAGGGTTGCTTGAGAGAGACCATCTTCATCCTACGCCTCCCACGGATTGATAAACCTTAGGTCATCCACTTGAGGGAAATTTGCTACTGTCCTACAAACCTCTGCACTTGGAGGCCCAACAACGTCTACAAGAAGAAGGTTGCGTAGTAGACATCAAGCTCTTTTCTGGTGCCGTTGCCGGGGGAGGCTAGGTAAGCGACACTCACACCCCGTCAACTAAGCTCTTTTCTGGCGCCGTTGCCGGGGAGGTGAGTGCTTGAGGGTATATCTTTAGATCTTGCAATCAAATCTTTTTGTTTCTTGTTTTATCACTAGTTAGTTTATAAAAGAAAACTACAAAAAAATGGAATTGAGTTTGCCTCATACGCTTCATCTTTTTAATATCTTTCGTGAGTATGATGGAAAGGAAAATTGTGCTCAAGTGCTAGAAGAAGAAATCTATAGAATGTTTGGCACTAAATCTTTGTGTGATGAGCAAGATTGCAATGTTGTTAGTATGAATTCTTTGAATACCCATGATGCTAATGACATGCAAAGCCACAAGCTTGGGGAAGCTATGTTCGATGAAGATGATATTTTTTGTCCCCCAAGTTTTGATGAGCAAATTTATTATGATGAAAGCATGCCTCCTATTTATGATGATTATTGTGATGACACGTATGCTATAAAGAATAAAAATAACCATGAAACTTGTCATCTTGATTTTAATTTTCAATTGGATTATGCCTCACATAATAGTTATTTTGTTGAGTTTGCTCCCACTACTATTCATTAGAAGAAATTTGCTTATGTGGAGAGTAATAAAAATTCTATGCTTGTAGATCATGAAAGGAATGCTTTATGTGATGGTTATATTGTTGAATTCATTCATGATGCTACTGAAAATTATTATGAGGGAGGAATATATGGTTGTAGGAATTGCAATAATATCAAGTTTCCTCTCTATGTGCTTAAAATTTTGAAGTTATGCTTGTTTTGCCTTCCTATGCTAGTTGATTATTGTTCCCATAAACTGTTGGCTCACAAAATACCTATGCATAGGAAGTGGGTTAGACCGAAAAGTGCTAGTCATATTCTTCATGATGCTCTCTTTATGTTCAATTCTTATCTTTTATGTGAGCATCATTGAAATCATCATGCCTAGCTAGGGGCGTTAAACGATAGCGCTTGTTGGGAGGCAACTCATTTTTTTTAGTTTCTTGCTTTTTGGTTCTGTTTAGGAATAAATAATCCATCTAGCTTCTGTTTAGATGTGGTTTTGTGTTTTAATTAGTGTTTGTGCCAAGTAGAACCTTTGTGAAGACTTGGGAGAAGTCTTTATGACCATGCTGTAAAAAACAGAAACTTTAGCGCTCACGAGATTAGCTAAAACTTTTTACTGGAGAGTGCTATTTAGTTGATTCTTTTTGCAGATGATTACTAGACAAATTCCTCAGGCCCAACAATTTATTTTAGAATTTTTGGAGTTCCAGAAGTATACGTTTGATACAGATTACTACAGACTGTTCTGTTTTTGAAAGATTCTGTTTTCTATGTGTTGTTTGCTTATTTTGATGAATCTATGGCTAGTAAAATAGTTTATAAACCATAGAGAAGTTGGAATAAAGTAGGTTCAACACCAATATGAAATTAGAATGAGTTCATTACAGTACCTTGAAGTGGTGTTTTGTTTTCTTTCGCTAACGGAGCTCACGAGATCTTCTGTTAAGTTTTGTGTTGTGAAGTTTTCAAGTTTTGGGTAAAGATTCGATGGACTATGGAATAAGGAGTCGCAAGAGCCTAAGCTTGGGGATGCCCAAGGCACCACAAGGTAATATTCAAGGACAACCAAAAGCCTAAGCTTGGGGATGCCCCGGATGGCATCCCCTCTTTCGTCTTCGTTCATCGGTAACTTTACTTGGAGCTATATTTTTATTCACCACATGATATGTGTTTTGCTTGGAGCGTCATTTTATTTTCTTTGGTTTTGCTTGCTGTTTGAATAAAGTACCAAGATCTGAAATTCTTAAATGTTAGAGAGTCTTCACATAGTTACATAATTATTCGACTACTCATTGATCTTCACTTATATCTTTCGGAGTAGTTTGTCATTTGCTCTAGTGCTTCACTTATATCCTTCTAGAGCACGGCGGTGTCCTTATTTTAAAGAAATATATGAACTCTCGTGCTTCACTTACATTATTTTGAGAGTCTTTAGAACAGCATGGTAATTTTCTTGGGTTATGAATTTAGTCCTAATATGATGGGCATCCAAGAGGGATATAATAAAAACTATCATATAAAGTGCATTGAATACTATGTGAAGTTCGATTCTTTATGATTGTTTTGTGATATGAAGATGGTGATATTAGAGTCATGCTAGTGACTAGTTGTGAATTTGAGAAATACTTGTCCTAAAGTTTGTGATTCCCGTAGCATGCACGTATGGTGAACCATTATGTGATGAAGTCAGAGCATGATTTATTTATTGATTGTCTTCCTTATGAGTGGCGGTCGGGGACGAGCGATGGTCTTTTCCTACCAATCTATCCCCCTAGTACTTCATTTCGATAACTAATAGATTTTTGCAATAAGTATATGAGTTCTTTATGACTAATGTTCAGTCCATGGATTATACGCACTCTCATCCTTCCACCATTGCTAGCCTCTCTAATACCGCGCACCTTTCGCCGGTATCATACACCCACCATATATCTTCCTCAAAACAGCCACCATACCCACCTATCATGTCATTTCCATAGCCATTCCGAGATATATTGCCATGCAACTTACCACCGTTCCGTTTATTATGACACGCTTCATCATTGCCATATAGCTTTGCAAGATCATGTAATTGACATCGTATTTGTAGCAAAGCCACCGTTCATAATTCTTTCATACATGTCACTCATGAGTCATTGCACATCCCGGTACACCGCCGGAGGCATTCATATAGAGTCATATTTTGTTCTAAGAATCGAGTTGTAATTCTTGAGTTGTAAGTAAATAAAAGTGTGATGATCATCATTATTAGAGCATTGTCCCAGTGAGGAAAGGATGATGGAGACTATGATTCCCCCACAAGTCGGGATGAGACTCCGGACTAAAAAAAAAGAGGCCATAAAAAAGAGAAAAGGCCCAAATAAAAAAATAAAAAAAAAATGAGAGAAAAAGGGAGAAGGGACAATGCTACTATCCTTTTTACCACACTTGTGCTTCAAAGTAGCACCATGATCTTCATGATAGAGAGTCTCTTATGTTGTCACTTTCATATACTAGTGGGAATTTTCATTATAGAACTTGGCTTGTATATTCCAATGATGAGCTTCCTCAAAATGCCCTAGGTCTTCGTGAGCAAGCGAGTTGGATGCACATTGTTGAGGATATAGACCTTAGAGTCACCCGCCAGGAGGGGCCGGGTTACTCATATGGTCATTGCCAGAAGCCTGGCACCAAGCTTGAAGACGGTGGGCCAAAGATGGGCTTAAGACCCGGATATGGCTTAAGGCCCGTAGTTGCAATCATTGTTATGGTAGAACTTGTAGTGTAAGGCAAGAATAGTTAAGAGTCCGAGCCGGACACTCTTATGAGCCGGCCGGGACTCTGAGAGCTGCAGGGCGTCAGCCTTCCTATATAAAGGGACGACCCGGCAGCGGTTTAAGGCAGAGAACAATCTCATCGAGAGCCGGGCATAACAGTTTAGCTCCCTGGTGATCGTAACCCTAATCAATACCACCTCAAACTGGACGTAGGCTTTACCTTCACCGTAAGGGGCCGAACCAGTATAAAGCCTCGTGTTCCTTGTCCCGCATTAACCCCTTCAAGCTTCCTAGCTGCAATGGCTCCACGACTAAGTCCTAACTCAAGGACATCTGCCGTGACAATTCCACGACAGTTGGCGCCCACCGTGGGGCCAGCGCACGGTGGATTTGAGTTCTTGAAGGGCAGCTTCGAAGGGCTCAAGGGATACACTGTGGGCCGGATGACCAAGAGTCGTCGCGGCAAGCTCTACATCGACGATGCAAGCTGGGGCCCCGACGCCGGCTCAGTTGAGTACGGGTACCGGGTCCCCTTCAGCGGAATTCATGTTTTCATTGGCAAGATTGGTGAGCCGGGCCCTGAGCCGGACCTCTGCGCCGATCTCATCGAGACGGCTCAGCGTGCACGACCCGCCCGGGCCCAGCCTGCCTTACGGCACGCTTTTGTGGGATGTATCAATGGAGGGCCCTCTGATCAATCTGGATCTGGTGACGAGGCGGCCGCCGGCTCTGACGGCGAGTCGTCCACCGATGAGTCAAACTCGTTGTACCAACTTCAGGATGGCAGGCTCATGGGTTGTTCCGGTGGTGACAGTATTCCGGACCCGTTTCAGCCGCCAAGTCAGGTTGGAGTCTTTATGGCCGGTGCGCAGCCTGTTCAGAACCCTGCTGCTGGAGCGGGAAGCCCGGTGCCTTCTCCGGCTCAGATGCTGATGGATCTCACGGACAAGATGACGGCCCTGTTAACCGCCATGGTTGATCCGACGGATCAAGCTCAGCATGATGCGGAGGTGGCATAGTTAAAATTGGATCTAGTGAAAGCTAAGGAGGATCTTGCAGCGGAAGGGATCAGGATGGCTGCGGACAGGGCGGCTCTTGATGCCCAAACTCAGTTGATCCAGGCGCAGTCCTTCCGACTCACGATGGATCAGAACGCGTCCAATGAGGTCATGAGAAGGAGGCATCAAAAGACCCAATCTCGACTCCCTCCGGTTTACGATCCACGCAACCTCTTCAACACGCCAGGTGCAGGGTCTAGTAACCCGCCAGGGGTCATAGTGCCCGGGTCTGGAACCCCTATTCAGCCAATAGTGATGGGGCCTCCCCAGGTGCCCTCTGCCCCGCCTCAGTACGTGCCAATACCCCCGGGTCATTATAATAACCCGCTGGAGAACATGGTCGCCGCGGCAGCACGGCTGGCGGCTCTCCCTGTTGACGGTGACTCTCCGACGGCTATTGAGACCCGCCGGATCAGGGAACTCCTTCAGACAGCACTAGCACAGCAAGAGGCGTATTCCTACAGCCGAGACAGGATCCACTCGACCCCTCGTCCAGGCCGGAGCCCGTACAGCAGACACATGGTCTCAGCGACCGGTTCAAGTAACGTCCGACGCCATGACCCGCCCCCTGGCCATGGCCCGGTTCATGACGGAGCCTTTCACGCAGCAGACCAGGACAAAGCGCGGCAAGAGGCAGAGCAGGTGCCTCAATTGACGGCTTACCAGACCCCCCGGCTTATCCAACGACTTCCGTCGACGTGGGTATCCCTACCAGGACTGGGGGTGTCCCTTGTTTAGTACCAGCTATCCGCAATGAGCGTCTACCCAAGGACTTCAAAGGCCCTAGGAAGGTGCCTAATTACACAGCAGACTTACAGCCTGCAGCCTGGATCGAGAGTTATGAGATGGCTATGGAGCTGCTGGAGGTCAGTGAGGCGGCCATGGCTAAGTATTTCACCATGATGTTAGATGGGACTGCCCGCACTTGGTTGAAAGGGCTACCACCGAATTCCATTGGGTCTTGGGCTGAGCTGAAAGCCCGGTTCATCCAAAACTTCAAGAATACCTGTAGGCAATCTATGTCAATTGTGGATTTAACTAACTGCAAGCAGCAGGAGGGTGAGTCTACGACACATTGGGTTCGCCGGGTTAAGGAGATAATACATTCCTCGGATAAGATGGACGCCGGCTCTGTAGTCTTAATGTTGGAGCAGAATTGTCGTTTTGTGCCCCTAAAGATGAAACTCGGGCGGCTTAAGCGCGACTGCAATGACATGGGTACACTGATGGCGGCTCTTGTCAAGTACGCCGATTCTGATGGTACCAAGGACCCCGCTTCAGATGATGAAAGGACAGGGAAGGGAAAGAAGAACGGCAATGGCAAGGGTCCTCACCATAACCCGAGGAACCAAGGAGGAGGCAAGCGCAAGGCCGATGGCAGCCTAGAGTTTGTGGCCAACGCCAGCTCACAAGGGAATAACCAGCGACGTAAGGGGAGGCCCCCTCCCCGAGGCGGCGGGTCAGGCCCGACGCTGGGGCAGCTGTTGAATGAGCCTTGTCCAAGGCATGGCTCTAGAGAGAAGCCAGCGACTCATCTATGGAAGGACTGTGCAATCATGAAGGCCTTTAAGAATTACAATGGCCCGGGCGGCGGCTCAGGCGCCGGCGGTTTTCATGGCCCGGGCGGCGGCTCAAATTCCAATCCTCCGAACGGTTAAGGGGGCTTTAATCAGCAGTCCGGCCAGGGTCATCAACAGCAGCAGGGGGTTATCAGACCAATCCCAAGCAGCTTAGCGGTGGACAGTACCATGTATTCACCACCAATCTGTGTAAGTGAGACCAGAAGCTTCATAAGAGGGCCGTGAATGCGGTTGAGCCGGCGGTTCCACGCTACTTGCGGTGGTCTGAGCAGCCTATAGTGTGGAGTAGAGAGGATCACCCTCCCCGGGTAGACAATCCGGGTCACTTGGCCTTAGTGGTGGCTCCTCTGGTGGGAGGATATAAGTTCACTAAGGTGCTCATGGATGGAGGCAGCAGCATCAACATCCTCTATTATGAGACTTTTCGCCGTATGGGATTGGTTGATAAGAACCTCAGCCAGTCAAACACTATCTTCCATGGTGTGGTACCTGGTAAGTCGGCTTATCCGGTCGGCAAGATCGAGTTAGAGGTGGCCTTCGGAGATGAAAACAACTACAGGGTGGAAAAATTGACCTTTGAGGTGGTCAAGATAAGAAGTCCGTACCACGCTATATTTGGGCGGCCGGCTTACGCCAAATTCATGGCACGGCCGTGTTATGTTTACTTACAGCTCAAGATGCCGGGTCATAATGGGACCATTACGGTTCACGGCAGCCGGAAGGTGGCCTTGGAATGTGAGGAAGGCGATGCAGCTTATGCAGAATCTGTTTGCGCAACAGAGGAGTTGAAATTTTACAAGGACAATGTTGACCCCACTGATATGACCTCTCTGAAAAAGCCGACTACGGAGCATGAGCCGGCAATGAAATTTAAGTCGGCCGATGAGACTAAACTCGTTGATTTCATTCCAGGAGATTCATCTCAGCAGTTTAGCATCAGTGCCAACCTGGATCCAAAATAGGAAGGCACGCTCATCGAGTTCATCCATGAGAATAGGGACATCTTCGCATGGAAACCTTCTGACATGCCAGGTGTACCTAGAGAACTCGCTGAGCACACTCTCAATGTCGATCCGAAATTTAAGCTGGTCAGGCAGTTCCTTCGGCGGTTCAATGAGGAGAGGCGGAAAGCTATTGGTGAAGAGGTGGCCCGGCTCTTGGCGGCCGGGTTTATTGTTGAAGTTTTTCACCCAGAGTGGTTGGCTAACCCGGTGCTCGTGCTCAAGAAGAACGGCACTTGGCGGATGTGTGTGGATTATACGGACTTAAACAAGGCGTGTCCGGCTGATCCTTTTGCCCTCCCCCGTATTGATCAAATTATTGATGCTACGGCAGGTTGTGCGCGCTTAAGTTTCCTGGATGCTTATTCCGGATATCATCAGATTAAGATGGCAGTTAAGGACCAGGAGAAGACGGCGTTCATCACTCCCTTTGGAGCCTTCTGCTATGTGTCCATGCCCTTTGGACTCAAGTGTGCACAGGCGACTTACCAGCGTTGTGTACAGAGCTGTCTTCAGAAACAGATTGGGCGCAATGTTCACGCTTATGTGGACGATATTGTGGTTAAGTCCATAAGAGAGGAAACCCTGATAGATGATTTAAGGGAAACCTTTGATAATTTCCGGGTCTACAAGATGATGCTTAACCCGGCCAAGTGTGTTTTTGGTGTTCCTGCAGGCAAACTTTTGGGTTTCTTGGTTTCTGACAGAGGCATTGAAGCTAACCCGGAGAAGATCAAGTGTCTATCACCTTCCTAGCTAAGCCGGCGTGTCTAAATGATGTTCAGCGCTTGGCGGGTCGCATCGCTGCTTTAAGCCGGTTTATAAGCCGTTTGGGTGAGAAGGCCATGCCATTATATCAGTTGATGAAGAAAACTGATAACTTTGTCTGGAATGATGCGGCTAATACCGCTTTTGAGGATTTGAAGAAGCAGCTGGCAGAGCCCCCAGTCCTTGCTGCTCCGGTTGATAAGGAGCCCTTATTACTGTACATGGCGTCAAACACACGAGCCGTCAGTGTGGCTATGGTGGTGGAACGCAAGGAAGAGGGTAAGGAGCATCTGGTTCAGCGGCCGGTTTATTATGTCAGCGAAGTGCTTATCGAGTCCAAACAGCGGTATCCACATTGGCAGAAGCTTGTTTATGGTGTGTTCATGGCAAGCCGGAAGCTTAAGCATTATTTCCAGGGCCATCCCATAACCGTGGTCAGTTCTGCCCCTCTTGGTGATATCATTCAAAATAGAGAGGCCACAGGGAGAGTGGCTAAGTGGGCTATCGAGCTCGGACCTCATGGTCTCAAATATGTGCCACGCACTGCTGTTAAATCTCAGGCCTTGGTGGATTTCATCAATGATTGGACAGAGTCACAAGTGCCCGAGCAAAAGCCGGATAACACATATTGGACTATTCACTTCGATGGGTCCAGGCAGTTGGAAGGCTCGGGGGCTGGAGTCGTATGGGCTTCCCCTAAAGGTGACAAGTTCCATTATGTGCTACAATTGATGTTTCCTTGCACTAACAATGCGGCTGAGTACGAGGCCTTGCTCCACGGTCTTCGGCTGGCTAAGGAGATGAGCTTGAGCAGGGTAAGGTGTTTCGGTGACTCAGACTTGGTGGCTCAACAAGTATCAGGCAAGTGGGACTCTAAGGACCCTCTCATGGCGGCTTATCGCCGCGAAGTTGATGCCATTGCTGGGCACTTTGAGGGCTACCAAGTAGAGCACATTGATCGCAGGAAGAACGAGGCGGCTGATGCTTTAAGCCGGCTAGGCTCTCAGCGAAAGCCTGTGCCGCCTAATACTTTCCTGGATGTCCTGTATAATCCTTCTGTTAAGCTGCCTACAGAGGAAAACATGGCTGTCCCCGACCCGGAGGCACGACTGGTGGCGGCTCTCCATATCATACCAGACTGGACAATGCCCTATCTGGCTTACATGACCCGGGGCGAGTTACCTGAGGATGAAACTTTGGCCAGGCAAATAACCCGGCGGACTAAGTCAATGATCGTTATCAATGGTGAGTTGCACCACCGCAGTGTTACAGGAGCGTTTCAGCGTTGTGTTTCCCCTGAGGAAGGTCAAGAGATCTTGCGCGAGATCCATGAAGGGGATTGCGGCCATCACGCCGGCTCAAAGTCTCTTGTGGCCAAGGCTTTTCGTCATGGTTTTTATTGGTTGACGGCTCATGCTGATGCAGAGGACTTGGTCAGTAAGTGTGACGGTTGCCAAAGGTTCTCGCGACGGGCTCATGTACCGGCTCAAGAGCTGAGGATGATCCCAATTACTTGGCCCTTTGCGGTCTGGGGGCTTGACATGGTTGGGCCTTTCAAAAGGTCCAAGGATAAGAAGACCCACCTTTTGGTGGCAGTTGACAAGTTTACCAAGTGGGTTGAAGCGGAGCCAGTTTCCAAGTGCGATGCAGCCACGACGGTTCAGTTTATGAAAAAGGTGATCTTTTGCTTTGGTTTTCCGCACAGCATTATCACTGACAATGGCACCAATCTCTCCAACGGCGCCATGGAAGAGTTTTGTCAACGAGAGCATATCCGACTTGATGTTTTCTCAGTGGCTCATCCTCAATCCAATGGTCAAGTTGAGAGAGCTAATCAGGAGATTCTGAAGGGCATCAAGCCCCGGCTTTTGGTCCCTTTGCAACGGACGCCGGGTTGTTGGGTGGAGGAGTTGCCCTCCGTGTTATGGAGCATCAACACTACTCCTAACAGATCTACAGGTTTTACGCCTTTCTTCATGGTTTATGGGGCAGAAGCAGTCCTCCCCAGTGACATCCGTCATGACTCACCTCGAGTGGCGGCTTATGTTGAGACGGATAATGAACAGGCGCGCCAAGATGCTCTTGACTTGTTGGATGAACAGTGTGATGTGGCAGCAGCCCGTTCGGCAATTTACCAACAAGACCTGCGCCGTTATCATAGCCGCCGGGTTAAATCCCGGGTCTTCCAGGAAGGCGATCTCGTGCTCCGGCTCATCCAGGATCAAACAGATACACACAAGCTATCCCCGCCTTGGGAAGGGCCCTTTGTGGTCAGCAAGAACTTGCACAACGGGTCATATTACCTCATTGACATTCGGGAGCGCAAAGATTCACGTAAGTCGGAGGAAGAGACCCGTCGGCCGTGGAACATAGCTCAGCTTCGGCCTTACTACACTTGAGCCACCGGTTCTCATAATGTACATATTTCTCTCAGCCATGTATATATTATGATAAGCAATAAAGCAGGACCTCTGTCCTTTTTCCTCCTCCAAATATGTACGTGTTGTTTTTCATTACAAGATTACATGATAACTTGAAGGAGGATCCAGCTTATGATCGTGTTCGAATCTAGCTGTAAGCAATAAGGTCACTTGGGGGCTTCCTATTCAAACATGGGTCGTATTCGAACCAAAGAGAACATAGCTGTCAATACCCATTTAATTGGCAAGGTGCCGAGCTCATTGAGGAGTTTTCTTTGATCATATTTGAATCTTAGTTTAACCCCTTTGAGAACCGACGTGGATCGTATTCGAATCAGCGTCGTTAAACAATTCTTAAAATCACTTGGGGGCTTCCTGTTCAAACATGGGTCGTATTCGAACCAAAGAGAACATAGTTGTCGATACCCTCTTGATTGGCATCGCCACACCCACTGGGGGCTATATGATCGTATTCGAATCCTAGCATAACCCCTTTGGGCCGGGTCTCTGGTCGTATCCGAACCGGAAGCCCCTAAGTTCCTCTGCTTTATAGCAAGTTCCGTCTGTTTCTTTCCAAGTGTGTACGGCCGAGTCTCACTTTGCCGGCTTAACTTTGGTTTGCAGTATTAGCTGAACACAGTGGGTGTTATTAAGACAGGTAACCCGGAATTGCGGTACCAACCTTCCTACCCGGGTTATCTAAGCCGGAAGTATGCTTGCAGGCCGCTAAGTATGTTATTACGGCTGTATTTAGGATATTATTGAAGACCATTCCTTTTTTGATTCATATTCCGGGTTATTTAAAACCTATGATTCTCAGGGCGGTAAGCCGCCTCAAGGCTTGTGATTTGTCTTTCTCTGCAGGATAGTTACAGGTAACTATTTTGAGAGTAAGGAAAACAAATGATTACTTATGACCCGGAGAAACATAAAGGAGACAATTTCAACAGACTTCAGCATTCAAGGCGTGCACGATGGCGCGACAAAGATAAAGTATTGGTCCTACTCTATTACAAGACTCATTGAGTCCAAAAGGGTGAGGCATTGTTTGCTAAGCCGCCAACCGAGTTACGACGCTTGTTGAGTTGAAGTCTCCGGCTCGTTCCTATCTTCTCCTCCGGCTGATCCCAAGACCTGGAAAGTTGATGACTTCCAGTCGATGCCGCTGAGAGCTTCGAATTGGGCTTCCTCGTCAATTAACCCGGCCGGGTCAATCTCCGGGGCGAAGGTGTGCTGACGAGCCGGCGGGATCAAGTTGAGGGCTTCATAGCGCGGAGTAGGGATCCTCTGATTTTCTGCATCGTAGCCCGGCTGATACTTTGTCAGATCTGTATCGTTGCCAATCAGAGTGGCCACCGGGCGTACGGCCTTCACGCAAGCTGCGAAGTCCTTCTGATCGAAAGCGGAGCCGTCTTCCTTCAGGCTTGGATAGCCAAGGGCGATGTCCACCGGGTCTAATTCTGGCAGGAACGCCTTGGCCCGGCTCAGCGCGGCGATCGCATCGGCTCTTGCAGAGGCCCGTCGCAGCTCTTGGATCCGTTGAGGCAGAACGGCGAGCCGGCGAAGGACTTCTGCCAGGTGAGTTGGCACCTCGCTGGATAGGGCCACCACAGCCAAGGCACGCTGTGACCCGGTGTAGAGCTGCTCCACCAGGGTATACACGGCCTTCAGCTTGGTTACCACGCTCTGGTTGAGGTTGGCACTTCTGGGACCTGTTTAACAAAATCAGATAAGCCGCCGACAAGGATGAATTATGAGATATAAAAATTCTAAACTTGATGAAAGCCGGTGAGGCGACTTACCGAAGATTCCGGCCACCATCTGGGACACCTGGCGCTTTAGGCCGGAGAGCTCGGCGGTCTTCTCGGAGAGAGCCTTCTCCGCCTGTTCAGCCCGGTTCACCAATGCAGCTTTCTCTTCGGCCCACGCCTTCCGCTCAGCGTCAAACTCCGTCTTCAGCTTCTCTTGAGCGGCGATGCTGGACACAAATTTGGCATTTGCCTTCCGGGTCTCCATCTCTTGCATCTTCAGCCGGTTCTTGAGATGGGCCATGTCAGCCTCTAGCTTCTTGCCAGCAGCCTGCATAAATTTCCGGGTTATGACATGAACAGTTACTATATAAATTTCAAGTCCCAAGCGTTTTCCAAGCAAAGACACTTGGCACTTGGGGGCTAATGCATATTGAATGTTTCTATCTACAAATGGCCGGTTCAATTGGGTAAGCCGGAACCTAAGTCTACAACATATTCAATCATAAGTCGTCGACTTGGGGGCTAGCATGGTAAAGGTAACTATGCAGTAAGTACGAGGACAGCAGAATGATACCTCAGATTTCTGCTGGATCTGGTTCACCATGGCAACCTCTGCGTCCCGGCTCTTGTGCACTTGGCTGATGTAGCCAGAGACGAGCTCTCCAATGCTCAGGTTGGTGTGGTCGGAGAGGTCCAGGTTCACCCGGTGGGGCTGCAGCAACTCCCCCTTAGCGGAGCACTTAGTCAGTGCGGTAGGTCTCCCTGGCTCAACAAATTCCGTCCGGGTGATTACCACGTCCGGATCATTTGCTGGTTGAGCCGAGCCGGAGGCCTCCGGGTTAGCAGACGCTTTGGCAGCTGCCTTGTTAGTTGGAGCGACGGCTTCGGGAGCGGAGGCAGCTGGCGGTTCTGGATCTGCTGCCTCCGGCTCAGGCAACTCCGGCTCTTCGATTGGCTTGGCTTTCTTCGCCCTCTTGGTGAGTTTGGCTTGGGCACTGAAAGGACAGAAACGTTAAGCACAAAAAGGGTAAGTAAAGACAAGTATAACATGAGATGGTTGTCATTACCCGGGCGCGGTCTTGAAAGCCGGAAGACTCGACTGCATAGAGTCGCCCGAAGAGGGGGAGGTCTCCTGATAATTTGAGTCAGAAGAATTGAGTGGCTGACGGATAACACCCGCCAACGGATGAAAAGGGTACAAGTGGGAAATAACCTCAGTTCGGCGCTTCCTCGATGCGTCAGGTAGCCCGGAGGAGAGGTCGGTGTCCTTGTTGGTCCGGGCGTGACGCCGGCTCTCATGAACCTGTCGCTTCAAAATAAATTGAGGATCTTGATAAGCTAAAGGATGTGAAAAGCTTACTTTCCGGGTTACCCTTCGGACTTTCAGCCTTGGCAAGGGCTCCGAGTTGGAGGAAAGTGACATTACCTCTTCAACCACCGGGTTACTGGCTCCGGTGTCATCCTGTTGATGAACAAGTGTTGGTAAGGCGGACAAGAAATAAACAATAAACGCAACAAAGAGCTTACAGGTTCAGGGGTTACCTCTGACTCGGAGCTGTCGCTTAATTGCATCAGCTCCGAAGCAGTTGGCCTACTCCCCTTCTTGCGGGGAGCGGCTTTCTTAGCGGCTTTCTTCGCCTTTCTGGCCTTCTTGGCCGCTTAGTGGTCATATTTGACCCGCCAGAACTTGTCGTCAGCCTGAAAGAATACAATGAGGTTTTCTTACAATGATTCAGATGAAAGTTATGTACAGATAAGATGTTCAGATCAGCAGCTTACCGCTGGGGCTGGGTTGGTCTTGCAGAAGGGGGCTAACCCGGTCCTTCCGCAGTCTGCCAGGCTCTCGTTCAAGAGAGCCTTGGTCATCTCCTCTGCAATGTCTTCAGGAAGATCATTGCGGCTGTGTCTCTGAGGGTCGTTCTTTTGGCCCGTGTACTCACACATCAAGCCGGGGCGGCGGCTCAATGGGATCACCCGCCACGAGATCCAGACCCGGACCAGATCGATTCCATTCAGACCATTGCCCAGGAGAGCCTTGATCTTGTTGATAGTGGGGAGCAGAGGTTGGCGCTCCGCTTGAGTCAGCTTGTCTGACAGTGGGTGAGTCGGCTCCAGACGTGAGGGGCGAAAGCCGGGCAACGGACTTTCATCAGTCGGCGACGTGTCTTGGCAGTAAAACCACGTCAGATTCCAGTCCTTGGGGTGGCTGGGCGGCTCTGCGTAAGGGAAAAGGCAGTCCCTTCACCGCTGAATGGAGATGCCACCTAGCTCTAGACTTGGCCCATTGGCGCACTCATTCTGACGGTTCAAGTAAAAAAGCTCTCTGAAGAGCAGCAGACTAGGTTCTTCTCCAAGGTAAACCTCGCAGAACACTTGGAAGTTGCAGATATTGGATACTGAGTTGGGTCCTATGTCCTGCGGCCGCAGATCGAAGAAATTCAGAACGTCTCTGAAAAACTTTGAACCGGGCGGTGCGAAGCCCCGGCTCATATGATCCGCAAAAATCACTACCTCCCCGTCCTTTGGCTATGGTCTCTCTTCTGATGGGTCAGGGGCACGGTAGGACATGATGTCCTTCTTGGGCAGATATCCAGACTTAACAAAATCCGCTAGGGTCTAATTGGTGACATTGGACCTCATCCAGTTGCAAGTAATGGAGGCTTTGGGAGCTTTGGGAGGCATGGTGAAAGTCGGCAGTCTATGATAAAAGGAAAAACGTCCGGGTTAATTATGAGCCGGAAGAAATCTACAGTTCAATGTCAAGGTAGCGGCTTATGAAGGGAACTAATGGTATACACTTAAGTGCATCGGGCTATTTAAGCCGCCGAGGGATTGAGAGTAATTTGATTGTCTACAGGCCTTATCACAGCTAAGCCGGAAATTTTATGGCGCATGGTTTTCTTTAAGCCGGAAGGTTCTACGGTGCGTGGTTTCTTTAAACCGGAAATGTAAACCGCCGAGACTCAATGATTGCAGTTTTTTACTAAGTGTGGTAAAACAGGTTTCACACATCGCAGTAAATATTTTGGATCAAAATGGTCGGGCAAAAGAAAAGTTTCTAGACCTAGAAACAGACGCGAGGAGGTTCTTGAGCTTGAACAAGGCTCTTATGCAGTAAAAAGAGGGCTATTTGCATGTGAAATGGGTCTCCAACGTCTACCGCAGTAAGTCTATACAGAGCTAAGATCAAAAAGGGGCAGTAAAATTCAAATCTACTGAGAGCCGCGATGAACTACGAAGAACAGAGGAAGAACTATGAAGCCCTAGTGCGGATCTGCCCTATGGAGTTGCGAGGACTCACCGGAGCTGAAGAGGAGCGGAGGTTGCCACCGTTTGTCTGGACCAAGTCAGGGTGATGCAGCGGCCAAGGTTGACGAAGTCCGGGGGCGCAACGGCGATGGCAGTAGCAGAGCTCGGTCAGGGGAGCAATGGCGCGGGGAAGAAGATGAAGGAGAGAGAAGTGGCTGAAAGCCCGTCGGGCCGGCCTATTTATAAGGCGAGCTCATAAGTGGGCGCGAGAATCAAGGAGACCACGGCGTGGTTATCTCCCCACGAAACGCCTCGATTTTCGGGATGACAGTAAAGAAAAAGATCCGTTGCGAATCTGGCGGAGTAAAAAACGGGCTTAATGGAAGATGACGTCACGGCGGATTACCCGGAGTCCAGAGGATGATGTCACGCCGGGTTATGGCCTTCACACAATTGTAAGCCGGAGGTTTTCTGTCGAAGGAATGGGAGATTGACATGAGCCGGCTCAAATCAATCTGGGGCCTAATGTTGAGGATATAGACCTTAGAGTCACCCGCCAGGAGGGGCCGGGTTACACATATGGTCATTGCCAGAAGCCTGGCACCAAGCTTGAAGACGGTGGGCCAAAGATGGGCTTAAGACCCGGATATGGCTTAAGGCCCGTAGTTGCAATCATTGTTATGGTAGAACTTGTAGTGTAAGGCAAGAATAGTTAAGAGTCCGAGCCGGACACTCTTATGAGCCGGCCGGGACTCTGAGAGCTGCAGGGCGTCAGCCTCCCTATATAAAGGGACGACCCGGCAGCGGTTTAAGGCAGAGAACAATCTCATCGAGAGCCGGGCATAACAGTTTAGCTCCCTGGTGATCGTAACCCTAATCAATATCACCTCAAACTGGACGTAGGCTTTACCTTCACCGTAAGGGGCCGAACCAGTATAAAGCCTCGTGTTCCTTGTCCCGCATTAACCCCTTCAAGCTTCCTAGCTGCGATGGCTCCACGACTATGTCCTAACTCAAGGACATCTGCCGTGACAATTCCACGACACACACCCACTTAGTTTCTTTTGTTGAGCTTTCATACACTTATAGCTCTAGTGCATCCGTTGCATGGCAATCCCTACTCACTCACATTGATATCTATTGATGGGCATCTCCATAACCCATTGATACGCCTAGTTGATGTGAGACTATCTTCTCCTTTTTTCTTCTCCACAACCACCGTTGTATTCCACCTATAGTGCTATGTCCATGGGTCACGCTCATGTATTGTGTGAAGATTGAAAATGTTTGAGAACATCAAAAGTGTGAAACAATTGCTTGGCTTGTCATCAGGGTTGTGCATGATTTAAATATTTTGTGTGATGAAGATAGGGCATAGCCAGACTATAGGATTTTGCAGGGATAGCTTGCTTTGGCCATGTTATTTTGAGAAGACATGATTTCTTTGTTAGTATGCTTGAAGTATTATTGTTTTCATGTCAATATTAAACTTTTGTTTTGAATATTATGGATCTGAATATTCTTGCCACAATAAAGAAGATTACATTGATAAATATGCTAGGTAGCATTCCACATCAAAAATTCTATTTTTATCATTTACCTACTCGAGGACGAGCAGGAATTAAGCTTGGGGATGCTGATACGTCTCCAACGTATCTATAATGTTTGATTGTTCCATGCTATTATATTATCTGTTTTGGATGTTTATGGGCTTTATTTTACACTTTTATATTATTTTTGGGACTAACCTATTAACAAAGAGCCCAGTGCCAGTTCCTGTTTTTTCCCTTGTTTCAGTGTTTCGAAGAAAAGGAATATCAAACGGAGTCCAAACGGAATGAAACCTTCGGGAGAGTTATTTTTGGAACGAAAGCAATCCAGGAGACTTGGAGTGCACGTCAGGGAATCAACAAGGAGAGCACGAGGCAGGGGGCGCGCCCTCCACCCTCGTGGGCCCCTCGTGGCTCCCCTGACCGACTTCTTTCGCCTATATATATCCATATACCCTAAAAACTTCGAGGAACAATATAGATCGGGAGTTCCGCCGCCGCAAGCCTCTGTAGCCACGAAAAACCAATCGGGACCCTGTTCCGGCACCCTGCCAGAGGGCGGATCCCTCATCGGTGGCCATCTTCATCATACCGGCGCTCTCCATGACGAGGAGGGAGTAGTTCACCCTCGGGGCTGAGGGTATGTACCAGTAGCTATGTGTTTGATCCCTCTCTCTCTCTCATGTTCTTGATTTGGCACGATCTTGATGTATCGCGAGCTTTGCTATTATAGCTGAATCTTATGATGTTTCTCCCCCTCTACTCTCTTGTAATGGATTGTGTTTTCCCTTTGAAGTTATCTTATTGGATTGAGTCTTTAAAGATTTGAGAACACTTGATGTATGTCTTGCTATGCTTATCTGTGGTGACAATGGGATATCACGTAATCCACTTGATGGATGTTTTGGTGATCAACTTGCGGGTTCCGCCCATGAACCTATGCATAGGGGTTGGCACACGTTTTCGTCTTGACTCTCCGGTAGAAACTTTGGGGCACTCTTTGAAGTAGTTTGAGTTGGTTGAATAGATGAATCTGAGATTGTGTGATGCATATCGTATAATCATGCCCACGGATACTTGAAGTGACATTGGAGTATCTAGGTGACATTAGGGTTTTGGTTGATTTGTGTCTTAAGGTGTTATTCTAGTACGAACTGTTGAATAGATCAATCCTAAAGAATAACTTTGAGGTGGTTTCGTACCCTACAATAATCTCTTCGTTTGTTCTCCCCTATTAGTGACTTTGGAGTGACTCTTTGTTGCATGTTGAGGGATATTTATATGATCCAATTATGTTATTATTGTTGAGAGAACTTGCACTAGTGAAAGTATGAACCCTAGGCCTTGTTTCCTAGCATTGCAATACCGTTTACGCTCACTTTTATCATTAGTTACCTTGCTGTTTTTATATTTTCAGATTACAAAAACCTATATCTACCATCCATATTGCATTTGTATCACTATCTCTTCGAGGAACTAGTGCACCTATACAATTTACCATTGTATTGGGTGTGTTGGGGACACAAGAGACTCTTTGTTATTTGGTTGCAGGGTTGCTTGAGAGAGACCATCTTCATCCTATGCCTCCCACGGATTGATAAACCTTAGGTCATCCACTTGAGGGAAATTTGCTACTGTCCTACAAACCTCTGCACTTGGAGGCCCAACAACGTCTATAAGAAGAAGGTTGCGTAGTAGACATCAACAACCGTAGAGAGAAAATAATTTTCCACGAGTCCACTCTGCTGACAATTTTTTACAACATGACATCACGTCAGTCCGGTCATTATTTGGAACCATTTTTTCGCCTGCTGCCCCACGTTCCAAGACGCGGTTGTCATTGGCACATCTTATCCAAGGAGAGATCGTGTCCCCTTGTTAAGGGATTCTTTATTGACACAAACGTGGGTAACCCAACCGTCTTTAGGGTACAACTCCTTGGGAATAGGCAAGTTTTAGGGCCCAGGAGGAGGCGTTCGATATTCACGGCCTTTATAAAGATGTACAGACCCATCTTTCTTCTCCACGCTTGCTTCTTCCTCAACCCTTACTACCTCGAGTTCCAACACCCAGGTTTCAATCGCCGCAAGCCTCAGTCATGTCCGGATCCAGCCGTCAAGGCCGGTGGGTGGCTTCTTCTGTCACAGAGGAGGATATTCTGAAGCTTCGGGCGGCAAGATATCTGACCGCAGAAATCCTCCATCGGCTTCCCACGGAAGGGCAGGTTATCCCTACCCCCAGATCCGGCGAGAGGGTCATGTTCATTTCCCACTTCCTCTGAGGATTAGGGTTCGCCCTTAACCCCTTCGTCCGGGGGCTCATGTTCTATTATGGACTAGATTTTCACGACCTCGCCCCGAACTCTGTTCTTCTCATCTCGGCGTTTATCGTCACGTGCGAAGCCTTCCTCCGAACTCCTCCACACTTCGGCTTGTGGCTCAAGACCTTCAATGTGATGCCGCAAGTGATAGAGGGGGAGCAGGCAGAGTGCGGTGGTGCCTCAGTGAGCAAGCTTACCAGCGCTGTTTGGCTAAAAGGATCCTTCACAGAATCTTCCGACTTATGGCAGCAGGAGTGGTTCTATATCACCGAGACCCGTGGTTCCAAGTGGGAAGCTGCGCCTGTGTTCCGATCCAGCACCCCCAATTCAGCTTGCATCATGGATTAATAAGGGGTTTGAGTGGAGATCAGTTGATGAAGTGCGGACTCTGCAGAGTCGCATCCGAAGTCTCATTGAGAAGGACATCGATCTTGTCAATGTTATTCAGGTAATGCTGGTTCGTCGGACCTTGCCGTGCCAAAGGCGGCCTCGCCGCCTGTGGGTGTTTAATCCCGAAGGGCCACGGACACTTCAACACTTCTTCGGCACTACGCACAAAGGGATGTGGAAATTATTTTTCGGGAAACGAAAACAGTGGCCAGATACTACCGAAGACATCGGCCTTGACTGCAACCATCCGGACACCACGGTCAGTATCCGTCCGCCGAACACCTCCTAATCAGGTATCCTGTGGTAAGACACTAAGCACACCATCTTTTTCAAGGGCTGGATAAAGAAAGCGGAACATATTAGGTGTCCGGCTCCTCTTCTTCGGGAGATCTGCTCCCAGAAATGATGGAAAGCGAGACGCCTCCCCCGACCTCCTCGCCCGATAAGGCGGACGACTCCGAAGTGTCATCTCGGAGGGTTTTTCTTGATCAACAAGCGGCGCGGGGGATGAAAGAGGCAGTACCCGAAGGTGAAGCTCCGATCGTTCGGGATTCGGGGGCCAACAATGAAGGCCCCGGACTATCTGGTTTTCAGCCAACAATGATTCTGGAGATGGGTGAACGGGTTCCTTCAAAGGATGGTCGTGCTCCTACAGCGGCTTCCGGAGACCCGGCGGCGCCTTGAGGGATATGCTGCGAAAAGCATCTGTCTCGGAGGAACAGCGTACCTTGATGGCTATGGTGGTTGAGAAGATTCTGCCCGCGAAGAGCGGATTGAATGAAGCCTTCATGAGCCTGCTAAGAGGCTTCGAGGTTTGTGATGTAATATTTTCAACTATATTTTATTTGCAAAAATGCACCTGTGTATAGGTAGCAGCCCCTGAGACTCGGGTTGGCTTCCCATGGGAGGCGAACGGAGGATCAAGAAGAAACACTCAAGGACTAATCTAGTTAATTGGAACACAGACTGTTTCCCCCCTGACTACTTCCTGGACTACGGAAACTGCCGAGCTACAGCGGAAGCTTGATGTGGCAGGGGATGACATTACATTAATCAATATGCCTCTTGACGAGTCGCAAGGTATGTATTCGGAGCAGTCCTTACACATACGTGTTTGTAATATAGGCGTGACGCCGAAAGTTGCATATTGGGATATGCATGACTGCAGATGGTGCCGCCGTTGTTGAGATTCTTCGGGCGGAGCTGGCCCGGGCCAAGGAGCAGGCCCAGTTTAGTAATGCGGCTGCCAAAAAGGCATCGACTAAGTTAAAGACTGAACAAGCTGCTCGGCGCCAAGACGAGGAGAAAATATCCTCGATGGCGCTCAAACTAAAAAATTCTACTGGCCGCTCTGAATTTCTTGAGAAGGAGAGTGAAGCCAAAACGGTTGAACTTGACAAGGCCTTGCGAGAGGGTAGAGAAGTGCGGTCTGATTCTAGAGCAGCCCGTGAGGAGATCCGGCAAGCTGGGGAGATTGCGGCTGGTAAGCCCTTTTTGCTACAGACTAAGTTCGGCGATCCGAACTATGCCCAGCTTAACCAAGTGTGGAGTTCTCCAGACGAGTTTTTAGACTTGCCGAAGAGTTCTTCTAATGCGGCGCAGTTTTACCAAGCACGAGAGGGGTATGCAACGGAGAAGCTTTTCTGGTCACAATTTGGCGCGTCAAAGCGCCCTCTGTTGCTGAATGAACAGATGTCCCAATGGGTCGAGCTTCATAGGATATCCGGCGCTGCCATGAAGAACGTCATAATCCGGCTGTGGCCGACTGAGCCTATTCCGAATAGCTACTTCGGCTTGGTGCAGCGGCTTGTTGATGCGGCGCCACGTATCGATGCTGTTAAGCGGTCGGCGTGCATTGAGGGTGCACGGATGGCCTTTGCCCATGTCAAGACATGCTGGGGGAAGATGAAGGCCATCGATGTTGCGGCGAAGAGTCCACCCAAGGGCAAGGACCATCACGCACTGGAGCATTATTTTGAAGACGTCTTAGAGGCTACCCGCTTGATAGAGGGCCAATGCTCGAAAGACATAATATTCGAGTGAGGTGTATGGGAATTGTAAAAGACAATTTTATATTTAATCTATTTTTATGTTTTGCTCGAAAGCTTTTGTTCCTCCTGTGCGGCCGTTTTTATGTAATCTGAAAGTTTTCCAGTCGTCAGCTTCAGCCCCCTCGTAGGAAGTCCGGGGGTGTTCGGAAAATCATTTGATCACTCTTGACCCAACGTCTTGGTCCATGAAGGAGGTGACAATGCGGCGAACCAGGCAATCAGACTATAGGGCATTAACACTTTCACTTAGACATAGGAGTTTTATGGTGGGTCTACGATATAGCCCCTGGTATGTACGCGGCTTATTTTTAATACGATGCATTGTATAGATGATCTGAAAAAGATCCTTCATATGACACAGAGCGAATCGCTAAAGATTCCGATAAGTCGTCGAGTGGTTGACCAGCTCTCGCCGCATCATGACAGTCAGTTTTCGGCTTTCTCTACTGAGGTGCTTGACCAGATGAACCAGAAGCACAATCGCAGTAGTTCTCCCTTTACTACCCTAGCCGATACAGCGGAACGTAGGGTTGCAAGCACATGAGCCGGGCAACCCAACTATTGACCCAAGACATGATTCGGAGCTGATGCATATAAGGCAAAACTCGCGACACCGAAGTATGCTATAAAGCTGTTCGGACTTGCCGGCAACTCATTTGTTCCCATACCGAGCCCCTGGCAAGTTATGTCGAGGTGTGTGTGTAAAACAACCACATGAGCAAAAATTCGGGTTGATTAGGATAGAGTCAATACTAGACACTGGTTACTTTAACTAGGAGCTGAGTGATATGCCAATTATTATATAGATAACAAAGCCGCAACCCTGGCTATTTGACATGCTAGGGGTCAAAGGCTGAGGAAAAAGGCATTTTACAGGCTCGAAATAGAGAGCGCGGTCTACAAAAAGTATTTTGGACCTCCTGTCGCACGTCTGCGCCGCCTGTCCTCGGTTAAGGGACTCCTTGATAGGAATAACCCTTGGATGATTGTACGAACCTGAACTCTGGTAGAGTCCGCGGGGTAACCGGCCCTTGAGCTACCTGTGGAGGGGATAATAAAAAGGAAAAAGGCAGTTAGAAAAGTTGGGGGGGTTGCAGGCCCACCCGTATTGTGCTTCCACCGATGCCCAGGGTATTTCAAGTGCATAATTATGTATGCGTAGTACCCACTTTGAAGGCATATTAGGCGAACGGCGGAAGCCGAATTGCTAGTCCAATATGGACATTGATCGGTCATGTTGAATGGAGACCGGCGGCATGATGGCCGACGTGGTATGCGACGTGATAAGGCCGCTGTGTAGTTCGGCTGAGGTAACCGTAGTATGATCTCCTGTACGGAGGGAGTGTTCCGTGCTCTCACCTCTAGGGGTGTGTGTCATGTGTACCATGTTTACTGTTTTTGCTTCGGGGGGGGGAGCTGCTTCTAACCCCCGTTGTTCGGTTGGTGAGTCTCTTCGTCGTTGCTATCGCCGGGCAGCCTCTTCCCCTTGTGTTCGGCATTGAACTTGCCGGCCTGTTTGAAGACCCAACAACTTCTGTTGGCGTGATTCGCTGGTCTATTGGGGTGGCCATGAATCTGGCAGGGCCTATCCAATATTTTGTCTAAATTGGACGGTCTGTCTTTGTTTGCCGTAAATGGCTTTTTCCGTTGGCCGAGTGTGGGGCTGCGGAATCCAGCGGTGACCGCTGTGTCCTGCGTTCCCTCATTATTATTGTGACGTTTGTTTTTATTGCGTCGTGGCTTTCCATTACCGTCCCGCACTTCGGAGGTGCCCGGATCGCTGGCGCTATTGCTTCTACGGGCGAGCCAGCTGTCTTCTCCCGCGCAAAAGTTGGTCATCAGAGCGGTAAGGGCTGACATAGACTTTGGTTTTTCCTGACCGAGGTGCCGGGCAAGACACTCGTCCTGGACGCTGTGTTGGAGGCCGCGAGGGCTTCGGCGTCCGGACAGTGGACAATTTGGTTCTTTTTAACTAAGAACCTAGTCCAGAGCTTTCTGGCGGACTCTCCGGGCTGCTGGACAATATGACTTAGGTCATCGGCATCCGGTGGCCGGACATATGTACCTTGAAAGTTATCGCGAAAGGCATCTTCCAACTCCTCCCAGCTGCCAATTGAGTTTTCAGGCAGACTATTTAACCAGTGACGAGCTGGTCCTTTGAGTTTTAACGGCAGGTATTTGATGGCATGAAGTTCATCTCTGCGGGCTATATGAATATGGAGAAGAAAATCCTCAATCCACACCGTGGGATCTGTTGTTCCGTCGTATGATTCAATATTTACGGGTTTAAACCCTTCTGGGAACTCGTGATCCATTACTCCATCAGTGAAGCAAAGAGGGTGTGCGGCGCCTCTATATCGGGCCGCATCGCTACGTAGCTCTGATGGAGTTCGTTTGCGGTTTTCAGCCCGGGCGTGACTAGGTTTGTCACGCCCGAATAGGTAGCCATCATAGCGTGTCGAAGAACGTCCCCGCGATCCGTAAATGGATCGGGTGTATCTGGCTCTGCTATCCAGGGTCTGCCGGAGGTCGTATGTATGACCCCGAACTACTTTGTCTCTATTTTTACGTGACGGTGGGGCAGGCTGCTGTTCGGCTTGAATTGCTGCTTTATCCCGACCAAGTTGTGGTCGGCCTGCCGCATTGTCCCGACCGATGTGGTCGGTCGGCCCCGTTGCACGAGTGAGGTATGAGCTCTGGCGCCTCCTCATCAAACAGGGGCAGCAGTTCGCGCTTGGGGTAACTCTTGGCCGGGAGCTTGAGGCCGTATTCTTCGGCTGCCAGGACATTAGTCCATCTGTCATTGAGCAGATCTTGGTCAGCCTGAAGCTGCTGCCGTTTCTTTTTGAGGCTCCTACCAGTGGCTATTAGCCTGCGCTTGAAGCGCTCCTGCTCGAGAGGTTCCTCAGGACGATGAAATCCTCGACGCCGAGGCTTACCTCATTATCGGAGAGTGGAAGATAATTATCATCCTCCGAATCGTCATGTATGGCCTGTTCATCAAGGCTAATGATGTCTACTACGCAATCTTCTTCTTGTAGACGTTGTTGGGCCTCCAAGTGCAGAGGTTTGTAGGACAGTAGCAAATTTCCCTCAAGTGGATGACCTAAGGTTTATCAATCCGTGGGAGGCGTAGGTTGAAGATGGTCTCTCTCAAACAACCCTGCAACCAAATAGCAAAGAGTCTCTTGTGTCCCCAACACACAAAATACAATGGTAAATTGTATAGGTGCACTAGTTCAGCGAAGAGATGGTGATACAAGTGCAATATAGATGGTAGATATATGTTTTTGTAATATGAAAATATAAAAACAGGAAGGTAACTAATAATAAAAGTGAGCACAAACGGTATTGCAATGCTAGGAAACAAGGCCTAAGGTTCATACTTTCACTAGTGCAAGTTCTCTCAACAATAATAACATAATTGGATCATATAACTATCCCTCAACATGCAACAAAGAGTCACTCCAAAGTCACTAATAGCGGAGAACAAACGAAGAGATTATTGTAGGGTACGAAACCACCTCAAAGTTATTCTTTCGGATCGATCTATTCAAGAGTTCGTACTAGAATAACACCTTAAGACACATATCAACCAAAACCCTAATGCCACCTAGATACTCAAATGTCACCTCAAGTATCCATGGGTATGATTATACGATATGCATCACACAATCTCAGATTCATCTATTCAACCAACACATAGAACTTCAAAGAGTGCCCCAAAGTTTCTACCGGAGAGTCAAGACAAAAACGTGTGCCAACCCCTATGCATAAGTTCTCAATGTTACGGAACCCGCAAGTTGATCACCAAAACATACATCAACTAGATCACGTGAATATCCCATTGTCACCACAGATAAGCACATGCAAGTCATACATCAAGTGTTCTCCAATCCTTAAAGACACAATCCGATAAGATAACTTCAAAGGGAAAAATCAATCCATTACAAGAGAGTAGAGGGAGAAACATCATAAGATCCAACTATAATAGCAAAGATCGCGATACATCAAGATCATGCCGAATCAAGAACATGAGAGAGAGAGAGAGAGATCAAACACATAGCTACTGGTACATACCCTCAGCCCCAAGGGTGAACTACTCCCTCCTCGTCATGGCGAGCGCCGGGATGATGAAGATGGACACCAATGAGGGATCCCCCCTCCGGCAGCGTGCTGGAACAGGGCCCCGATTGGTTTTTGGTGGCTACAGAGGCTTGCGGCGGTGGAACTCCCGATCTATTCTGTTCCCCGATATTTTTAGGGTATATGGACATATATAGGCGAAAGAAGTCGATCACGGGGCCACGAGGGGCCCACGAGGGTGGGGGCGTGCCCAGGGGGTAGGGCACGCCTCCCTGCCACGTGGCTTCCTCGAAGCTTCCCTGACGTCTACTCCAAGTCTCCTGGATTACTTCCGTTCCAAAAATAACTCCCGAAGGTTTCATTCCGTTTGGACTCCATTTGATATTCCTTTTCTTCGAAACACTGAAATAGGCAAGAAAACAACAATTTGGGCTGGGCCTTCGGTTAATTGGTTAGTCCCAAAAATAATATAAAAGTGTTTAATAAAGCCCATAAATATCCAAAACAGATAATATAATAGCATGAATACTTCATAAATTATAGATACGTTGGAGACATATCAGCATCCTCAAGCTTAATTCCTGCTCGTCCTCGAGTAGGTAAATGATAAAAGAAATAATTTTTGAAGTGTGAATGCTAGAAGGTGCACAAGTTTGATCAATGAAAATTTCAATCACCTTTTCTAGCATCATTATATGTCATAACAGTAGCTCAACTCATAAAACTTTTCATGATCAAGTAACAAGCTATTCACATGTTAAAGCATATACCATAAACTTTCTTGAAAACTAACAACCTATGTTCTCAGTCATCAAACAATCGCAATTCATCTTATTTTCAGGAAGGGTCTATGTAAGAGCTTTGATTTAGTAGATCCCACATACTCAACTATCATATAGTCTTCCATGATTGCTACCACTCAAAGCATATTTTTAGAACAAATAGCATTCATCGAACACAGAGAAAGATAGGGGCTTAATGTTTCGCCTTCCAACCTTTTACCTCAAGGGTAATGTCAACAATAATAATTCATGATCAAATATATTTGAATGGCCATATATGCTTAGATCTTTCCCCAACACATGATGCTTGCCAACTAAAGAGTAGGTTGGAATGAGAAGGAATACTACTGACTCTTGCATAAAAGTAAAAGATAGACCCTTCGCAGAGGGAAGCAGGGACTTGCAGAGGTGCCAGAGCTCGAAGCTAAAACAGAGATGAAAATAATTTTGAGAGGTATGCTTTCATTGTCAACATAATGACCAAGAGTTCCCAATATCTTCCATGCTACATACATTATAGGCGGTTCCCAAATAGAAAGGTAAAGATTTTACTCCCCCTCCACCAACAATCACACTCCATGGCTTATCCAAAACAACGGGTGCCGTCCAACTTTCAACAATCCCGGGGGAGTTTGTTTAAATTATTTGCGATTTTGTTTTTGATCTTTTGATCATAGGACTGGGCATCCCAGTTACCAGCCATTTTCTCGTGAATGATGAGTGGAGTCCACTCGTCGTGAGAATAACCCACCTAGCATGGAAGATACTGACAGCCCCTAGTCGCTACATGAGCGATTCGGGCATACAAAACAGATTATTATTTGAAGGTTTAGAGTTTGGCACATGCAAATTTACTTGGAACGGCAGGTAAATACCGCATATAGGTAGATATGGTGGACACTCATGGAAGAAACTTGGTTCAAGGAATTTGGATGCACAAGCAGTATTACCGCGAGTACAGAAATTTTTGCTAGCAAAGGATTCTAAATAGCGAGCACCACATGTTAGAGGATCCATAACAATATAACTTCTATACAAATATACCCAAGCATACCTCATTATGTTGTCTTCCTTTTCCAACTTCAACTAATTTTCTGAGGTTTGAAAATAATTAATGGGGCTCACAATCATAGAAGATGTCCAAGATAGTATATTTATATGTGAAATCTCTCTTCCTTCAATATTCTTTCATGAATTGTTCAAGTGACCAATACAATGTTTGCTAACCTTCAAAAAATTTACCACCTCTACTTCTTATATGTGAAGGCATAACTCCCCATGGGAAAGGCATATGAAACATATATAATTTCAGATTTGTGACATTGAAATCATTCAACCATTTACTCATAGGATATAAGTGAAGCACACGAGTAAATGACAAACTACTCCAAAAAGATATAAGTGAAGATCAATGAGCAGTTAAATAATTATGTAGCTATGTGAAGACTCTCTCTCATTTAATTATTTCAGATCTTAAGTACTTTATTCAAACAGAAAGCAAAACAAAATAAAACGACATTTCAAGGATAGCACTCATCATGTGAAGAAGCAAAAACTTAGGATCAACCGAAACTAACCGATCGTTGTTGAAGAAGAAAGGTGGGATGCCAACCGGGGCATCCCCAAGCTTAGATGCTTGAGACTTCTTGAAATATTATCTTGGGGTGCCTTGGGCATCCCCAAGCTTGAGCTTTTTTGTCTCCTCAATTCCTCTCATATCACGGTTTCCTAAATCTCGAAAGCTTCATCCACACCAAACTCAACAAGGACTCGTGAGATAAGTTAGTATAAACCAATGCAAAAAACCTTATCATACTCTACTGTAGCAAATCACTAAAATTATTATTCAACATTGCATACTAAATGCCTCTGCATATTTAATAGTCCTACCTCAAATAGAATCATTAAACAAGCAAACATATGCAAACAATCCAAACATAACAGCAATCTGTCTAAACAGGACAGTCTGTAAAGAATGCAGCAAGATCCATACTTCCCTAGCTCCAAAAATTGTGAAAGAAAATTCCCAATGTAGTAAAAATTTATCAGAGCTTATTATGCAAATGGTTTCAACATTTTATCACATCCTGACTTTTCTAGGGAATTTTTGCAACAGCGGTAAACTTTCTGTTTTGAAACAGCAACATGTATACTTGCAAAATAAGCATGGTAAAGGCTATACTTGACATTTGATTGAAAATAAAGATTCAAAACATTATTCTAAATAACATCAAGAAAATACTAACAAAAGAAAATGACACTCCAAGCAAAACACATTTCATGTGGTGAATAAAAATATAGCTCCAAGTAAAGTTACCGATGAACAAAGACAAAAGAGGGGATGCCATCCGGGGCATCCCCAAGCTTAGGCTCTTGGTTGTCCTTTAATATTACCTTGGGGTTCCTTGGGCATCCCCAAGCTTAGGCTCTTGCCACTCCTTATTCCATAGTCCATCGAATCTTTAGCCAAAACTTGAAAACTTCACAACACAAAACTGAACAGAAAACTCGTAAGCTCCGTTAGTATAAGAAAATAAATCACCACTTAGGTACTGTTGTGAACTCATTCTAAATTCGTATTGGTGTAATATCTAATGTATTCCAACTTATCTATGGTTCATACCCTCCGATACTACTCATAGATTCATCAAAATAAGCAAACAACACATAGAAAACAGAATCTGTCAAAAACAGAACAGTCTGTAGTAATCTGCATCAAACGCAAACTTCTGGAACTTAGAAAAATCTGCCAAAATAGGACGACCTAGATAATTTCATTATTGATCTAATTAAATTGGAATCAGTATTTTATCATTTTCTGGTGATTTCTAACAATTGTTTTCGTGAGCAGAAAGTTTCTGTCCTTTTCAGCAAGATCAAATAATTATCATCCAAGAAGATCCTATAGGTCTTACTTGGCACAAACACTAATTAAAACATAAAACCACATCTAACCAGAGGGTAGATGATTTATTTATTACTAAACAGGAACAAAAAGCAAGGAACAAAAATAAAATTGGGTTGCCTCCCAACAAGCGCTATTGTTTAACGCCCCTAGCTAGGCATGATGATTTCAACGACGCTCACATAAAAGATAAGAATTGAAACATAAAGGGAGCATCATGAAGAATATGACTAGCACATTTAAGTCTAACCCACTTCCAATGCATAGGGATTTTGTGAGCAAACAACTTATGGAAACAATAATCAACTAGCATAGGAAGGCAAAACAAGCATAACTTCAAAACTTTAAGCACATAGAGAGGAAACTTGATATTGTTGCAATATGTAGAAGAATATGATCCTCTCTCATAATAATTTTCAGTAGCATCATGAATGAATTCAACAATATTACCATCACATAAACCATTCTTTTCATGATCTACAGGCATAGAAAATTTCCTACTCTCAACATAAGCAAAACTTTTCTCATGAATAATAGTGGGAGCAAACTCAACAAAATAATTATCATGTGAGGCATAATCCAATTGAAAACTAAAATCATGATGTCAAGTATCATGGTTATCATTATTCTTAATAGCATACAAGTCATCACAATAATCATCATAGATAGCAACTTTGTTCTCATAATCAATTGGAACCTCTTCCCAAATAGTGGAATCATCACTAAATAAAGTCATGACCTCTCCAAATCCACTTTCATAATTATCACAATAAGATTCAACATCCCCCAAAATAGTGGGATCATTAATCCACTCTGAGGCTTACCTCATCTTCGGAGAGCGGAAGATAATTATCGTCCTCCGAATCGTCATGTATGGCCTGTTCATCAGGGCTAATGATGTCTACTACGCAACCTTCTTCTTGTAGACGTTGTTGGGCCTCCAAGTGCAGAGGTTTGTAGGACAGTAGCAAATTTCCCTCAAGTGGATGACCTAAGGTTTATCAATCCATGGGAGGCGTAGGTTGAAGATGGTCTCTCTCAAACAACCCTGCAACCAAATAGCAAAGAGTCTCTTGTGTCCCCAACACACCCAATACAATGGTAAATTGTATAGGTGCACTAGTTCGGCGAAGAGATGGTGATACAAGTGCAATATGGATGGTAGATATAGGTTTTTGTAATCTGAAAATATAAAAACAGCAAGGTAACTAATAATAAAAGTGAGCACAAATGGTATTGTAATGCTAGGAAACAAGGCCTAAGGTTCATACTTTCACTAGTGCAAGTTCTCTCAACAATAATAACATAATTGGATCATATAACTATCCCTCGACATGCAACAAAGAGTCACTCCAAAGTCACTAATAGCCTCTGTTGGAAAAGGCAGTGCCTAGGAGGCGCTTAGGCACGCCTAGGTGCTAGGCAGTGGCCAAACGCCTCGCCTAGGGCATAAATCGAGGTCAAGGCAGGGCAAGTAAGGAATTGCCTACCCAAGCAAGAAATCATGCCACATACTACACGGATATGCCAAACGGGTTATATTCCAGTGGCAGTAGACGGTAATTAACTTATTTATATGCCCTAACCTAATGTCAACACCCATATAATAACCACAAATACGCTATGAGTTAAAACTATATTACCGCCTAGGTCGCGCCAAGGGCGCTTAGGCACTGGGCGAAGGCCAACTGCCTCACTTACGCCTACCGCTTTTTCCAACCTTATTAGCGGAGAACAAATGAAGAGATTATTGTAGGGTACGAAACCACCTCAAAGTTATTCTTTCGGATCGATCTATTCAAGAGTTCATACTAGAATAACACCTTAAGACACATATCAACCAAAACCCTAATGCCACCTAGATACTCCAATGTCACCTCAAGTATCCATGGGTATGATTATATGATATGCATCACACAATCTCAGATTCATCTATTCAACCAACACATAGAACTTCAAAGAGTGCCCCAAAGTTTCTACCCGGGAGGCAAGACGAAAACGTGTGCCAACCCCTATGCATAAGTTCACAATGTTACGGAACCCGCAAGTTGATCACCAAAACATACATCAAGTAGATCACGTGAATATCCCATTGTCGCCACAGATAAGCACATGCAAGACATACATCAAGTGTTCTCAAATCCATAAAGACTCAATCTGATAAGATAACTTCAAAGGGAAAACTCAATCCATTACAAGAGAGTAGAGGGGGAGAAACATCATAAGATCCAACTATAATAGCAAAGCTCGCGATACATCAAGATCGTGCCGAATCAAGAACACGAGAGAGAGAGAGATCAAACACATAGCTACTGGTACATACCCTCAGCCCCGAGGGTGAACTACTCCCTCCTCATCATGGAGAGCGCCGGGATGATGAAGATGGCCACCGGTGAGGGATCCCCCCTCCGGCAGGGTGCCGGAGAGGGTCCCGATTGGTTTTTGGTGGCTACAGAGGCTTGCAGCGGCAGAACTCCCGATCTATTCTGTTCCCCGATGTTTTTAGGGTATATGGACATATATAGGCGAAAGAAGTCGGTCAGGGGAGCCACGAGGGTCCCATGAGGGTGGGGGGCGTGCCCAGGGGGGTAGGGCGCGCCTCCCTGCCTCGTGGCTTTCTCGAAGCTTCCCTGACATCTACTCAAAGTCTCCTGGATTGCTTCCGTTCCAAAAATAACTCTCCCGAAGGTTTCATTCCATTTGGACTCCATTTGATATTCCTTTTCTTCGAAACACTAAAATAGGCAAGAAAACAACAATTTGGGCTGGGCCTCTGGTTAATAGGTGAGTCCCAAAAATAATATAAAAGTGTTTAATAAAGCCCATAAACATCCAAAACAGATAATATAATAGCATGAATACTACATAAATTATAGATACATTGGAGACGTATCAGCTAACTTGCCCATTTTCCCATTCCTCCTGTTGTGAGGTTACCTCGACGGGGTCTTTATTATCTTCGGGTTCGTCCGGAGTACTATTTTCCCCGGTGCCAGTGTTGTTATCCTTTGAACGATGTGACTTAGAGCGGCGCCGAGGACGCTGGCGCTTGGGGTGTGTCTGAGGAGGTTTATTCTCAACTGGATTTTCTTTGTCGTCTTTGTTAGTGCTTTGGGTGTATCCACCATGTACACATTGTACGAAGAAGTGGCCGTCCAGCGTCTAGTAAGTGGCGGGTTTTGGCCCTGCTCCTCATCGGCATCGTCGTCCATGCTGTCGATGTCTTCGGAGCCGTAGTCAAGCATGTCGGTTAGTTCTCTATCATCGGCCGCTAGTTCGCACCGGACATAGTTCGGCTGTGAGTCTCCCGCAAGGGACAGGCTCTTTAATGAGTTTAGCACATCGCCCAAGGGCGAGTGCTAGAAGTTATCTGCGGCGTTGAACTCGAAGATCGATAGCCGATCAAGCTCGGCGTCCGCGGGCGCACATAGTTCGGAATTTGTAGCCGGAGACGAGTCCGGAGTTCCGGTGGCGCAGATGTCCCATGAGTTGGAATCTGTGTGCGGCTCCGATGCCGCGGAATCCGTCGTCTCCATGGTGGGGTTGAGCTTCCCATCCTCAGATGGCACGATCTGCTCCAGATCGAAGGCCAGAGCATTTACGGGAGCAATCTCCTGAGTGTGGTTCGATGACAGATTTAGATCGTGTGCATCGGTGTGACAGGGAGCGGCTGCCGCGGTCTCGAATCCAGTGAAGATCAAGTCTCCACGGATGTCCGCAACGTAGTTCAAGCTTCCAAATCTGACCTGGTGGCCAGGGGCATAGTTGTCGATCTGCTCCAGATGGCCAAGCAAGTTGGTCCGCAGCGAAGCCGCCGAACACGAAGATCTGTCCGGGGAGGAAGGTTTCTCCCTGGACGGCATCATTGTTGACGATTGAAGGGGCCATCACACCCCTTGTGGACGGCAAAGTGGAACTCTCAATGAAAGCACCAATGTCGGTGTCAAAACCAGCGGATCTCGGGTAGGGGGTCCCGAACTGTGTGTCTAAGGTCGATGGTAACAGGAGACAGCGGACACGATGTTTACCCAGGTTCGGGCCCTCTCTATGGAGGTAATACCCTACTTCCTGCTTGATTGATCTTGATGAATATGAGTATTACAAGAGTTGATCTACCACGAGCGTAATGGCTAAACCCTAAAAGCCTAGCCTGTATGACTATGGTAATGAGTATATCCCTCTCCGGACTAAGTCCTCCGGTTTATATAGGCACCGAGAGGATCTAGGGTTACACAGGGTCGGTTACAAGGAAGGAAATCTACATATTTGGTCGCCAAGCTTGCCTTCCACACCAAGGAGAGTCCTATCTGGGCACGGGTGCAGTCTTCGGTCTTTGTATCTTCACAGCCCATCAGTCCGGCCCATGGCTAACAGGCCGGACGCCCGAGGACCCCTTAGTCCAGGACTCCCTCAGCTATATATACCCCTCCACCCACTCTTCATTCGTGAGGAGAGCCATCAGAACATGCCTACACTTCCAGCATACATTTTCTGAGAGAGAACCACCTACTCATGTGTTGAGGTCAAGGTATTCCATTCCAACCACATAAATCTTGATCTCTAGCCTTCTCCAACTTGCTTTCCACTCAAATCATCTTTCCACCAAATCCAAATTTGTGAGAGAGAGTTGAGTGTTGGGGAGACTATCATTTGAAGCACAAGAGCAAGGAGTTCATCATCAAAACACCATCTATTACCTTTTGGAGAGTGGTGTCTCCTAGATTGGTTAGGTGTCACTTGGGAGCCTCCGTCAAGATTGTGGAGTTGAACCAAGGAGTTTGCACGGGCAAGGAGATCGCCTACTTTGTGAAGATCTACCCTAGGGAGGCAAGTCCTTCGTGGGCGATGGCCATGGTGGGATAGAAAAGGTTGCTTCTTTGTGGACCCTTCATGGGTGGAGCCCTCCGTGGACTCGCGCAACCGTTACCCTTTGTGGGTTGAAGTCTCCATCAACGTGGATGTATGATAGCACCACCTATCGGAACCACGCCAAAAATGTCCGTGTCTCCAATTGCGTTTGCACACTCCAAACCCACCCCTTTTAATTCTTGCAAATTGCATGCTTTACTTTCCGCTGCTCATATACTGTTGTCATGCTTGCTTGATATGTATTGTTAATGTTTAAACTTGTGCCAAAACTCCACTTCAACTTAAAGAAATTAAAAACTGCAACTTTTCTTGCTAAGAGTCTATTCACCCCCCTCTAGACACCTCTTCTCGATCCTTTCAATTGGTATCAGAGCTTCGGTCTCCATTGCTTTGGTTTAAACACCTTTGGAGGAAGATGGATGAGTCTACGTTGGGGAGTCTTAGACATAGAGTGCCTATACTTGATTTGAGTATTTTCATAAGTGAAAAAATGAGATACTTGAGATTTTCAATGAGTATCACTTGAACAAGTACATTACTAGTCCTTGCATTCCCCCTAGTGATCCTTTGCATCCCTCTCCCGATGAGGATCTTGATATGATTCGCAATCTTAGAACTATCAATCTTCTTGTTAAAGGATTGCCCAAAAATTTGATTGCTAGCTTACCTGCTCTTGATTGTGCTTACACCATATGGAGATTTCTAGAGGAACGATTCCCAAACTATTCCTTGAAAAATCTAGATGAGATTCTCCATAAGTCTATTTCCTTGAATAGGATCAGTGCTAGTGATCCTAAGTTTGATGATTGCCTGTTTGAACTTCGTGATCTCATGCGTGCCAAAGGAGATGTTAGAATTATTAGCAATATCATTTCCGAAGTCATTAGAATCCATAGAGATGAACATTGTTACGGTCATACTTCTAATGGATCACCTTCTCTAGGGAATGATCAATTACAAGATGAAGTTGAACATGGATACTATGATGAGGATGATGATAGCGACCTTGATCTCGATGAGTCTATGAGACACTTTGGTCTTATGGCTAATCTTCATGGCTACATGGCTGGAGGAAAGGAATGGGTCCTTGATAGTGGATGTATCGATCATATGACCGGAGACAAGGATATGTTTCGTGAGCTTGCTGAAGTACATCACTTTTGGTGATAACTCAAAGGGTAAGGTGGTTGGCCTTGGTAAGGTGGCCATCCCACATGACAGCTCCATACAAAATGTTATGCTCATTGAATCTCTTGGCTACAATTTACTTTCCGTATCTAGACTTGCTGACTTTGGTTTCAATGTCCTATTTACTGAAGTAGAGTGCCAAGTGTTTCGTAGAGATAATCATAAAATGCTGTAGCGACCAGACCTCAAACAGTCTGATCTCTGTGCATCAGTGTTATCCCTGCATCGGTAATGCTGACACGCACAGTACTTGAAGGATTTATAACAGAGTAGCAATCACACACTTATTACATCGAATGTCTCAAAAGAGAACTTACTACAATAAATATGGCTTAAGGCCATCTAATACGATAACAAGGGAAGGCTTGGAAGATAAAGTGAGTCCATCAACTCCAACGGCATCACTGAGTGAAAGACCATGACCTAAGGCTCCTTACTCGTCGTCTGAAAAGTCTGCAACATGATACGTTGCAGCCCGAAAATGGGTCAGCACATGGAATATGCTGGCAATGTAACACAAGAGACTAGTAAACAGAATAAAGCTATCACTACATGCATATATGGCCGGTGGAGGCTGTATGGTTAATATGTTTTGCGAAAAGCCACTTTTCCCCTACAACAAAGATGTATTTTATTTTAACTATCATGGTGGTTGTTAAACATTGAGAATGGTAAACCCCATCTCAATCCCAATTAAAAGTAAATTAATAACCCAATCAAATTTTATAATTAAGAGTGATGAGATCCACATGATAATCTAAGAACCAGATACTCAAGATGTCCATAACCGGGGACACGGCTAACCATGATTAGTTTGTACACTCTGCAGAGGTTTGCGCACTTTTCCCCACAAGACTCGATCGCCTCCGTTGGATTTCTCGCACTACATGGTGTTTGAGAAACGGATGACCGAGACACAGTCTTTCAGAAGCATTACTCTTTCGATGGGTAGACCGTACCGCCTACATCCCCTACATCTACTAGTCTACCACTGAAAGAGGTCACACAACATACTCAACTATGCCAGAGCCCATAATGGCTTGTGGCTGCACACGGAAGTTTCTAGCATGAATAATCTCATGATCCCTTTGAGCCTGGGTGGCAGTCCATAGGAGAATCACACGGTACCCCGGGATTTCCAAAAATATAGGCAATCACTGGAGTCCCCAGGTGCCTCAATCCATCCAGATGTGTATTAAAGATGCCACATTAAGTTAACAATTAATTAAGAAAGCTCACATCGGTCATGAGTAAACTCAAACCCAATCCACGTCTACGAGCATAGCATAGCAATATAAGCAACGTAGAAGTAACTCCCATAGGTTTGATAATAAATAGGTGAATAGGTACTACCTCATCTACTTCCCAAACCCACAAATTAAATTAGATCCTAACTATGCAAGTGTTTGAGGATTGATCTAATGCAATAAAACTGGGTAGTAAAGAGGTATGATCAAAGTGTTACTTGCCTTGCTGATGATCCGCGAAACCTAGAGACTCGTAGTAGCACGCTTCACACTCCGGGTACTCTATCGCAAACAAACAAGCATACAATAAGCAATCAAGCAAGGGAACGGGTAAAACTCAAATAAGAGATCTAACCAAAAATTTCAACTTAAGAACTCCGGTTTGCAAAAAGAATCAAATCAAATGAAGCAATGAAACTCAAACTACGAAAGAAACAATATTCGTTTACTAATCTGGATTAAAGTCAAATTTTAGAGTAGCAAAATCTTATTTAAGTTGGTTAAACAGAAAGAGAGTTTCAAGACGAAACTCTAGGCACTTGAATCGCCTGATTCCGATAAACGAGCGAAAAGTTACGCTAAAACGAAAATCGGATCAGAAATCACGATCGAAAATATTCACGAAAAAATCCGAGAAAAAGATAAACTGACGAACAGACTAACGAACGAACGTTCGCTGTCTGCGGCTAAATGGTGAAACTCGTTTGTTAAAAAGAACGTACGAACGGACGTTCGCTAAATAACTAAACCGAAAAGAAAAATAAAACAGATCTAACGAAATAAAAAAACCAGGTTTTACCGAAGAAAACCGACCGGTCAACGGCGACTAGATCCGGCGGCGGCAGCGGCGGTCGGCGGCGGCTAGGGTTTGACGCGGGGTGGGCTGGAGGCGGCGGTGGGCTGCGGGGCTGGGGGGGCTGCGGCTTACAAAGGGGGGAGGGGCTGGGAGGAGTCCGCGCCGGATACGGCCCATAGGTCGGTTCCCCCTTAAAAAAATCCGCTTGGAAAAATGAATAAAATAAATACTAAACGGACTCCAAAAATCCCGAAATAAATTTTCCCCGTCCTCTAAAAATATGCCGGACAAGGTGAACATTTATTTGGGCCTAAAATGCAATTTTGAAAAAAAACTCATTTTTGTCCTAATTCAAATAAAATAGCGATAAAACTCCAATAAAAATCTTATTTGATTTTAATATTAAATCTCCAATATTTATTTATTTTTGATGAATTCATTTTATCATGTCTCTTTTATTTCAATAAAAGAAATATTCAAAGAGAGAATAATTAAAATCAAACGATCCTCTTTTCAAAATTCGAGAAAAACTCGAATATGAAAATAATGAAATCCCCAACTGTCTCCGTGGGTCCTTGAGTTGCGTAGAATTTCTAGGATCAAACCAAAATGCAACAAAAAATATGATATGCAATGATGATCTCATGTATAACATTCCAAATTGAAAATTTGGGATGTTACAAACCTACCCCCCTTAAGATGAATCTCGCCCTCGAGATTCGGGTTGGCTAGAAAATAGGTGAGGGTGATCTTTTCGTAGGTCTTCCTCTCGTTCCCAGGTGGCTTCATCCTCGGTATGGTGGCTCCACTGAACTTTGCAGAACTTGATAACTTTGCTACGTGTAACTCGGGTGGCAAACTCGAGAATCTTGACTGGCTTCTCCTCGTAGGTCAAATCGCTATCCAACTGTATCACTTCCAGCGGCACTGTATCTCTCAGAGGAATATTAGCCATCTCTGCGTGGCACTTCTTCAACCGAGAAATATGGAACACGTCATGAACTCCTGACAATCCTTCGGGTAATTCCAACTTGTAAGCAACTTCTCCCATACGTTCCAAAACTTTGTATGGTCCCACAAAACGTGGTGCTAACTTTACCTTAACTCCAAAACGCTTCACTCCTCGAAGTGGGGATACACGAAGATACACTCTATCTCCGACTTCGTAAACTGTCTCCTTGCATTCAGAATCCGCATAACTCTTCTACCTGGACCGGGCTACCTTGAGTCTATCGCGAATCAGCTTAACCTTCTCTTCAGATTCTTTAATCAAATCTGGTCCAAACAACTATCGATCTCCAACTTCGTCCCACAACAATGGTTTTCTCCACCTCCTTCCGTACAGTGATTCGAAAGGGGCCATCTTCAAACTGGCTTGATAGCTGTTGTTGTAAGAGAAGTCTGCATATGGCAAATTTTCGTCCCAACTAGATCCATAGTCTAGCGCACAAGCTCTCAACATGTCCCCCAAAATCTGATTGACTCTTTCAGTCTGTCCATCCGTCTGCGGGTGAAAAGCTGTACTGAACTCTAGCCTGGTTCCCAAAGTTTCATGCAACTAATTCCGAAACTTTGAGGTGAACTGGGTTCCTCTATCTAATACAATGGTCCTCGGAACTCCATGCAGACATACGATCCTGGTCATGTATATATTTGCCAACTTAGCACTGCTGTAAGTGGTCTTTACTTGGATGAAATGAGCTACTTTCGTCAAACGATCGACTACAACCCATATCGAGTCATAGCCTGAACGAGTCCTGGGTAATCCCGTGATAAAGTCCATGCCTAGTTTATCCCACTTCCATTCGGGTATCGGCAATGGTTGTAGCAATCCTGCTGGCTTCTGATGCTCTGCCTTCACTTTCTGACATACATCACAAACTGCTACATACTCTGCAATATCCTTCTTCATTCCGGTCCACCAGAAACTATCCTTCAAATCCAGATACATCTTGGTATTTCCTGGGTGAATCGAATATGGCGAATCATGGGCCTCTTGCAGAATCAACTTCCTGATCTCCTGATCATTTGCACATATACGCGGTCCTCAAACCATAAGGTATCGTGCTCAACCTCACGAAATCCTTTAGCCTTTCCTTTACTCATTCTTTCCTTTATTTCGGCTATCTCCTTGTCCGTCTTCTGAGCTTCTCTGATCTTATCCATCAATGTAGATTGAATCTCCAAAGCTGCTACATAACCTCTCGGAACTATCTCCAAACATAGCTCACGAAGGTCTTCTGCTAACTCCTTGGGCAACTCTCCGGTCATGAGTGTATTGACATGACTTTTGCGGCTCAACGCATCGGCTACTACGTTAGCCTTTCCGGGATGATAATGCAATCTCGTATCATAATCCTTAATGAGCTCTAACCATCTCCTCTGCCTGAGATTCAACTCCTTCTACGTGAAGATATACTTCAAACTCTTGTGATCCGTGTATACCTCACAATGGTTTCCGATGAGAAAATGTCTCCAAGTCTTCAACGCATGCACTACGGCTGCTAACTCTAAATCATGCGTAGCATAATTTAACTCAAGGGGTTTAAGCTGTCATGAGGCATAAGAAACAACTCTTCCCTCCTGCATAAGTACGGCTCCAAGTCCTCGACGAGAAGCGTCGCAATACACTTCGTAATCCTTGCGTTGATCTGGCAGAATCAACACTGGTGATGTAACCAAGCGTTTCTTCAACTCCTGAAAACTAGCCTCACATTCCTCAGTCAATTTGAACTTGGTGTCCTTCTTCAACAACTCCGTCATGGGCTTTGCAATCTTTGAGAATTTTTCAATGAACCTCCGGTAGTATCCTGCGAGTCCAAGAAAACTCTAGATCTCTCCAACTGACGTGGGTGACTCCCAATTTGTCACCGTGACTACTTTGGTGGGGTCTACTGCTATTCCTTCTCCAGATATAACATGTCCAAGGAATCCAACTTCCTTCAGCCGAAACTCACACTTGCTGAACTTGGCGTATAGCTGATGTTCTCTGAGCTTCCCAAGTACTAAACGCAAGTGTTCTTTATGCTCCTCTTCATTCTTCGAGTAGACCATAATATCATCAATGAACACCACGACGAACTTATCCAAAAACTCCATAAACACCTTGTTCATTATGTTCATAAAATAGGCAGGTGCGTTAGTCAGGCCAAATGACATAACGGTATACTCATATAGCCCGTACCTCGTGGTAAAAGCTGTCTTAGGTATATCCTGCTCTCGAATCTTCAGCTGGTGGTACCCTGATCGCAGATTGATCTTGGAAAACACCTTAGCTCCTTGCAGCTGGTCAAACAAATCATTGATCATTGGTAGTGGGTACTTGTTCTTGATCGTCACCTCATTCAATCCTCGATAATCAACAACCATCCTTAACGGTCCATCCTTCTTCTCCACTAGAAGTACTGGGGATCCCCAAGGTGACGAACTTGGGCGAATATAACCTTTATCCAGTAACTCCTTAATCTGCTTCTTAATTTCCTCCAAATCCTTTGCGGGCATTCTGTACGGTCTCTGAGATATTGGCCCTGTGCCTGGCAAAAGCTCAATTAAAAATTCAATGTCTCTATCCGGTGGCATGCCTGGCAACTCTTCTGGAAATACATCCAGAAAATCCTTCACCACTGGTACTTCCTCCTGTACAACTCCTGATAAGGAATTTACTTGAGTCCTATTCGGCAGATGCCAGGATACATACTTGATCCTTCTTCCTTCTGGGTTGTGAGCAAAATCGACTTACTGGCGCAGTCAATGTTCCCTCCATACTTCGATAACCAATCCATGCCTAATATCACATCCAGTCCTTGTGACTCCAATACTATTAGGTCTGAGGGGAACAGGTAGTTACCAATCCTTAATGGTAACCGATCACACCATAGGCTAGCCATATACTCTGCTCCTGGCGAGGTTACTAACATGGGTGACCTAAGGGCTTGGGTTGGCAGTTTAAACTTATCCACGAATCCCCTTGATATGTATAAATGCGATGCACCAGTATCAAAAAGTACGACTGGAGTAAATGACTTAACCAAAAACTTACCTATTACTGCATCGGGTTGGGCTTCAACCTCCTCCACGTTAACGTTGTTCACTTGTCCCCTGGTGAAAGGGTTGGGCTTCTTCCCAGAGCTTCCATTGCCGTTTCCATTCTTAGCTTCAGGACATTCATTGGCGTAATGTCCAGTCTTCTGGCACTTGTAGCAAGTAACGTGGCTTAGGTCTTTCTTGGCGGGTGTTGCCGGGTTGGAACGGTTCTGTCCGCTGCTTCCTCCATTACCATTCCCATTCTTGGAGCCACTATGGCTGTGCGAACTTCCTCCATTGTGAGTGTGGCCTCCATGGTTATGGACAAGTCCTCCCGAGTTCGGGGTAAAACGGGGTCTCTGCTGAGCTCCAGAATTACACTTCCCTTGTCCATACTTCCTCTTGCGGCTGTCAATCTGCTGCTCCTTCCCTTCAAGCATGAGAGCTCTATCTACCAACTCTTGGTAGTTATTGAAATTTGCCACCATCAACTGCATGCTCAGCTCATCATCGGTCCTTCCAGGAACTTCTCCTGCTTAGCTGCATCCGTAGCGACGTCATCTGGGGCATAACGTGCTAGCTTACTAAAGTCATCCACATACTGGCCAACGGTGCGCCCTCCTTGGCGTAAGTTGCGAAACTCACGCTTCTTCATGACCATAGCTCCTGTTGATACATGGGCAATGTGAAAAGCCTGCTGAAACTGATCCCATGTCACCGTGTCAATGGGGTAAGTGACTATGAAATTCTCCCACCATGATGTTGCGGGTCCATCAAGATGATGTGCGGCAAAATGCACTCTCTCCTCATATGTGCATCCTGCAGTAGTCAACTCCCTTTCAATCTTGCGGAGCCAATCATCTGCAACAATCGGCTCAGTGCTACTGGAGAACACCGGCGGATTCAGCCTAAGAAAACAGGCTAAGTGATCAACTGGTGGTGGTGGTGGTGGGTTGTTGTTGTTCCCCTGATTCTGATTCTGGACTAGTATCTGCATCAATGCATTCTGCTGCTGGATCAATTGAGTGAGCTCCAGTGGGAAAGCAAATCCATTGTCGCGTCTCGGAGGCATCTGCTGGGTTTAGAAAAGATGAGATAACAGAGTAGAATGAGGTCTAGGGGGAAAACACTACCCATATGCACATGAGACAAACACAAACATATCACTCAATCAATCAAACAAGGGCATACAATCGGTCTAGAACTATCGTTGCAAAAGTGCTCGGACTATACTATATACATGGTGGAATACTACTACTGATATGGTGGTCGACTAGAAAAATTGATCGGTCGAAGACTCCATGATATCTGCTCCAGCTTCATCAACATAGTCATCATCGCTATCATCAGGATTCGGGTCGGTGTCGTCGATGATGATGTAGTTCTCCGGGCAAGTGGAACCGTCATCTTCTCCTCCTGGCGCGGGGTCCCCCATGAAAACTCCTAGCTTCCTTGTCAGGTCGTCATTCTTCTCCACTAGTACGACGATTTCCTCCATATAATCCTCGCGAGTCTTGAATTCTTCCTCCAGTTCCGTGATCCTTGTCATCGCCTTCTTCAAATCTGTCATGCCTGCGCACATCTGGTTCTCCTGGCATCAAATGTGCTGGTTTAACTCCTGGATGAAAGCTACAATCGATCTATCCTTCCTGGTGCTGATCATCTCCCATTGCTCATCTCAGCACCTACAAATCTGGTAGATTGTATCCTTGAGATCATTGTGGTAAACTTCTCCAATGCGTCCCATGGTAATGTGAGCTGCCATACTCTTTCCTAGACTCCAGGTTGGTGCATCAAAGGAAAACTCTATGGGCTCAGTGACTGGCGTGAATGTCCTTCCTGGAACTTGAACTTGAATCATCCAGCGCTCCTCTTCTGGTAAAGTGGCATTGTAAGTCCTGGTGAAGCTTGGTATTCCAATGTTCAGGTACCTAGTAACTTCTTCAAGTAGCGTCCAAAAGGGGTGTCTTCATCCGGTTGTGTGAACTTGATCCTTGCGTCCGCCATCCTAAAGAGTATAAAATGGAAAGGAGTCAGAAATGAGAAGAGAGTAGTGATCTAGGGCTTTAGCTTAGCGGTCGTGTCCTACAGTCAGCGTGTGCTCTGATACCATCTTGTAGCGACCAGACCTCAAACAGTCTGATCTCTGTGCATCAGTGTCATCCCTGGATCGGTAATGCTGACACGCACAATACTTGAAGGATTTATAACAGAGTAGCAATCACACACTTATTACATCGAATGTCTGAAAAGAGAAGTTACTACAATAAATATGGCTTAAGGCCATCTAATACGATAACAGGGGAATGCTTGGAAGATAAAGTGAGCCCATCAACTCCAACGGCATCACTGAGTGAAAGACCACGACCTAAGGCTCCTTACTCGTCGTCTGAAAAGTCTGCAACATGATACGTTGCAGCCCGAAAACGGGTCAGCACATGGAATATGCTGGCAATGTAACACAAGAGAGTAGTAAACAGAATAAAGCTATCACTACATGCATATATGGCCGGTGGAGGCTGTATGGTTAATATGTTTTGTGAAAAGCCAATTTTTCCTACAACAAAGGAATATATTTTATTTTAACTATCATGGTGGTTGTTAAACATTGAGAATGGTAAACCCCATCTCAATCCCAATTAAAAGTAAATTAATAACCCAATCAAATTTTATAATTAAGAGTGATGAGATCCACATGATAATCTAAGAACCAGATACTCAAGATGTCCATAACCGGGGACACGGCTAACCATGATTAGTTTGTACACTCTGCAGAGGTTTGCGCACTTTTCCCCACAAGACTCGATTGCCTCCGTTGGATTTCTGGCACTACATGGTGTTTGAGAAACGGATGACCGAGACACAGTCTTTCAGAAGCATTACTCTTTCGATGGGTAGACCGTACCGCCTACATCCCCTACATCTCCTAGTCTACCACTGAAAGAGGTCACACAACATACTCAACTATGCCAGAGCCCATAATGGCTTGTGGCTGCACACGGAAGTTTCTAGCATGAATAGTCTCATGATCCCTTTGAGCCTGGGTGGCAGTCCATAGGAGAATCACACGGTACCCCGGGATTTCCAAAAATACAGGCAATCACAGGATTTCCCAGGTGCCTCAATCCACCCAGATGTGTATTAAAGTTGCCACCTTAAGTTAACCATTAATTAATAAAGCTCACATCTATCATGAGTACACTCAAACCCAATCCACGTCTACGAGCATAACATAGCAATATAAGCAACGTAGAAGTAACTCCCATAGGTTTGATAATAAACAGGTGAATAGGTACTACCATTTCTACTTCCCAAACCCACAAATTAAATTAGATCCTAACCATGCAAGTGTTTGAGGATTGATCTAATGCAATAAAACTGGGTAGTAAAGAGGTATGATCAAAGTGTTACTTGCCTTGCTGATGATCCGCGAAACCTAGAGACTCGTACTAGCACGCTTTGCACTCCGGGTACTCTATCGCAAACAAACAAGCATACAATAAGCAATCAAGCAAGGGCACGGGTAAAACTCAAATAAGATATCTAACCAGAATTTTCAACTTAAGAACTCCGGTTTGCAAAAAGAATCAAATCAAACGAAGCAACGAAACTCAAACTGCGAAAGAAACAAGATTCGTTTACTAATCTGGACTAAAGTCAAATTTTACAGTAGCAAAATCTTGTTTAAGTTGGTTAAACAGAAAGAGGGTTTCGAGACGAAACTCTAGGTGCTTGAATCGCCAGATTCCGATAAACGAGCGAAAAGTTACGCTAAAACGAAAATCGGATCAGAAATCGCGATCGAAAATAATCGCGGAAAAATCTGAGAAAAAGATAAACTGACAAACAGACTAACGAACGAACCTTCGCTGTCTGCGGCTAAATGGTGAAAACCGTTTGTTAAAACGAATGTATGAACGGACGTTCGCTAAATAACTAAACCGAAAAGAAAAATAAAACCGATCTAACGAAATAAAAAAACCGGGTTTTACCGAAGAAATCCGACCGGTCAAACGACGGTCAACGGCGATTAGATCCGGCGGCTCGGCGACGGCGGTAGGCGGGTCCGGCGATGGCGGTCGACGGCGGCGGCTGCAGGCGGCGGCAGCTTGGTTTTGGCGCGGGGTGGGCTGCGGTGCTGCGGCTTATAAAGGGGGGGCTGGGAGGAGTCCGGGCCGGATATGGCCCGTAGGTCGGTTCCCCTTTAAAAAAAATTCCGCTCGGAAAAACGAATAAAAGAAATACTAAACGGACTCCAAAAATCCCGAAATAAAATTTCCCCATACTCTAAAAATATGCCGGACAAGGTGAACATTTATTTGGGCCTAAAATGCTATTTTGAAAAAAACGCATTTTTTCCTAATTCAAATAAAATAGCGATAAAACTCCGAAGAAAAATCTTATTTGATTTTAATATGAAATCTCCAATATTTATTTATTTTTGAGGAAGTCATTTTATCCTCTCTCTTTTATTTTAATAAAAGAAATATTCAAAGAGACAATAATTAAAATCAAACGATCCTCTTTTCAAAATTCAAGAAAAACTCGAATATGAAAATAATGAAATCCCCAACTCTCTCCGTGGGTCCTTGAGTTTCGTAGAATTTCTAGGATCAAACCAAAATGCAACAAAAAATATGATATGCAATGATGATCTAATGTATAACATTCCAAATTGAAAATTTGGGATGTTACAAATGCTCTTTACCGGTATACGTAGAGGTGATCTTTACATTGTTGAGTTCACTAAAAGGGCTCAACCTATAACTTGCTTTATTGCTAAATCTTCTAAAGGCTGGTTGTGGCATAGAAGGTTAGGCCATGTGGGCATGCAAAATCTTGGTAAGCTTATTAAAGGTAATCATATCCTTGGAGTGAAAGATGTTATATTTGACAAGGATAGATTGTCTAGTGCTTGTCAAGCAGGAAAACAAGTTGGAGGAAGTCACCCCGTGAAAAACATCATGACCACAAGAAGACTGCTCGAGCTACTTCATATGGATCTTTTTGGTCCCAATGCCTACAAGAGTCTCGGTGGAAACTCATTTGGTCTAGTTATAGTCGATGATTTTTCAAGATTTACGTGGGTGTTCTTTCTTGATGATAAATCGCAGGTCCAAAAGATCTTCAATAACTTCGCTATGAAGGCCCAAAATCAATTTGAAGTGAAGATCAAGAAGGTTCGCAGCGACAACGGAACGGAGTCCAAGAACGCAAATGTGGATACCTTTCTTGACGAAGAAGGAATTTCACACGAGTTCTCGGCTACGTACATGCCTCAACAAAATGGAGTTGTTGAGAGGAAGAACCGAACTCTCATTGAGATGGCGAGAATGATGCTTGATGAGTACAAGACTCCAAAACACTTTTGGGAGGAAGCGGTTGAGACGGCTTGTCATGCAACAAATCGCTTGTATCTTCACAAGCTACTCGGCAAGACGGCATATGAGCTCCTCACCGGTAACAAACCCCAGGTTGGATACTTTCGAGTATTTGGCTCAAAGTCTTACATTCTTGATAAGCATCGTCGTTCTAAATTTGCTCCTAAATCTCATGAGGGTTTCCTACCTGGTTATGGCTCAAACTCTCACACTTACCGTGTCTACAACAATTTCACCCGAAAGGTTGAAGAGACGGTAGATGTGAAGTTTGATGAATCTAACGGCTCGCAAGTAGAGCAATTGCCAATTGATGTAGGAGACAAAGACCCTTTGGAAGCTATCCAAGACTTGTCTATTGGCAAGATTCGTCCAACGGAGGTGAAGGAGAGTACCTCGTCCGTCCAAGTGGAAGCTTCTACCTCACGACAAGGTGAACCAAGAGTTGACATGGAAGCATCCACAAGTGGGACACATCAAGATGAAGAAAACAAGGAAGCACACCAAGATGAACCTCATGACCTCCTTCACCACGACGAGAGAATGACAATGTCAACAACGAAGAAGGCCAAGAAGAAGGACAAGATGATGAAGAAGATGTTCCACCCCAACCCAAGCAAAAGCTCTCATGAGTTCGAGCAAGAGTCTCAAGAGACCACCCCATCAAACAAATCATCAATGATATTCAAACCGGGAGAATCACTCGCTCTAAAACTCGTTTGGCTAACTTTTGTGAACATTATTCTTTCATCTCTAGCATTGAACCTATGAAGGTTGAAGAAGCACTGGAAGATCCGGATTGGATAAACGCCATGCATGAAGAGCTACACAACTTTGAGAGAAATCAAGTGTGGACATTGGTCGAGAAGCCCGACAACAACCACAACATCATTGGTACCAAATGGGTGTTTCGCAACAAGCAAGACGAAGATGGTCAATTCGTTCTCAACAAAGCACGTCTCGTCGCCCAAGGCTACACTCAATTCGAAGGTATGGACTACGGTGAGACATATGCCCCCGTTGCTAAACTTGAGTCCATTCGCGTCTTACTTGCCTATGCTAATCACCATGATATCACCTTGTACCAAATGGATATTAAAAGTGCCTTTTAAATGGTGAAATTGAGGAGGAAGTTTATGTTAAGCAACCTCCCGTCTTTGTCAATCCTAGGAAACCCGACCATGTTTACAAACTTCACAAAGCTCTTTATGGTCTTAAACAAGCTACTAGAGCATGGTATAAATGCTTGACCAAGTTCCTTATTGAAAAAGGCTTTGAGATTGGAAAAATAGATTCTACTCTTTTTACTAAAAGCGTTAATGGTGAATTATTTGTGTGCCAAATTTATGTTGATGATATCATATTTGGTTCGACTAACCCTCATTTTGGTGAAAAGTTTGGAAAGCTAATGTCAAAGAAGTTTGAGATGTCTATGATGAGTGAACTCAAGTTCTTTCTTGGTTTGCAAATCAAGCAAACTAAGGAAGGCACCTTTGTTTCTCAAACAAAGTACACCAAGGACTTATTCAAGAAGTTCAACATGAAAGAAAGCAAAGGTATGAAAACTCCCATGCCTACTAGTGGACATCTTGACTTGACCAAGGATGGCAAATCGGTTGACCAAAAGGTTTACCGCTCTATGATTGGTTCATTGTTATATCTATGTGCCTCCCATCCTGACATTATGCTAAGTGTGTGCATGTGTGCACGATATCAAGCGCCCCCCAAAGAATGTCATCTTAAGGCTGTGAAAAGGATAGTGAGATACCTAATACATACACCAAATTTTGGCATTTGGTATCCTAAGAGGTCTTCTGTTGATCTTGTTGGCTACTCCGATTCGGACTATGCCGCAGACAAGGTTGATAGAAATTCCACTTCGGGTACTTGTCAATTTCTTGGTAGATCTCTTGTGTCTTGGTCCTCCAAGAAACAAAACTCAGTATCCTTATACACCGCCGAAGTGGAATACACTGCCGCCGGTTCATGTTGTGCTCAGTTACTTTGGATGACCCAAACTCTTAAAGATTATGGGATCAACGTGAAACATGTTCCATTGCTTTGTGACAATGAAAGTGCTATTAAGATTGCTCACAATCCTGTGCAACATTCTCGAACTAAGCACATTGAGGTTCGTCATCATTTCATTCGAGATCATGTTTCTAAAGGGGACATTGATCTTAAGCATGTTCGTACCGATAAGCAATTGGCGGATATATTCACCAAACCGCTTCATGAGAAAGTATTTTGCCATTTGAGAGGTGAATTGAACATCATTGATGCTTCAAACTTGGAGTAGGAACTCCATGTGGATACTTGCAAGGCATGAGCCTATGACTAATCCTTGATTCTTCTCTTATGATGATAATCATATGTCTTGGATACATTTGTACCCTTGCATGCTATCTAACCCTTGTAGGTACTTGGATGAATCTAAATCCATGGGATTGCAACTCACTCACACCTTGAGAAATCTCTACATCACCAAGTCTCTACACCATGGTGGTCGAAGACAAGGAAGCATGAAACCCATCACCATATCCTTTTACAAATTCTATATATCAAATTTCATTTGGTATCAAATTTCATGATTGTCATGTTGGATACACAAGTGCTCTTCCTTGCAAGACTAACCCATGTAGGTAGATGAACTCAACTCCAAGTGGTGCTCCCTATCCTTGATGCACTACATTAACCTTGAGTACTCCATGCAAGTTCAACTACATGATCAAGTTCAACACCACGACCCAAGGTATGTTATTCCATCTTAGAGAAGCTTTACTCCAAGTCATGGGTCAAAGCAGCTCAACAAGATGTGAATACATCAAATGCTTAAACAAAAAATGGTAACCCCATTTTGAGCTTAAACGATGAGTATGACTTATGATGAAGTGTTCTCACCTGACTCCTTAGTCAATATACTCTAACATAGGTGACTTTGTCACCGCCCATTTCTAGATGAAGTTCTCTAGTGTTTCTCTGAATTCTTGCATTGGTTCCTTGCATTTTTGTTCCCCTCATCTAGATTTTCTTTTCTCTATTTTTTCTCTCTGCATTTCCTGCACCCAATTCATTGCAAATCCTTCCGTTAATTCCTTGCAAATCTTTGTGAGATCTTATTTGCCTAGTGAGCTGAGGTGACTATTGATCTTTCTCTGTGTTGAACTCGGTCCTACCGGTTTGTCACTTTTTGGTCCAATCAAAGAACACAACTCGGTGTCACCGATTTGACTGCAGAAAAGACAATCTGCCACTTGTTTCTGCACTTTTGTTCCAGCTCCACTCAATGATTCTTGTCCTCTACCAGCATCACATTTTATATGCTGGTTTGCTCTGTGACTCAAGGACCAAACCTATTTTAACTCACACTCCAGAAGACCCCTTCTTGGAAATTGATGTCAAAGGGGGAGAGAGATCACATCAAAGCTTAATCCTTCAAAAGGGGGAGAGAGGAATCACATGCCCCAGATGCTTGGTGTTCAAGAGGAGATAAGTCACATGTCTTTAAGAGGGGAAAGACATGTCTATGCTATGTTTCTGTGATCTGATTTGTTTTTGCTTTGATTCTGGTTCCCTACTTTCTCCCATTATCCAATATATTCAGGGGAGAAAGACTGTTAGGGAAGGAAGTAGTTGAATTCATTGCACATCTTTTACCTCTGGGGACATGTCTGTATCCAATAGAGTACCTAGTACTCACTCTCTACATGTTATCCCAATCTTGGTACTCTTGTGGCCTCTCTTGTTTGCTCTGTCTAGTAGATGTATCTGTGTTATCTAACCTTGTTTACTCAGGTTAATCTCTTCCTAAGCCAGCTCAAGACCACAAGGTAAGTATATGCATCACACTCATATGCATGAAGATTTCTTGCTAATGTACATATTGTTTGCAAGAAGGAATCATGAACATGAAGTTGCACTTCATATATTCATATCATTTCCTCTGATACATATAGGCAAGATACATGTAATACATTGCCTGCTCTGTCATGGTTACGCATTCACATGCTCTTACATTCCATATTGACATGATTGCATACATGTAGGGGGAGCCTATGCATGTTAGATGTCCTTCCCAAGCTTTACTTGTTATTCTCCATATCTTTATCTAAAGCTTTGATGTATGTTGTCATCAATTACCAAAAAGGGGGAGATTGAAAGCACAAGTGCTCCCTGGGTGATTTTGGTAATTAATGCCAACATATCTCTTGTTGGACTAATGTTTTTATCTAGAATATTTCAGACAAGTTCAACAGATGGAGTGGCATGGACAAGAGGATATGGAACCCCTTCAAGTTGCTAAGGATAAAGGATTGGCTCAAGCTCAAAAGCTCAAGACCCTACATTTTACTTTTAGTGATCCAAGATCACATTGAGTCCATAGGAAAGCCAATACTATTAAAAGGGGATGAGGTGTTGCTTAATGGCTTGCTTGCTCAAAGTGCTTAGTGATATGCTCCAAAACCCTCAACCACTTTTTCATATCCACATATGTCCCAAACCAAAAGTCAAACTCGGCCCCACCAAAACTTTTTATCTGGCGCCACCGACTTCATTTGACATAGCCACTGCCAGAAACCCTAATCAATTCGGTCTCACCGATGGGATCCCGGTCACACCGAGATGGGCTTGCAAACTCTCAGGTTTCTGTTGCAATAAATTCGGTCCTACCGAGTTTTGTAATCGGTCCCATCGAGTTTGTGTAATCGTTCAAACCGAGATGAGGTTTTACCCTAACCCTAGCACATCGGTCCCACCGAAATGCCTAAAGGTCACATTATGAACTAAATCGGTCCGACCGAGTTTTCTGATTCGGTCCCACCGAGTTTGGTGATTTGTGTGTAACGGTTAGATTTTGTGTGGAGGCTATATATACCCCTCCACCCACTCTTCATTCGTGAGGAGAGCCATCAGAACATGCCTACACTTCCAGCATACATTTTCTAAGAGAGAACCACCTACTCATGTGTTGAGGTCAAGATATTCCATTCCAACCACATAAATCTTGATCTCTAGCCTTCTCCAATTTGCTTTCCACTCAAGTCATCTTGCCACCAAATCCAAATCTATGAGAGAGAGTTGAGTGTTGGGGAGACTATCATTTGAAGCACAAGAGCAAGGAGTTCATCATCAACACACCATATATTACCTTTTGGAGAGTGACATCTCCTAGATTGGTTAGGTGTCACTTGGGAGCCTCCGTCAAGATTGTGGAGTTGAGCCAAGGAGTTTGTACGGGCAAGGAGATCGCCTACTTCGTGAAGATCTACCCTAGTGAGGCAAGTCCTTCATGGGCGATGGCCATGGTGGGATAGACTAGGTTGCTTCTTCATGGTACCTTCGTGTATGGAGCCCTCTGTGGACTCGCGCAACCATTACCCTTCGTGGGTTGAAGTCTCCATCAACGTGGATGTACCATAGCACCACCTATCAGAACCATGCCAAAAATCTCCGTGTCTCCAATTGCGTTTGCACATTCCAAACCCACCCCTTTACATTCTTGCAAATTGCATGCTTTACTTTCCGCTACTCATATACTCTTGTCATGCTTGCTTGATATGTATTGTGAATGTTTAAACTTGTGCCAAAACTCCACTTCAACTTAAAGAAATTAAAAACTGCAACTTTTCTTGCTAAGAGTCTATTCACTCCCCTCTAGACACCTCTTCTCGATCCTTTCATAGATGTCCTCTCAGCAGAAGCGGCCGCGGTCTCGACGCAGGCGGCGGCACTCAGGGTTGACGTGGCCATCGTACGGGCCTTCACGAAGCGTTTCCACGACGTCTTCTTTGCAAGAAGGGGGTGCAGGAATGGGGATCGGGATTCGTGGATTCGGGGGTTGCCGGCACTGGAGCAGACGAGCTGGCGAGGCTTAAGGAGGGAGATTTAAATGAACCTAGATATTTTCATCTCAAACGGTTCCTAGAAAACAAATGTGTGTGATGTTGTAGATACTTTTTATTAGCTGTGAAAGACGAATTTGGAGTAAAGTGCCAACGGATGGTGTATTAAATGAACAAGAAATTTTATAGTACTAATACAATTGTCATGTCAAATTTTGGAAAATTTCAGGGGTCATTTGACCTTTTAAGACACTTAAGTGATTTTCTAGCCATTTAATGACCGTAATTGAAATTTGAACTACATGTACATGCAACAGCTAACCATAACGGTTTGAGAACTCATATTTCGTGTACTTGTGTGTGATTTAATTCCATGTGCAGTAAATTGGAAGGAATTTTCAAACATATTGGTCTAACGGCTATGACATACAATTAAGCATGGAGTGACATGGCATTTTTAATTCCAAAAAAAAACAAAAACACATGAAACCTTGGTTGATGTAATGTCATGCCACCAAGATGATGTGGTAAAGAAATTGGCATGTTTGACGAAAGTTTGGACTCACACCCCTCACAAACCGGAGCAACTCACTAGAAGGCTCGTGGTTCCGAGAGGGAACAATGCATGTTTGATGACAAACGGGAGATAGCTTCCTCTTACGGCCTTCAATTTTTTTCTACGTCTAACGTGCACTACTACAATTGTAATGTGAAATTTTGGAAAATTCTAGGGGTCATTTGACCTTTTAAAGACATTTAAGTGATTTTCTAACCATTTAATGACCGTAATTCAAATTTGACCTACATCTACATGCAACGCCTAACCAAAATGGTTTGAAAAATCATATCTGCGTACTTGTGTGCGAGTTAATTCCATGTGCAGTAAATTAGAAGGAATTTTCAAACATATTGGTCTCACGACATGGACACATGCATACGTATGCATGGAGTGACATGGCATTTTAATTCCAAAAAATAAAAAATGATCAGAAAAACATGGAACCTTGGTTGATGTAATGTCATGCCACCAAGATGATGTGTTAAAGAAATTGGCATGTTTGACGAACGTTTGGACACACACCCCTCACAAACCAAAGCAACTCGCAAGAAGGTTCTGGTTCCGAGAGGGAACAGTGCATGTTTGATGACGAACGGGAGATAGCTTCCTCTTATGGCCTTCAAATTTTTTCCTACGTATAACGTGCAGTAATACAACTGTCATGTGAAAATTTGGAAAATTTCACGGGTCATTTGACCTTTTAAAGACATTTAAGTGATTTTCTAACCATTTAATGACCGTAATTCAAATTTGAACTACATCTACATGCAACGCCTAACCATAATGGTTTGAAAAATCATATTTTTGTGTACTTGTGTGCGAGTTAATTCCATGTGCAGTAAATTAATTAGATGGAATTTTCAAACATATTGGTCTCAAGGCATGGGCACATGCATGGAGTGCCATGGCATTTTAATTCCAAAAAATAAAAAATGATCCGAAAAACATGAAACATTGCTTGATTTAATGTCATGCCACAAAGATGATGTGGTAAAGAAATTGGCATGTTTGACGAATGTTTGGACACACACCCCTCACAAACGGGAGCAACTCGCTAGAAGGTTCGTGGTTTCAAGAGGGAACAATGCATGTTTGATGACAAACGGGAGATAGCTTCCTCTTACGGCCTTCAAATTGTTTCCTACGTTTAACATGCACTAATACAACTGCCAAGTGAAAATTTGGAAAATTTTAGGGGTCCTTTGACCTTTTAAAGACATTTAAGTAATTTTCTAACCATTTAATGACCGTAATTCAAATTTGAACTACATCTACATGCAACGCCTAACCATAACGGTTTCAAAAAATCATATTTTTGTGTACTTGTGTGCGAGTTAATTCCATGTGCAATAAATTAGAAGGAATTTTCAAACATATTGGTCTCAAGGCAAGGGCACATGCATGGAGTGCATGCCATGGCATTTTAATTCCAAAAAATTAAAAAATGATCAGAAAAACATGAAACCTTGCTTGATGTAATGTCATGCCACCAAGATGATGTGGTAAAAAAAAATTGGCCTGCCTGACGAAAGTTTGGACACACACCCCTCACAAACCGGAGCAACTCACTAGAAGGTTCGTGGTTCCGAGAGGGAACAATGCATGTTTGATGACGGACGAGAGATAGCTTCCTCTTACGGCCTTCAAATTTTTTTCCTACGTTTAACGTGCACTAATACAACTGTCATGTGAAAATTTGGAAAATTTCAGGGGTCATTTGACCTTTTAAAGACATTTAAGTGATTTTCTAACCATTTAATGACCGTAATTAAAATTTGAACTACATCTACATGCAACGCCTAACCATAACGGTTTGAAAAATCATATTTTTGTGTACTTGTGTGCGAGTTAATTCCATGTGAAGTAAATTAGAAGGAATTTTCAAACATATTGGTCTCAAGGCATGGGCACATGCATGGAGTGCATGCCATGGCATTTTAATTCCAAAAAATTAGAAAATGATTAGAAAAACATGAATCCTTGCTTGATTTAATGTCATGCCACCAAGATGATGTGGTAAAGAAATTGGCCTATTTGACGAAAGTTTGGACACACACCCCTCACAAACCGGAGCAACTCACTAGAAGGTTCGTGGTTCCGAGAGGGAACAATGCATGTTTGATGACGGACGGGAGATAGCTTCCTCTTACGGCCTTCAATTTTTTTCCTACGTTTAACGTGCACTAATACAACTGTCATGTGAAAATTTGGAAAATTTAAGGGGTGATTTGACCTTTTAGAGACGTTTAAGTGATTTTCTAACCATTTAATGACCGTAATTCAAATTTGAACTACATCTACATGCAAGACCTAACCAAAACGGTTTGAAAAATCATAATTTTGTGTACTTGTGTGCGAGTTAAAAAATCATCAGATGATGTAAATATCTGGTGTTCAAAAAAGAAAATGTAAAGATCTGGCAAGACAACTGCCCCCCACATGATTGGCACTCTATCTCGCAGCTCGAGGTTTGGTAGGTGGCTGGCGGGGATCATTAATCAGACACGGTTCTGTATTGGAAACCGTCAGCTATTATGTTCACACATGGATTTTGCTGCGGGAATCATGTGTAATTCAAACTACATTACTCGTAAATTCCGGCGACCGGCGTGTGTACTGTCCCCGTCGATCTATATTCCGGCTGCCAATAAATACTACCTTGCTCACGTCGTCCCACGTGCATTCTCATCTACATCCTCCCCTCGCTCTCTCTCTCTCTCTCTCTCTCTCTCAAATCTCTGCCATGGTGCCTCCGGTCTGCCCATGCGCTGACGAGGAGTCGCCGCCCCCCGAGGACGCTCACTCGCTTAGCAGCGACGAGGACCCCTACGCGCCGCCTGACGAGGTTGCACCGGACCCACCAACTTTGGATTGGTTTTGGGGCCAGTACAATCTTTGTCTGTGGAAGTCGCTGCCGCCGGCTGAGAAAGGCAGGCAAGTGGCATTCAAGAAGGAGATGGCGGAGGATGTAGCCAGGTACCAGGCGGCCTGTGAAGCCCGTGACGCCGCCTGGAAAAAGGAGGCGGCGGATCTTTGGGGGCGGGCGCGTCATCGTGCCGAGGAGGTGTACGAAGACGGGTACATCGCGAGAAAGGTCATAGGCGCTGGGCGCGTCGTCCCTGCATGGAGGTGGGCCGATAAGCTCCAGCGTGCCACCGACGAGGAGCTCCGGTGGGCAGCCAACGAAATGGCAAGATCGGCCGCGCGCGTCCGCCAGCAAGAGGCAGATCGGTACGTCAAGCGCTGCGAGGTGGAGGAGTCGGAGTACTGCCTCCGCACTGGGAAGACGCCGCGCACCAGGGAGCTACTGGCAAGGGGCTGCTGGAATACTGGCCCCAGGAGGGATTATTAGTTTTATTATTGTTTGTTTTCAATTTTATGCATTGTACCTAGTAGTTAAGTATCATCATGTATATGTGATGATATTATATATATATATATTCTGTGATGAACTAATGAACAATTAATATATATATTATGAATTCCATTTTCTATTTGTTTTTGTATACTAATTTGAATCTAGCTGTTATCATCCACATATACAGAATGGAAAGCGTATATACACACATTGAAACAGAACATAGAAGTATGGAAAACAGAGTACACAAATTGAAACAGAGCAATAAACAAAGCAATACTATGATTGCTGTGAATACATAGCTATCCATGTCGAAACGACTTTTCAAAATAAAACGCGTCCATGAGACCATGACCAACAGCCCTTGCCTAGGGTAGCTCTTGGCTCTGCCTGAACTCGTGCATGCGTTCGTCCAAGCGGTCGACATGCTCGCGGTACATCTGGAACGCGATGTCGAGCTCCAAGTTGGCTATTTCATTGGAGATCACCAACTCGAGGATGCGACGGCCATGTTCCTCTACTACGCCCAGGTGGACACCTGGGCCAAGGAGGTGGTCGAGCCTACGGACCAGCGCATTGGCATCCAGTGGGCCGCGGACAAAGCGAACGGCGGCACCCAAGCGAATGGAGCGGCGGGCATCCGGTGCATGTACGGCGCGGCCGGCCTCTGGTGCAAGTACGACGCTGAGGGCCTCTACCCATTCCTGGCGAGGAATGGGGGTACTGATGGGACGTGTACCCAGCTGCGACACCGTGTCGACAACAGGCAAGCGCTGATGGATCTGCTCTTGCCGTGCAGCCCACGCCTCTCGCTCTGCGGCGCTCCAACGGTCTCGCCGTGCGGCGAGCCGCAGCCTATCGGCGCAGACGTGCCTAGCTTGCTCTGCGGGGCGCCATCGATCTTGTTGTGCGGCGAGCTGTGATACGTCTCCAACGTATCTATAATTTTTGATTGCTCCATGCTATTATATTATCCATCTAGGATGTTTTATATGCTATTTTATATGATTTTTGGGACTAACCTATTAACCTAGAGCCCAGTGCCAGTTTCTGTTTTTTTCCTTGTTCTTGAGTATCGCAGAAAAGGAAAACCAAACGGAGTCCAATTGACCTGAAAATTCACGGAGATTATTTTTGGACCAGAAGAAGCCCACGGACTATCGTAGATGGGCCAGAAGAGTCCCGAGGCACCCACGAGGGTGGGGGGCGCGCCCCCTACCTCATGGCCGCCTCGTGAACCCCCCTCACTTGTTCCCGACGCCAACACATCTTATATATACCCAAACTTCCAGAACATAACCTAGATCGGGAGTTCCGCCGCCGCAAGCCTCTGTAGCCACCAAAAACTAATTGGGACCCTGTTCCGGCACCCTGCCAGAGGGGGGATCCCTCACCGGTGGCCATCTTCATCATCCTGGCGCTCTCCATGATGAGGAGCGAGTAGTTCACCCTCGGGGCTGAGGGTATGTACTAGTAGCTATGTGTTTGATCTCTCTCTCTCTCTCGTGTTCTTGATATGGCACGATCTTGATGTATCACGAGCTTTGCTATTATAGTTGGATCTTATGATGTTTCTCCCCCTCTAATTTCTTGTAATGGATTGAGTTTTTGCTTCGAAGTTATCTTGTCGAATTGAGTCTTTAAGGATTTGAGAACACTTGATGTATGTCTTGCATGTGCTTATTTGTGCTGACAATGGGATATTCACGTGATCTAGTTGATATATGTTTTGGTGATCAATTTGCGGGTTCAGTTACCTTGCTAACTTGTGCATAGGGGTTGGCACACATTTTCGTCTTGACTCTTCGGTAGAAACTTTGGGGCACTCTTTGAAGTTCTTTGTGTTAGTTGAATAGATGAATCTGAGATTGTGTGATGCATATCGTATAATCATACCCACGGATACTTGAGGTGACATTGGAGTATCTAGGTGACATTAGGGTTTTGGTTGATTTGTGTCTTAAGGTGTTATTCTAGTACGAACTCTAGGATAGATCGAACGGAAAGAATAGCTTCATGTTATTTTACTACGGACTCTTGAATAGATCGATCAGAAAGGATAACTTTGAGGTGGTTTCGTACCCTACAATAATCTCTTTGTTTGTTCTCCGCTATTTGTGACTTTGGAGTGACTCTTTGTTGCATGTTCAGGGATAGTTATATGATCCAATTATGCTATTATTGTTGAGAGAACTTGCACTAGTGAAAGTATGAACCCTAGGCCTTGTTTCCTAGCATTGCAATACCGTTTACGCTCACTTTTATCGCTTGTTACCTTGCTGTTTTTATAATTTCAGATTACGAAAACCTATATCTACCATCCATATTGCACTTGTATCACCATCTCTTCGCCGAACTAGTGCACCTATACAATGTACCATTGTATTGGGTGTGTTGGGGACACAACAGACTCTTTGTTATTTGGTTGCAGGGTTGCTTGAGAGAGACCATCTTCATCTTACGCCTCCCACGGATTGATAAACCTTAGGTCATCCACTTGAGGGAAATTTGCCACTGTCCTACAAACCTCTGCACTTGGTAGCCCAACAATGTCTAAAAGAAGAAGGTTGTCTAGTAGACATCAAGCAGTTTCTGGCGCCGTTGCCGGGGAGGTGAGTGCTTGAAGGTATATTTTCAGATCTTACAATTGAATCTTTTTGTTTCTTGTTTTATCACTAGTTTATTCTATAAAAGAAAACTACAAAAAAATGGAATTAAGGTTGCCTCATATGCTTCATCTTTTTAATGTCTTTCGTGAAAATGATGGGAAGGAAAATTGTGCTCAAGTACTAGAAGAAGAATTACATAGAATGCTTGGCATAAAATATGTGAATGATGAGCATGATTGCAATGTTGTTAGTATGAATTCTTTGAATACCCATGATGCTAATGATATGCAAAGCCACAAGCTTGGGGATGCTATGTTTGATGAAGATGATATGTTTAGTCCCCCATGTTTTGATGAACAAATTTGTTATGATGAAAGGATGCCTCCTATTTATGATGATTATTGTGATGACACGTATGCTATAAAGAATAAAGATAACCATGAAACTTGTGTGGGGACCCCGACTCATAAGTCGTGATCACCGAATGCACGTGTACAGTGATCCCAGAGATCAATGCTCACTGAACACACATAAGCTGAATAACAAGAGTCTTACATCCATACATACCGTCTTACACAAATTATGACCATTATGGTCAAGTCTTACATAGATAAAGCCACAAGGGCTGAATACCAAATAAACTTAAGCGGCGGAAATCTTGTCGATAAGTAGAACCCATGCCATCTGCCTTAACCCTACAGGCATTCTGACTGGGAAACGTCCTAGTTCGCATGTTTGTCTCCAAAGAACTCTTCTTCGAACTCCTATTATTCCATGCCTGGCCAATTAAATAACCAGTGGCAAGCCAATGAGTACCTTGAATGTACTCGCAAGCAACCCATGATTGGAACAGGGCACAATAATGCAATGATATAGGTAAATTTGTGCAGAAAGCTAATTTTGTTGTGCTATGACATGTTCAATAACTGGTAAATCATGCCTCGTATGAATTCAAGTAACCATAGGGACTGGTTATAGATATCAACATAAAGGGAGTGGGCTCCAACCCAACTCCATCATGTCAAGTCCTTTGACTTGACCCAAGTAGTTCTTCCCCCACACACACTGGTTTGTAAACAAGTGGACGTAGCCCAAGAGCGGTTACCCAACTGTCCTTGACCGTGGACATGGCTATTCGAATAGTTTTACACTCTGCAGAGGTTGCACACTTTACCCACAAGATCCGGGGAACTTCCGTGTCATCCCCGACCCGCGGTACCTCAAGTACCCGGGGTAAGCACCCTATCACTATCTTTCCCTAGACGACACAAACATAGAGTCCACTCGATTGGTAGTAACCCCCGTGCCCAACATTTCACATCTTAAAATTGTGGAGCCTCGCTCCCATATTCATCTCATACCCCAAGCACGGGGTACCAACGGTGTGTCCGGTGCCCTGTGAAAACAGTCATGGCCGCCCTACCTGGCACGACCCCGTCCCGAGAGAGCGCAACAACGACTCTCCCGTCACTAGTAATGCGGGCTCCAAGCTAGTATCGGCCTAGGTAATCAATAATGCCCTTTCCCATATAAGGGTAGAGTGGTTGCGCATGTAAGGTTGGAATAACGGTCGCAACTTAAACCAATCCCTTTTGAAAACAACACACACACTTGCCTCGGTACACCACTTCGTCATCAAGTGGTTACCCAACTCATTATCTCCCTCGGGAATAAGTGGCACCCGATGGGGTTTTCGAAAAGTTTTTGAAAACAATCTTGCTTCCATCACCATGCATATACCCAACCCATTTGCGTAGCAGCTACTTAGCATCCTAACTACACCCACTCGCATAACCTTCATAGAAAGGTAGGGTCATGCATCATGCAAGAGTCAACGAGAAAAGCAACGGGGGCAAACCACCTCAAGTGGTCACCACATTATCATGACTTTGATGCAAGCAATAAAAGTGCCATATGACATGCATAAAAAGGGTTTCTTAGACATGGTCAAAGGGCTGCTTGCCTGGCTCAGCAAAGTCTTCTGGGTCTTCAAAGTCTTCTGGTCCAACTCCTTCGTCAGCAACGCAATCTATCATCGCAAAATAATAACGAGAAAAATAAGGCAATAATAAAACAGAAAAACCAAAGTGCTCAGAAAAATGTCAACTTACTTTGGTTAAATACTAGGGTGAAAACTAACAAGGGGAAAATTCCTAGTTTTTTGATTTGGAGTGGCAGAATAGGAGAAACAGATTTTCAGAGGGGTTTGAATATATTCAAATTTGAATTTGAATATGAACAGTGCATAAAAGTTGTTTGGACATGAGTGAAAGTTATACAATTAAATAGGTGGGATTTTTAGAAAAATATGGGAGTTGGAATTATTGCATTTGGATTAATATTTAATCCTGTGGAATTTTTGGAAAAGTGACAGAAAAAGAAAAGGAAAAAGGGGCACTGTGCCTGCTGGGCCAGAACGGCCAGAGGGCAGCGGCCCAGCCAGCAAGTTGGCCTAGCCGAGCCGACGCGAGAGCGCTAGGTTTTTAAACCTGACGGGTGGGGCCCAGCATCAGTGAGAGAGGGGGAGGAGAGGGAGAGGAGAGGCTGACAGGCGGGGCCCGCCTGTCATCTCTAACCTCACGACTAGAGGGGTCGGCGAGCTCACCGGCGACGCTACAGGGCACGGCAGGTCGAGCGGGTGGCACCGTTCGATTCAAGGGGATGACGCCGTTCGGGTGGTGGTAGAGGTGGTCGCCGGAGCAGCCTGGTTCTTCGACGACGATGTCACGTAGCGGAGGAGCTTCGGTGGCGACGGTTCCGGCTGTTTCCGGCAGCTACAGAGGGGGGAAATAGGGGGAAAACAATCAGGGGTGTTCGGGGGTTCCAGATCGAGGCAGAGGAGGAGCGGGGGAGGCCTGTACCTCGCGAACTCCGGCGAGCCGAAGCGGCGGTGCTCGAGCTCGATCTTGAGCTCGGGTGCTTCTGGAGAGGATTGGGTGGTTCAGGGGGTGTTTTGGAGCTGTGGAGGTCGAGTGGTGAGGAGAGGAGGGCTCGGGGAGGTCTTATATAGCCGGGAGACGGTCCGCCGAAGTGGTGTGCGCCGGCGAGCCTGTTGCGGTTGCTACGGGTCACGGGGGCTCGTAGAGAGGTGTCTGTGGTGCTTGTGCGGTTGGTCTAGAGTGAACGGAGAGAGATAGAGAGAGCAGGGGGGCCAGAGGCACCACGCGTGTGAGCGCGCTCATTGGTGCGCTCGGGCGGCCGGCGCGCGTGCGAGCTGGGGCGAGAGGAGGGAGAAGGAGGAGGGGGACCAGGCTGTGGCGTGACATAGACTCGAGGAGCATCGTCTGGCGTGAGGGGGAGAGCCGAGGTGGCCGGAAGCGCTCGGTCGTGGGTGGCTACAGTGCCAGAGCGCACTGTAGCGCGCTCCAGAGCGTGTGTGTGGCCGGCATGGCCATTTTTTAGGCAATGTGGGCGCGGCCAAATGTCTGGTGGCTTTGGGGTGTAGTAAAGAAAGGGGGAGGGGCTTTGGATGCCCTGGGTGGCCACTGGAGTGAGGAGGGAGGTTGAGGGAGAGAGAGAAGCTGCTGTCCAGGGAGGTAAATGGGGGTGTTCCACCCCTCAATCATTGAGCAATGGCCAGGGGAAAGTTACTGGAGGTAGAAGAGGGTCAGGAGCAGCTGTGGTACAAAGTTGAGCCCATGGAGATTAGTGGAAGAGGTCAAAAATGGAATTTTGGTAAAGTGGCAGAAGGTGTTTGATATAGGTTTGGGCAAGTAGATGATCTCCATTTGTCATGAGACTCCACAGGGTGAAATGGCACATATAATTAGGGCCTTCCACCAATTTGGAGCTTATTTGGGCAAAGTTGCCAATGCAACTTTTGTAAACCCTAGAAATTAGCAGAAATGAACTTGTGTAGATCTAGTTGAGCAATTCACTTTCCCTTGATGCACCACTTGGTGTAGTGGCCTCATTTGGTCATGCTATCATGCTCACAAAAGTTGGGGTCAAGGAGAGAAAGTTGGTAGTACAAAGTTGTTCAAATTTGATTCTGGTGAGAGAGGGTTTTGGGGCATTTTGGTGAACCAAAATGACCTTGATTGATATGAGGCTTTGCAAGGTGATCACCATATGCATTTGTGACTTGCTGGATTTTCCTTGGATTTTTATGAAAATATTTCCTGTAGAAATATTTCAAATCCATGAAATGGGTAGAAATGGTTTTGGGAGGTTTTGTCCAATATTTTGAACATGACCATGTGTTGAAACTCTTGTATATGGAAAATATAAGTCCACTGAGTTTCCCTGATTTTTGTAAAATATTTTTGAAACAATAAAATAATTTTTCCCTGTTAAAGACCATTTTTGGTCTTAAGAAAAAGCTTTTAAATAAAATAGGAAAATAACTTTTAAAATTATATTTTTGTGGTTTATGGGAGTCCTATATCTAAGGATTGAAATATACCTTTTGAAATATTTTTCACACCCCAAATCAAGTACTTGCAGTGCAAACCTCAATTCAGGGGTTTTTCGAAAACTAATTTTAGAAAATACTTTTTCGCCAAATTATTTTTTGTAAGAAAATACTATATTGCTCTATACACATGGCATGATCATTGGGCAGAAGTTTGGGGCAAGGAGATGAGTTATAGAAGGTGGAGTTGTGTTGACTTTAAAGAGCACTTGAAAAACACAGAGAGAAAACTAACTCCAAATAAAAGCCAAATAATGCAAAAGTTTTTTTTGTCAAACCACACTTTATCTTGATTTATTAGCTTAAGTGTTGTGGTATGAAAAAATCAGGGTGTGACAACTTGTCATCATGATTTTCAATTGGATTATGCTTCACATGTCGGGGGAAACGACACCTACGGGATCACGAGGAGTCCCTTTTGCTACGGTTGGCGGGCGCGTGGCTGTGGAAAGAGAGGGATTGAGAGATCAACGTGGGGGGGGATTATCCAGGTTCGGGCCGCAAGTGATGCGTAATACCCTACTCCTGCTGGTTTCTGTTTATCTGGTGTTCTTGGACTAGCTACAAGGCATGCAGGGTTCAAAAAGTCTGAATCCTCTCCCAGTACGCCGCGGGCTTCCTTTTATAGACAAAGGGGCTGCCATAGTGGCACACAGGAGGTGGAAAGCTATACAGTGGTTGAGTCTATCCTCTGGCACCGTAGGACAAATGCATTTAATGCGCGGCCGGCGTGCCTTTCTTGCTTTATTGGGGACGGCGAGGAAGCTCGTCCCAGCTGTCGCTGCCTCGCCTGGCTTCAACGCGCGTCCGAACTGACGAGGATCTGCATGGTGTGGCTGGCTGCTGAGTCGGTGCGGTAGCAGAGCCTTCACGAAGATCTGCATGTCACCACGCAGGTGCTTGCTGAGTTGCCTAGAGGCCGCACGTCGCCACGCAGGTGTTTGCCTAGTTGGTGGGCTGGCAGCTGCATGGGAACGGCGGCAGAGCTTTGGCAGATGTGGGCCTGGTTGCGGCCCTACGGTTGTCTTTGGCAAGAGTCTTGCCGGGGCCCCGGCAAGGGTCTTGCCGTGGCGTCGTGGTCGTCCCCGGCAAGGGGCTTGCCGGGGGTCTCGTGGGTATCCTCGGCAAGGATCTTGCCGAGGATCTTCGCCTTCTGGTTATTTATCTAGTCTTGTATGCTCTTGGTCTCCACAAAGATCTGCATGCCACCACGGAGGCGCCTCCCGAGCTTTGGTCCCAATGTGGTTGAGGGCATCGGAACTCTCAGGCTCAAGGGTGGCAGCCCTAGTGGCATTGGGCAAGTTGCCCCGGCAAGGCTCTTGCCGGGGCTGTGGAGGCCGCCCCGGCAAGGGCCTTGCCGGGGGAGTCCACCTCGCCCTTATGCTCTTTGTGTTTCCGGCTTGGCGTTGGTCTGGTCGTCTTGTGCCTTTGCTTCCTCTGCCCCGCCAAGCGTGGCAAGGGGCGTGCGGCTGCGACTGCCCGCACACAAGTAAAGGGGTGCAAAAAGGGACCCCTACTTTTGTACACCGACAGGAGCCCCCGGGCCCTGGCCACATATAAGCGCGGGGCGTTATTGGGCCAGGCCCAGAACGGTGCGCGGGCGCGCGTGCGGCGGAATTTTTACCGCAGTAACTCCCTCTCTTGCTGCGCTTCCCCACGACCCGTGTTGAATGCGCGTCGTGGGGGGCCGTGCGTGACGTGGGGGTCATGCGTGGGGTGGTTGATGCCCTCATGCGTCACATCATAGTAAATGGTAAAGAGGCAGCCCACGCCTTCCCCATAAAAAAAGGGAAAACTGCAGGCGCGCTGCTCATTTACCCTCTGTGCCTCTTCCAATCTCGGAACCGCTGTTCCTCTCTTCTTCCTCAGGTGAAAGATTCAAAATTCTTGCCTCCATCCACCACCGCCGCGCCCCCATCGCCCCCAATCTCCCATTGCTCCAGATTCCTCACCTCTTTCCCGCCCGCCATGGCACCCAAAACCAGTAAGGGCAAGGGAGTGGCCAAGGACGCCGGGGAGAAGGAGGTCCGGAGAGCGAGTTGGTGGCAGTTCGGACGCAGCTTGCCCTCTTCCCCTTGACGGTCGATGCGGTCCACCTCAGGGACTACTTCAAGCCTCTATGGGGGAGAAAGACGACGGGGCATCCGGCCACGCGCATCATCCCCGCCGATTTTGCTGAGGCCGGTCCGAATCGGCACCCTTTCTTCGTTGACTACTTCTCCTGCGGGCTCTGCCCCCCTTTCTCCAATTTTTTCAATGATGTCATACACACCTACGGCTTCCATCTTCTTGAGTTCACGCCCACCTCCATGAGGGCTTCTTTGCCCACCTCCATGAGGGCTTCGCTGGAATACTTCCCAGCACTGCGCTTTTCCGGCACTACTTCTATCCCCGTATCCAGGCGGGGGGTGCCATCTCCGGCTGCGTCACCTGGATCCCACGGACCCAGGAGAAGGGCATGTATTCGGAGGGCGCCCAGAAGGAGAGGTGGGAGGAATGGCGGGGCCGGTGGTTATGGATCGTGGAGGAGCATCCGCAAGAGTTCTGCCGAGTTCGTCAGAGCTCGCCGGTCTACCGCAAGGACTGGAGCGACCACGACGTCAACGACAAGAAGCTCACGATCGCTACTACCATAATCCATCGCCTTACCATGGCTGGGCTCACCCTTGAGATGATAGGGGCCGATTTTCTCCGCCGCCGAGTCGCCCCTCTGCACAACAAAGGGAGGCCGGCTGTAACATCCCAAAATTCTAAATTTTGGAATGTTATAATAAGTAGATAGATTTGATTGATTGTTTGATTGTGGTGTGGTTGCTTGTGTGAAATTGAGTGAAATTCGAAACTTTTTGAAAGTTAAATGAGAGGGAATGAAATGACTTTCCCAAACTTTCACCTTTGCTTTTATGATCTCCATGAATTCAAATTCATTTCATCTCCAATCCCTAGAGAGAACATGACATGACTTCTTCCATTTAATTAAATGAAAAGGGTTTTGAAAAGATTTGAATTCCATTTGGAAATATTTCAAATTCATAAACTTTAAGCAACTCAATGATTTTCATGAGAGAAGATAAAATGACTTCTTCACAACATATGAAATATGTGTTGGAATTTTTAAAAGAATTAAATTTAAAGTCCCTTTGAAATTATTTTCAATTTGGAGTTATTTGGTTTTTATTCAAATTATTTTTATCCAAAAATAAAATATATGGAAATTAGGGTAAAATGATTCCGTACATTAGAAAATTGGAGAGAAATAAATTTGAAATCATTTTGGTATTTTTTTAAAATGATATTTATTGGATTTTATTAGAGTAGTAGCACTGTTTGATTTATTGGAATTTTTGTAGATTTTATTTGGCGCCATAAAAATGTTCAAGTTGTAGAAAATCTTTTTCTGAAAATTTTGATATATTATATGCCTATATAATATTTTTACTTATTTTGTTTTTTATTACTTTTTTTTGACTGGAAAAATGTTTAAAAAAATGTTTTATTAAAAAAAAGACTTTCTTCCGCCGACCGGGCCGGCCCAAGCCTGCCCAGCCGCCGCCATCGACATCGCCGAGGAGACCTAGCTCCCCACGACGCCGCGCCGCTCCCGAGTCCAGCCGGGACTCCTCCCGAGGCCGCCGCCGCGCCCCTCTATATATAGCGACCCCGGGGCCCCTTGGACCCCGAGTCAGCTGCGCCGCCTCCGCCTTTAGCCGCCGTCGTCGCCGCCGCCTCGTAGCCGCGCCGCCGCCGCCGCGAAGCCCGTCGCCGCCGCTGTCGCCGCCGCCGCTCGACGTCGCCGGGGACCGCCGCTGCCACGGTAAACCCTAGCCCCGATCCCCGCCGTCGGATGGAGATCCGACGATCTCGATTCGTTTCGTTTTTTTTCTAGTTCCGGCTTTTTAACGAACGTTCATTCATTTAGTAGTCTTTAGTGAACAGATTCATTAGATTAATTCTGTTAGCGAGCGTTCGCTCGATAGACTTTTCCTTTTCTGTTATTTTTTCGTGTGGGACCTATCCGCGATTAAAGTTTTTACAGATTAGTCCCTGTACTTCAAACGATCACTACTTTTTGCTCGTTAGTCGGAATTAGATGAAACCAACGCCCACTTCTTCGTTATGATCCCCTCTTTCTAGTAAAATAACTTAGACATATTTTCGAAAGTTTAAATTTTGGTTTCCAACAGTTTTGAATTCAAACTTCTTTTGTTCATAACTCGAGTTTTATAACTCCGTTTGAGTTGATTTTTTTTGCAAATCGAAGCTCTTGAACAAAACTTTCTGATAAGGCCAAATTCAAATAAGTTTGGTACTGTTAGAAATTGTTTTCTGTTGCAAGAGTTAGTTACTTGTTTTCAAAGTTTTTCGAGATCTTTTCTTCGATTCTTTTGCATGAGTGCTTATGTATGCAATTGCTTGCTCACGATAGATTGACCGGAGTGTGACGAGTAGAACTATTAGGAGTCATGAGTGCGAATCGTCTTCAACAACTGTACAAGGCAAGTTCACACTTTGATCATATCCCTTTCATACCCAGTTTTTATGCATTAGTCTCAACCCTCGAACACTGCATGGTTAGGACTTGATAACATGTGGGTACTAGGAAGTAGTTGATGAGGTAGGAACCTATTGTCCTGCATTCAAACCTTGGGAGTTACTTCTACGTTAAGCTCATACTTCTCTGCTAAGCTGGTAGACGTGGATTGGTTGAGTGATTCATGACAGATGTGAGAGTTATTATTTAATGGTTAACTTAAGGTGGCTACTTTAATACACATCTGGGTGGAATGGTAGGGGCACCCTGGAGCACCCAGTGGTTTGCCCGGGCACCTGGAGAACCCAGTGCTTGCCCAAGGGGATTCCGGAGGACCCGTGTGATCACCCTATGGAATGCCACCCTGGATCAAAGGGATCGTAAGATTATTCATGCTAGAAACTTCCGTGTGCTGCCACAAGCTATTATGGGCTCTAGCATAGTTGAGTATGTTGCATGACCTCTTCCATTGGTAGGCTAGCAGATGTAGGGGATGTAGGTTGGTACTGCCTACGCAGGGTTAGAGTTAATGCTTCCCAAAGACTATGTCTCGGCATCCGTTTCTCAAACACCATGTAGTGCGAGAAATCCAACGGAGGAGATCGAGTCTTGTGGGGAAAAGTGCGCAAACCTCTGCAGAGTGTACAACCTAATCATGATTAGCCGTGTCCCCGGTTATGGACATTTTTAGTATCTTGTTCTTGAATTATCATGTTGATCTCAACACTTTATTTAATTAATTTGATTGGGTTAATGATTATTATTTTGGGATTGAGTTGGAGGAACTTTCTCAATATTTTCGACAAACTTTGTAGTTAAATAAAATATATTCCTTTGATGTAGGGAAAAATGGCTTTATGCAAAAATAACTTAGAGCTTTCCACCAGCCAAATATGCATGTAGTGATAGCTATTGTTCTTCATTATATCCTATGGTGTGAATTTGCGAGTACATTCAATGTACTGACCCTTTGTGGCTGCAATGTCTTATGTTGCAACATTCTTACGAGGAGTAAGTGATACGTTAGGGTTACGATTTCTACACTCAACTTTGCCATTGGTGATGATGGGAATCCACAACCTTGTTGTTACTTCCGCTATTTGGATTGAGGTAATAGTATTTACGTTACTTTATACATGTGATTTTACCTCTGTTATAAATCCTCGAGTACTGTGTGTGTGTCAGCATACCGATCTAGGGATGACACTTAAGCACAGAGACTTGACCGTCTGAGGTCGGGTCGCTACACCGGCCTGGCTCTTCAGGAACGCGGCCGACATCATGAGGCTTCGTCCTGGCTTGAACCACAACTTCACGGTGATGGGGCACGCCCATTTTTGTTAAAGGCTTTTTCAGCTCAATGTGGGTGACGACGGCAGGGCTGAGAGAGCCAGCAAGGCCGCGAAGGCCGGCAAGGCCGTCAAGGGGCCTCTGTTCAGGTTGCCGGCGGGAGTGGTCCCGCTGAGCAACAACTCTCGCCAAACCGACATCATCGCCATGATGCCGGACTTCAACGCGCACGGCCTTGACCCAAAGTGGGCCGAGCCGGAGGCGGAGCAGGTGCAAGAGTTCTTCGACAACCTGTCGGAGAGGTACGTTCGCGATGAGCCACTGCTTATCCAGGACACCACCAAGCAGGAGCTAGACTACATCACCGCCAGGGCGGCGGAGGCTGGCAGAGCCGGCCACGTGGAGGACGAGGTCGAGGCGGCCGCGGAGGAGAAGGAGCTTGCCGGGTGGGCGGAGTCTGCTGGGGAGGCCAGCAGCGCCGGCACCGGGCCCCTCTCGTTGAAGATGCGGGCGACGAGTCGTCCGCAGAGGAGGTTGAGGTGAACGACCCCTGGTCATGGGGAGGTAGCGCGTCCTGAGGCGGGCCAGCCCTGGTGAGCCGGTCCGGCCCGGCAGGATCATGCAGCGACAACCGCCCCAGGAGCAGCTCGTGCGTGAGACGAGGGCGATGAAGGCCACGACAGCGACGAAGGCGGCGAAGGCCGCGGTGGCGAAGAGGAAGGCGACTGCTTCCTCCTCGTCCAAGCGGTACTGGACCCCATTGTCGGTGTCAAAACCTGTGGATCTCGGGTAGGGGGTCCCGAACAGTGCGTCTAAGGTCGATGGTTACAGGAGACAGGGGACACAATATTTACCGCTTGGGAGAGTCCAATCCGGACACGGGTATAGTCTTCGGCCTTCGCATCTTTACAGCCCATCAGTCCGGCCCACAGATAACAGGTCGGACACCCAAGGACCCCTTAGTCCAGGACTCTCTCAGTAGCCCCTGAACCTGGCTTCAATGATGGGGAGTCCGGCGCGCAGATTGTCTTCGGCATTGCAAGGCGGGTTCCCCTTTCCGAACTCCAAGATAGTCTTCAGATGTAGTGATTGTATCCGGACCTGTATACACAATTGCAGAGGATATAATATTTTACGGGCCCAATCTGCTGACAATTTTTTGGTAACACGACATCACACCTGCCCGGCCATTATTTTCGAACCGTTAGCTAGCCCGTCGCCCCACGTCTCGAGACGTGGTTTTATTGGCATGTCTATCCAAGCAGAGATCCTATCTCCCTTTTTTTAAGGGATTCTTATCAGCCCGGACGTGGGTAACCCAACCGTCGCGTGGATACAACTCCTTGGGAATAGGTAAGTTTTGAGGCCCAGGAGGAGACGTTCGATATTCGCGGCCTTTATATAGGGGTACAGATCTGTCTTTTTCTTTCATGCTTGCTTCTTCCTCAACACTTGCTACCTCGAGTTCCAACACCCGGGTTTCAGTCGCCACAAGCTCAAATCATGTCCGGATCCCACCATCAAGGCCAATGGGTGGCTTCCTCTGTCACGGAGGGAGACATTGCAAAGCTTCGGGCGGCGAGGTATCTGACCACGGAAATCCTTCATTGGCTTCCTGCTGAGGGGAAGGTTATTCCCACCCCCAGATCCGGCGAGAGGGTCGTGTTCGTGTCCCACTTTCTCCGCGGGTTAGTGTTTGCACTTAATCCCTTCGTCCGAGGGCTCATGTTCTATTATGGGCTAGATTTTCACGATCTGGCCCCGGACTCTATTCTTCTTATCTCGGCGTTTATCATTACGTGCGAAGCCTTCCTCTGAACTCCTCCGCACTTCGGCTTGTGGCTCAAGACCTTTGATGTGAAGCCGCAAGTGATAGAGGAAGAGTAGGCAGAGTGCGGTGGCGCCATAGTAAGCAAGCTTGCTAGCGCGGTTTGGCTGAAAGGATCCTTTGCCAAATCCTCTGATTTATGGCAGCAGGGGTGGTTCTATATCACCGAGCCCCGTGGCTCCAAGTGGGCAGCCGCGCCCGCATTTTGATCCAGCCCCCCAATTCAGCTTGTATCATGGATTAATAAGGGGTTGGACTTGGGATCAACGGACAAGGTGCGGACCTTACAGAGTCGCATCCGAAGCCTCATTGAGAGGGACATCAATATTGTCAACGTTGTTCAAGTAATGCTAGTCCGCCGGACCCTACCATGCCAGCGACGGCCTCTCCGCATGTGGGAGTTCAATCCAGAAGGGCCGCAGACTCTTCAGCACTTCTTCGGCACTACGCACGAAGGAATGTGGAGATTAGTTTTCCGGAAACGAGAGCAATGGCCGGACACCACCGAAGATATCGACCTAGACTGTAACCATCTGGACACCCCGGTAAGTACCCGTTCACCGAACACCTCATAACCAGTCACCAAGTGACAAGACATTGACTGAATCATCTTTTTCAGGGCTGGATAAAGAAGGTGGAACGGATTAGGTGTTCGGCTCCCCTTCTCGAAGACTTAGCTAATCCTGTGTTAACAAGGATGCTGGCCTCGGCACCATACCGGGCGCCGGTAAGGGAGGGTAAAGAGGAGAGTGAGAAGACCCGACATGACCTTGGTGCCGGAGGTAAGTCGGACACTTTGTCCGGAGAAATCGACCTTTCCTCGCCTGAAGACAGAGGCGAAAGAAGACCCAGTATCCCTCCTCCGAGCAGGAGGAAAAGGGCCGCCTCCAAAGGTTGGGAGGGACGGTCTCCTAAGAGGGGCAAGATGCCACCGTCGAGCAGCTTGGGTTTGGAAAGCGACGCCGTTGAATAGCTCCAACAAGGGGACAAGCCCTCGGCCAAACCGTAAGTGAATCCGGAGTACTTTGATATTGCCCCGCTCCTTTGCCGTTACCGAAGATATACGTAACGTGTCCGTGCATTTTTACAGGTCGGCACAGAGTTTTTCTGGGCAATCCTCTTCTTCGGGAAGTCTCCTCCTAGAGATGATGGAGAGCGAGACGCCTCCCCCAACCTCCTCGCCCAATAAGGCGGACGACTCTGAAGTGTCATCGCGGAGGGTTTTTCTTGATCAACAAGTTACGCAGGGGATAAAAGAGGCAGTACCCGAAGGTGGATCTCCGACCGTTCGGGATTCTGGGGCTGATAATAATAAAGGCCCCGGACTGTCTCGCTCGCAGCCGACGGTGATTCTGGAGATGGGTGAACAGATTCCTTCAAAGGATGGTTGTGCTCCTAGAGCGGCTTCCGGAGACCCGGAGGCTCCGGACATATTGCGGGACATGTTGCGGAAAGCATCTGTCTCGGGGGAACAACGTACCTTGATGGGTACAGTTGTCGTGGTTTTGTCACGGCAGATGTCCTAGAGAAAGGACTTAATCGTGGAGCCATCACTACGGGTTAGCTTAAAGGGGTTAAAGCGGACAAGGGACGCAAGAGAGTTTTATACTAGTTCGGCCCCTTACGATGAAGGTAAAAGCCTACGTCTAGTTGTGATGGAATTGATGGGGTTTCGATGACCAGGGAGCGAATACGCTTTGCCTGAATCTCGAGTTGTTGTCTGTTGTCCCTGAACTGCCGCCGGGTAGTCCCCTTATATACATGTGTTGACACCCGTCCGTTTATAGAATCCCGAGGCCGGCTGATAATCGTGTCCGGCTCGGCCTCTGCTACTTCTATCTTACAACACAAGTTTACATATCAATGTCGGTTTATGTCTACAGGCCTTAAACCGGCTTTGGGCCCTGGGCCTTCATGAAGCATCACCCTTTGTCTTCATGGACTTGAGATACAGATGAATTACTTATGGGGTTAACCCGGCCTTTCCTGGCTGGTTTACACCCAGTGGTAATATCCCCAACATTAGGCCCCAGATTGATTTGAACTGGTTCATGTCAATCCTCAATACTTAAGAAAATTTCTACTTCAACATCTTCACATAATCTTGTAAACCGCCATGACATCATCTTCTAGGATCATGGTAAACCGCCGTGATGTCACCTGTCATTAACGAGCCTCCGACAATCGAGGCGACAGCTCCGCCTCATATACAAAATTTAGGCTCCTCGATTTTCGCGCCTGATGCTTATTTTTCTGCCCTTATAAATTGGGCCAGGGGGTCTTTCCATTTTTTCCACTCGTGCCGCTTCACCTCGTCCTCTTCCTTACGCTGCCCGACCTTTGGAGCTCCGCCGCCACCGTCGACCTTCGCTTCTGCCTCAACTCCGGCCGCTGCATCACCCTGAATGCACCAGAGAATCGCGGCGCCTCTCCGCTCTTCCATCAGCTTCGGTAAGCCTTCTTTCCTTCCGCCATAGATCTGTCATTAGGGTTTCAGTGTTCATCGGTGTTCGTTGGCGTTCGTCGTTGTGCAATAGCTCTTTGATTCAAACCTTGATATTTATCCTGTACGGCGATAGCCGTAGCCCTTCTTTTCCATCCATGCATCTCGTTTAAGTAGAAAATCCCATCTGAACCTTCATCAACTGCTTCGGTACCAATATTTAGGTCTGAATATATTTTCATTTTCTGACATGCGGTAGATCCAAAATTATAATGCCAACTTGTGAAACCTGTTTTTCCCTTCACTTATACATCTTTAATACCAGATTGGGCGGTTTAATTTCATATACAAAATGATGACTCAGTAGATACCATTAGTCCCCTGTTGAACCGCCAATGCTTTCATCATTGTATTGTTTCCATTGTCAGACTTCGGTTTACGAATAACCAATTCCGGTTTATCAATATGCTTGTATCCTTATACTGCTGTATAGTTGTCCACTTTAAATCTTAAACCAGCAATAATCATGTTTCAGATTTCCATTGCCATTGCCAAGCAAGTCTATGAATGCAATTGGGCTCCCTCTCGAGTAACCGAAGAGCAGTTAAACAATCTTGTTAAAACAGGCGCTTTAGCTAAAAAAAGATGTCATCCACTGGAGGGTCCCTGGCCCGGAAAATCCTCCTACACCCAAGGACGGAGAGGTAGTTGTGTTTGCTGATCATCTCAGACGAGGTTTTAGCCCTCCCGGTTCAAAAAATTTCCGGGATGTACTGGCCAATTTTCAACTGCGCCCTCAAGACATCGGTCCCAATTATGTGACCAACATCTGCCACTTCCAAGTCTTCTGTGAGGTTTATCTGCAAGAGGAACCTACAGTCGAACTGTTTAGGGATTTCTTTCACTTAAACCATCGCACAGAGTTCTCGGATGGACCCAATACGGAACTGGGCGGAATGGCGGTTTAGAAATGGAAAGAAGTTACCTTCCCTCATCCCAAACTCCACAGTCACCCCAAAGAATGGAACCAGACTTGGTTTTATTGCATGGATACATCTCCACCTGATGAAAACCCCCTTCCAGGTTACCGCCCTGAACGCCTGAGCAACACACATCCTTTTCCTCAGAGGTTGACTGCAAGAGAAAGGGCCAGCTATGCTCGTCAATTATCAAAACTTAGAGCCTTCATGGTGAACGGTTTGATAGGAGTTGATCTCGCTCGTTGTTGGATAAGCTGGAGTATTCTGCCCTTAAGCCGGTGCTCCGGTTTGATGTGTGAGTATACAGGGAGTTTGAAGGATGCTCAGTGGCACATTGACATTCAGCTTACAGATGCAGAAGTCACTGAGGCTGTAAAAAAGATACTGAACGAACCGGAGGCTGTCTGTGCCCAAACCGGACTACTTCCTTTCTGCACCTTCAACAAACCACCATCTGTAAGAATCATATAATCATTTTATCTGAAGTTGCTTCTGTCCAAATATCCTCTGAAAGTGTGATTATTTTCTGACAGGGTGATGATCCGTTCTAGAACAAGAAACCATCACAAGACAAACTGGCGAAGCCGCAAGACAAACCTGTCAAGCCAGTTCGTCCAAAGACCAAGGTTGTTAAAAAACCTGCCAAGAGAAGGACCACTGCATCCTCCGATCTACCAGCTGATGACGATGTGGGTAATCCGGAACCAGAGGTAGAACTTGACTCTCTTGGTTCATTTTTCGTACACCTCATTGACAATGATTATTATCAGGACGATGCTAAAGGCAGCCATGCTGATGACGTAGAGGTAACCATTCTTTCCTCCGATTCAGATCCCCTGCCAACATCAAAAATCCGTCAAGAAAACCGGAAAGTAAAATTTTCTCACCCCCTTGCTTACCCGGACCCAAACATTCTTTTGAAGACGGCGCAGCACGAGGCTCTCCGCACAACCCGGCACAGCGGCCAGGTAGTTACCTCCGCTGGTTTACCGAACAGCCCGGTTCGGAAACGCCTATCAAAGGTCT